>NW_008824035.1:5981549-6080400 GCF_000699105.1 Pygoscelis adeliae
GAGCATGCACTTTTGTACATCGCAAAGTTCAAATGACTTCAGTAAGTTTCTTACATATGAATTGCTGTATGGATAAAAAGAGAAATAACAATTAATACACCGAGTAAAGCAGTGAGAAAACCATCTGAGTACAGATTAGTTTTATTAACTAAGTCCCAGAGGGAAGTTGCATGCTTTACGGGATATAATAGTTCCTGAGATTTGGCTTATTATGCCTAGTTCTACAAGGAACAAAGTATTGCAGGTTTAGGACCAAAGGTTCAGTACAGAGTTTCTGCAACTCACATGAAAATACCCATGTTTTCTATTATAAGCCCATGCTTGAGCCCTCGATTTTGTCCTGATGAATTTACTAACCTGTTGGTTACATATCCAAGCAGAGGAAGACCTCAGCTTCAACCAGGCACCTAAATCTGAATCCTGTCTATGGTGTTCTCTTCTTCCCTACCTTTCTGGGAGACAGACTTCAATACCAGCTGAGAGAAAGCCCTCTTAAATATGTCTACAGTCAGATTAGGAAGAGCAACTAACAGAGAGTTGGTTAGGAGCATCCTTCTAACTCGGATTTCCATTATGACATACATCCTATTAAACAGCATAATAAAATGGTTCCACCAATGGTCCCACACCTATTGCAGGACTGTCTGCAATTCTTCACAGGCACAGAGATGAAAAAAGCCTAAAGAAAAAGCAAAACTAAGGTCAGTAAAGAGATCCAAGTATGAGGTATCTCATGGAGCATGTTCAATAGTGTAGCCAAGGATCAAGGAAGAGCCTGGCCTGTTCCACAGCTCTGGAGAACCATTTGTGCTATTTAAAAATTAAATCTCAGGCATTAGTCTAGCAAAACCACTTTTTTCTTTATAAGCCTGAGCTTTTTCAGTGATCAGTTCCAATTTCTTACAGTAGGAGATGCCTATTTTTTTCCTGTATATTGTTACTTCATTTGAGTTGATTGGAAAGCCTGTATCATTCTATAAAGTTGTGTGTGCGCATAAAGGTATATGCAAGCTGACAGCACCTTGAATCTTTATTTATAGTGCAACAATCAGCTGGAAATGGGCTGTAGAATTCAAACCCTTTATCAGAGTATGAAATACTTTTCTCAGGTCCTCTTACTTTCCTTTTGTCTATTCCTCTGTTGCTCTGCACTATAGCCTTTTATCTGAGAATAAGATAGCATTTTTTAAAACTGTGTACACATACTCATATTCGTACGTACTCTTTTTACAACTGTGTGCAGGTGGGTTGGGGAAAAGGCAGAGAAATAACACAACAGGTTTTATTTATGGAGTTTTGAGAGCAGACTCTTTAGAAACAGGGATAGGCAGTAGGGATAACCTTCCAAAATTACAGAAAAATGGTTTGGGGCAATGGCTGTCAACATCCCACATAAAAGGTTCCGAGCTGATGGAAAGTTGGAAAGCGCAGAGAAATCAGACATATGTAAGTGCTGCTTTCCTATGAGCTTAATTATCTGTGGCCCCATGTCAGTTAATAAGCTTGTTTAACAAGCCCGTTTTAGGGCTGCTGCATTTCTCAGTGCTGAATAGTTATAAGCTGCACTAAACACTTCCTTGAAAGAGATCTAGCGCTTTGGTAGCTGTAGCGGCGGTTCACTGTCAGCTGAAAATAATCAGTGAAACTCTCACAGTTCCAGCCCCTCAGCGGATCTCCTCTGTGGAAGAAGTTCAAACTTACTCAATAGGTGTTATAAATAATTCTGACAAATCTTGCAGAATTTTCTCCGTTAGTACCTGCCACTTGGCTCAAGGTAGTGGAAGAAGGATATTTAGAATCAAACAGGAAATAAATACAGCCTGATAATTCAGTCATGACAGCTGTTCCGTTCCTTGTAAACACAGCTCTTTATTCATGCTAACTAAGAAGAAAATAAGTCAAATAAAATCTAGATGGAAATTACAAGATTAAAAAAATATATATGTATTCCAAAGCCAAATAAAACAAAACATTTAAACTTCTTGTGGAGAACATTTTTAGCTTGTTCTGGATAAAATCAGACTATTTTATTCCAATTATGGTCTTATTACATTTTTTTAAATGCCTTAATATTTTAGAAAATATACTTGATTTCAGGAGGATATTTATCTGTGCAGTTTCAATTCCATACATGGTTTTTAGTTTGGTTTAGGTTGTGTAATGCCCTTTTAAAAGGCTTTAACCTCTTGAGAACTTTTGACTTAGAAGAGACCGTGTTTCAGTAATGTATGAAGTAGATCTGTTGTATATAGCTGGCAATTGCTTTGAGCATCTTTGATTCAACAAGACAAAATAACAAATACAGGTTATTGCTACATTCATGAAGCGAAAGGAAAGCTCATTAAAGGTAAGTGACGTTATAACAATATATGTTCACATGAGAGTTCTGAAATAGTGAAGGTATTTCAATGATATGATGGTAAACACAGTCCTTCTTGAGAAAAAGCTCTTATTTAAAAAAAAGTACACAGTCTGATATGTATAATGTTAGCTATAAAGGAGGTCATTAAACCCAAACTTTGTGACTGCTGTTGTAATAAATACCTTGGACCATACTGAATTTCCAGTGCACTACTCCAGTAATGCACCAAATATTCCTGTGGTTTCTGGACTTAAAGCAGGGACAAACATATCTTCAAATTGTGGGCAAAGAGGAAATAGTTTAAACTGTGATCGTGTCACTTGTAAGAGAAAGAGTTCCGTCGTTTCATCTCACCCAACGTCCGTGTGACCCTTAAAGTGCGCCACAGAAGTACTTGTGATAGGAACCTGCATGTGTACATCTTTGTCTCGTGGAGTCTAAGGAAGAAGAAAGGAGCAAATGCTTGACTAAATGCTGGTGCTCACAGAGCTGTGTGTCCTGGAAGTGTGAATGGAGCTTTTGCAACAGCCCGACAACTAAATGAAATTCTCCTGCTTCCAGGAGATCCTGAGGTGAGGAACGGTCAGTGTAGCCTGTTCTTGGGCAGCTTTCAGTATGCAGTTTTGGTTATGTTTGCAAGCTGGAGAAGGCTGTTCCTCGGTGTTTTCAAGTTTTTCAGTACTGCAACAGAACCCGAGTCCATGGCAGCCGCTCCATCTTAGGCTAGTAATTAATATCTCAAAAAATAATGAACTGGGATACTTACTTGATACCCCTGTGCTTTCTTTCACTCTCTTCTAGCCATCAATATAGGTTTAACGGCTTCTCTGTGTTTTAAATGAGAATGAAAGTCAGTGAAGGCTCCATCTTTTATGTTTCTTGTATTATTTCATTTTCACAAGACATATTTTAGTATCTGTGTTGCAAGGCTCTAAGCTAGCGCTACATCAGCTGCTGCTGAGCATCTCACAGCAGGAGTCTGTTGCTTGACATTACAGGAGCATTTGCATTCCATTCCCACCCAGCACGTAGCACAGAACATCCAGCTGACTTTGTGAACCGTGTAGTTTCACTGACTCTCAGGCTCTGGTTGTGGAAGAAATTGTGCAAATTCAGACACTGTTACCCACTCAGGGTAATAGGCAGAGATGGCCACACCGGCAAATCTCTTTTCAGGTGCAAGGGTTGAGAAGGTTAAATTCTCTGACATCAAAGAGATGTAGATATTTGTTAAAATTTTTAAAAGCATATGTTCCCAATCTCTCTACTTGAAAAGACAGATTGATTTGTTCATTTGTACATGAAGGCAACTAAGTGTTTCATTCACAGAACAGTGGGCATTCGGTCAATGATGTGATTTATTTTGAAGGATATAGACAATATTTCTCCTCAAAATTAGCTTTTAAAAAAAAATCTGGCAATATTAAAGAAAATAATCTGCCTAATGATACATGGATAAAACAAGTGGAATGGGATGCCCTATTTGGTAATTATTTGCCAGATGAAAAATATGGTCTATATGATTCCTCTCTGAGCTGACTTAGTTGAGGAGATATTGGTAGTGGCAATTATTTAAGCATGAAGTTAAATCATAATCTTGAATATTCAGTCAAGTTTGCTATGAGTGTGTATTGCTGTCCTCCATAGCCAGCCCACAGTTAAACGTACTTTGCCTGAAGTTGTTTTGTCAGCAACAAATGTACCATTTGAAGAAAATCATTCAGTTCATCCATTAAGGGAATCTACAAATGATACTTCTGTGAAAGCTGCTATTGAGAAAAAGCGTAATGTGTTGAGATTAATTCAGTATATTCCACGCTTACAAAAGCTTAAAATAAGCCTTTAAGATCTTTTGTACTAAGCCAAATGTTTTTTTTTTTCTGAGAGGGAAGCTTACAACAGCATCAAAGTTATATAAAAAAAAAATACACTTAAAATCACTGAAAATCTGTTAAATTCTGACTAAAACTCTTCAGTCAGTTAGGATATTTAATAAATGTCCTGCATCCGTTTTCTGAAGTTATTGATTTTTTTTCTATCTCAAAGTTATTGCTGTTAATTTATGAGTCATGCCCTGAGATAGTCCCTGCCCTTTCCACAATACCACATTAAAGCAATTGAATGAAGAAAAGGAAAATACATTAGCTCGCAGCTGTACTCCTGAAAAATGATGTTTTTTAATCATGAATATCCTGACCTGAATCTTAGGATTGTTGATGGCCTTTGGTATGTATGTCTGTATTTCCGAATAGGCAGTACGTATCAACAAGTGAATGTTTCCAGTAACAATGGTCCTTACTCCATTACCTATCTGCTGTTGTAATAACTGTATTTCATTCAGAGTCTTTGCCATTTATTGTAATTAATTGGTAGTTCTTAATATGAAGACAATTTTTCTGAGAATGTGCTAAATTTTAAGAGCACAACATGTTGGTAAATTCATCATTTCCTTTAGAAAGACCCTTATGTACTAAAAATGCACCTCAATCATTTCTGCAATTTGTTTATCCTCAGTGGGCGTCAAGAGGATCTTTTAGTGGATGTTAGTGGAAATTGTAGTGGGCTATAGAGGATGTAAATATTGATTGAATATATTGATTCATGCTCATTCAGGAAGATAGTGAAACACTAGAACACAAATAATTGATAAAAATGTGAATTGGCTATTTGGACTATAAATTCTTTGCCAGGACTTTGATTAATTCACTCTTAAGGGGTTGATCATTAGCTTGATTAATTCACTAAACAGTAAAGAGCTAATGCCTCCTTCTCAATCCCGCGTCTGGAAATCTTTCACCATCTCTGTTAGGCAGCATGACTGATCAGCACTGATGGATTTTTTTTCCCCATAGCCATTATCTAATTTTTTTTTTTTCATTTTCTTTTCTTTCTTCTCCTCCATAGTACATCTGATCTATTCCTAAGGGAAAAGGAGTATTCTTCTGACTAGTCCATTACTATATTTAAAATTCTGATTAAATGAAGAGAGAGCTAGAAATTATCACTACTTGAATTTTGAAAAATTATTCTTGGCAAAAAGCACAGTACTGTGACAAGATGATCATGTTATTAGTTACTATGACTGCAATATTAATTGATTGCTAAGCTGAAATGCCATGGGCCATATCTTACTTATTCCCACAACTGTCAATGGGAGTTCCACTCATGGAACGAATAGAATTAAATAACCCAAGCCTCCCCCTCTCCTTCCCACGCATATCTCTTCCTCATATTGCATCTACTTAATAGGCTAATGATATAAGAGCAAAATAAGTGTATATAACCCTGAAATTCTGTGACTTTGTGTTGGAAAAAAAAGTACTTTCCATGGCACATCATTGTGTTAGAGCTTTTTTGTTTTGTTTATTAGCATTTTTAGGTGTTGCTTAGCTTTAGGGAAGAAAAAATTAAAGTGTGTACCTTGGTATATTAACATTTGATTAATTCAACTAGGATATTGGAGTTCATGCCTTCCAGTTAAATGGGATTGATCTCAGTAGAGTTTTACTTTAAGGCTGACTTTGTGGAACAACTATGTAGCTTTAAAATAGAAAGTAAATGCTTGCCATCTCTGATCTTCAGTGTGGTTGATTTGGAGGATGAGGCTATGGATCTTGCAATCACTCCACTCCAAATATTTTCTAAGGCAGAGGTTCTAGTCTTGTGTTTGACAGCTATGATCACTTGTTATTTTGCTCATTACTTTATCCAATGGCATTTTTGAACCTATGTGAAAGTTTACATATTGCAAAATGTTGCAAAATTATATTACAATTTACAAATTACATTTTACAATTTACAATTACAAATTATGTTGCAAAATCTTGCAAAAATCCCTGTAATATTTGGCAGGAAGTTCAGTGGTTTAACTATCTTTGTCTTTATTTTGACCATGTCTTCTGATACTATTTCACCTTTCCCCCTCTTTTTCTTTTTTTTTTTTTAATTTAAAGGCATATTGAATAATCACCTATAATAATAATTTGCCTATTCACCTGTGATTCATAAAGTGGCAAGCTGGAGCAAGAAGTCTACATAATAGTAGAATTACAGAATGCAGAATTTATAAATATACTTTGCATTTATCTGGGCAATACCAACTTTCATTAGGCAAAAAACAAACACCAAAAACTTCCAACTGATACGCTGATTTTACTGAAGCTTTTGAAAATTGTCAGTTCTAAGTAGATATAAATTGAAATAGCAGTAATATAAACACTCAGGAATAAAAATGTTCTGAATATACACTTCGGACTGCTGTTTTTTCCCAATAATTATAAACAATGTATTGTAGAATTTATTCAAAGAAATAACCAGTAAGTTTGCAGATGACACCAAGTTGGGCGGGAATGTTGATCTGCTCGAGGGTAGGAAGGCTCTGCAGAGGGACCTGGACAGGCTGGATCGATGGGCCAAGGCCAACTGTATGAGATGCAACAAGGCCAAGTGCCGGGTCCTGCACTTCGGCCACAACAACCCCATGCAGCGCTACAGGCTTGGGGAAGAGTGGCTGGAAAGCTGCCTGGCGGAAAAGGACCTGGGGGTGCTGGTCGACAGCCGGCTGAACATGAGCCGGCAGTGTGCCCAGGTCCAATGGCGCATCTTAACAATGCTAGACCTGCTGTGAATGTCAGGTTGTGCTAGGTACCAGGAAGGCCCTTCTTTTAGACTGCAGCCAGGACAGGCAGGTCTGATCTGACATGACTGATGCTGGCACAGAGGGACCCCCTCTGTAAAGATTAATTCCTTAAGTTCCTGCATATTGCAGGAAGCTTCAATATAACTGTCCCATTTGACTACTAATGTACATTAAGTACGAAGCACCATGGTTATCTGGCACTCTTCCTTCTTTGGATTTTCCTTCTAAAAATGCCCAAGTAAACTTCTTATGTCTGCCCAAAGGCAGCATGACTATGACACCAGGATGAAAAATGATAGGACTATACATGCCACTGTTAAGAGAACTGTTAATGAGTGGTTAAACATTGGAACAGGCTACCCGGGGAAGTGGTTGAGTCACCATCCCTGGAGGTGTTTAAAAGATGTGTAGATGAGGCACTTAGGGACATGGTTTAGTGGGCATGGTGGTGTTGGGTTGACGGTTGGACTCGATGATCTTAGAGGTCTCTTCCAACCTTAATGATTCTATGATTCTATGATTCTGAATGATGATGTTATAATGCTCAGTGATTGCATCAGAATGACGCTATAATACGTCTGCTCAAAGTCAACCTTTGTTGCGGTTAAGTTCTGAGCAACAAGTAGCAACAGCAAGAAGGACAGGCACGTAGGGGCTCTGTGATTTACTTGATGCATTCACTGCAGTGATGTACATCAGTGGACTAGGGGCCAGCAAACAAGCTGCAAAACGGTTCGACATAAAAAGAACAAGATCCGTGTAAAAAAATATGGTGGTGGCCAATCAAAAACTGGTTCTTGTTGGATGAAAAAGAAAAGTTCAGCTTTTTTTGTAATATAAGTGCTGAAGTACTGTTAGTACTTCTGGTTAATGTGTACAAGTTCTGATACTTCTGCTGAAGATTCTTTTTGTTACATTTAGTAAAATTTTTATATATATATGTGTGCATTTTGTAAATAGTAAGTAAATTTACTGATAAAAACAATTTGATGTTTTTATGTCTCAACATACAAATTTGCTTTATTTGGGTTATTTTAAAGAAGTGTTTTCACAATCAGCGAGTAAAAGGTGAACAATTCAATGTATTTCACAGAATCCACAATATTGTGTATGTATACATATATATGCACACCCATGGAAATATAAAGGAAATATTATATTTTATAATCAATGTATAAATAGATTAATAAAAATTGACAAAAGTTACAAACTGTGCAATGAGTTGAATATTGGATTCTAAGAATTTGTGATAATTAAGCATAGTTTGTATGGTGCAGTATTATTACTATTGGTAATAATAGTATGTCTATTACACCTAACTTATTTCCCTTACTAAATAAAATTACCATCAAATTGTATATCCATCTAACCATCCATTTATTCAGACTTGTAGATCCATATATGAGCCCTGTCCCTGTAATTACAGAAGAATGGCAGTCATTAGTGAATTTTTTCAAAGGCCATTTCTAGCAATGCATATGCCATGAGTAATTGTCCCCAATATAAATTTTATTCTTCAAAGGTCAGGAAAGTGTAGAAAATAGACAGTTATGAGATGAATAACTAGCTGTTCTTTCCTTTCCTTAAATGTTTTTTCAGTTAGGCTTCTGAAAGAAACTAATTCTTTTTGAGAAGTTACTGAGGTTATGTGTTGAGGGATCTGTAAGAGCTTGTACTTACAAAGGATTGTGCTTACAATGTAATTCTGTGTTGCAGCTGCTTTCCTAGTTATTTAAGTAGGAATCAGAGAGACTGAAACTCTCTCTCTCTCCCCCATAGCACATTGTTCAGTCACCTCTCATCAGAGAGCAGTGGTCTCATGAAAATTACTGGTTAAATAAACATTTTTTTCAAATACTGTTTTCTCTGTTCTGTCTTCATAAAGTAACTCCTATTACTATCATTTACAGACTGAATAGTCCTCCTATTTTACAGATGAATGGTTTAAAAGATTAGAGAAACTGCAGTGTGTCTTGCTAGCCTTCATTTGTACTCCAGCGGCTCTCATCTGCAGAGCTCAGGACTTGGTCCCAAATTCAGATCTGCATCAGACTATAGCAAACTGATGTTGAGCTCTGCTTCATGCTGCACAGGTGATGTGGAATATCCCTGCTGCGTGCTCTGAGGCAGCCCGATGCCCATGGTCCTTTTATCGCTGGAATAATTTCATCTCATTTGAGTAACAGTTGGAATAGTTACAAAAATATGTTTTAGGGATTATAAGGTTTATTCCTGATTATACTACAAAGACATCAAATGTCAAATATTCCACAGAAATATAAATGTACTGATGTCTCTAGGGATATTTAATAATAGTGTTAGACTAGTAGGGATTTAAGTGGACTATAACATAGTTTTTAATTTAGGGAATAAAATCAATTTATAGCCTTTGTCCTATGGTCAGTCTCAGCCATGGTTCAGATTTGCAAGATAATTTGCCCAAATCCTTTCCCCTACACAAGTCCCGCTCCTCCAAAATAAATTACTGACTTTGGGCTTGTGTCCCGCTGTCAGAAAATCTCATAATTATTGTCCATTCTGCTCCTCTTGCACTCTGTGTTAAAGAGCCTTCCTAGTCTGATAATTCTCTGTCCTTAAAATTTCAGTAAACAGTATTGTTGTTGGGGGTATTTTATGGATTTTTTTTTTTTAAACCCCAGTTGAAAAGTCTCACAAAATATGCTGCCAGCCATATGAGCTGCTGAAACTGAGAACAGGGCAGATGAGCACAAATATACTACGCTCACTGTTCACAAATAATTTATATAACACTTCTGGCTTCATGCTTCCTACTAGGCATCTTCCTATAATCCTTCAGATAGTATTAGGTTTACATGCAAATTCCTTTGAACTATACTGGATTCAGGCTTTTCTTCATCAAACATGTTGCTGCTCCATTCCTCTATATGCCAGAGCAGACCTGGATTAGGCAAGGTTTTGAAAATGTTGAAGGAGAGAAACAGAGAAAGCGAAACGTGTGAAAGAGCCACTGAATAAATATGAGGAGAGAGTGCACAAATAAGGTGAAGAATCAACACTTATGCTAAGAGCAGAAAGAAAAAACAGCGGCAGAGGTGACAACATGAAAATGGAAAAGGAATTGATAATTTTCCTCTCCCAAACACCCATCTGCAAATGCTGTTAGCTGAATTCCCACCAAATATGTTTCCCGGGAATCCTGTTCACTCAGAAGAAGAGCGCCAAGTTTTAACTTGACAAGCAGATTGTCTGATAAGATAATCACACTCAAAAATACTTTGTCCATCATTACTTTGTGTCCAATTCACACAAACTAGTGTGGTTTCAGAAAGACATCACCGGAGAAATAGATCTATGTAACCAAATAATGCTTGCAATTCAATTGGTACCACTTTTAATAAAATATTTTAAAAGGGTGGCATGCTTTACATATGTTCAGGTCATCCTAACTCTGGGGTTTCTTGCATAATTGCATGAAGGAAAACTTGTTATCTGACTAAATAAGGGATTTGGTTCTTGGAAAACCCCAGCAGGCTGAGTGATACAGGCAAATAACAGCAAGAAAAAGGTTGTGTTCCTACATTTGGTAGGTTTATAGAAGTATAGAATTGAATTTAAGTGTTGAGTCTGTTTTAAGAGAATATGTAATTACATGTTTCTTGTAAATAAACTGATGTCCTCCAGTTCAGTTCTGTTGAAGTGAAGTTGCTTTTTAATACTTTTTCTATTTTGCAGGAGGTGCACATAGCTTTTCTAACTTTTTGAACAACTAAGAACTGTGAAAGCTGGCTTGTAATCCAATCTTGTATAATATCTTTACTGCTATGATTTTGTTACCCTGCCTTCAATGGGAATACAGATCTCCACACAGAAGGAATTAATTCTCTTTAATACTTCTATTGCAGTGGAATAATATGATGAACATGTATATGGGGTGTTCATCGACATGCATTCTCTATAGCATTGCTATGTAATACAATTTACTTTGCATGTAAGTATCAAAATATTTTTTGTACCATTTTGGAGGACAGATCAGATGGACCACTGGTGTTCTCAGTTATAGCAGCAACCCCTCTTTCTATAGGTGCTCGTGTCAGCCACTGTTTTAGACCTCTCCTCAGGATTTTATAACTCACTGATTACACTTCAATCCACCAAAGCTGTGACATCTTTGTAGAAAAATCTTCACTTGCCTTTACTTGAATATCTTCCAGTTGAGTATCTTTTATGTTCTGGAACATGAGTAGGGGGAGAGAGGGAAGATACCTGCTGTGCCCAGCTTCCCGGTGGCCTCGGTATGTCTATCAGAGAAGACATTTAGTGATTTCCTGAATCAATTCTACAGATGACCTCCGCTCCTGTTAAATTAAGTTTTGTTAGCTGTTCACCTGTCCATACTCTTTTTGTTTCAGTCTGCCATCTTCTTGGTTACCTGTTATTAATTTTTTTGTAGGAAGCTTTTGGACACTGAGGATGAGCTCTCTGACATCCAGTCGGATTCGGTCCCGCTGGAAGTGCGGGACTGGTTAGCTTCTACATTCACAAGGGAAATGGGAATAGTGAAGAGGAGACCTGAAGAAAAGCCCAAATTCCGAAGCATTGTGCATGCGGTACAGGCTGGGATTTTTGTAGAAAGGTGAGAGCTTTGTTTTCTTATTATAGCAAGTACTGCATTTAACCACAGCATCTGTCGTTGAAGATCCCTTAAGTGGTGGGATGAACCTGAAGCAAATCTTTGAGCCAGGATTTAGGTTTCAATTTCTGCAATCTCTGTATTTCTCTATACAGAAATCCTGATGAAACCTCTAAATTTGTAATGAAATTTCCTGGACTTTGGAAAATTCTGGGAATGAACTTTATAGCTTGGAAACTTGTACCAAAGTACAAGTACTTGTACCAACAATGTACCAAAGACTGCACTAACATAAGAGGGTGATACACCAGCAGAGAAGCTTTTCTCATAAGTTCATAAAAAGACTTATGTCATCTTTGTCATCAGACCCTCAAATAGCTTAGTATTATTTCACAAACTGTGAAAGATGAATTAAAAAAAGATAAATCGTTCCAGTACTTTTTAAAGGAATACTATTACTTAATATTTTATTTGTTCTTTTAGGATGTACCGACGAACTTCCAGCATGGTTGGTTTGGCTTACCCAGCAGAAGTGATAGTAACATTTAAGGTGAAATAAGTTTAATCATTGTGGAATTTGAATGCATTTGTACTTATGTTTAGTGACTTTTGGAGTAAAATGAATATATTTTTCTGCTGAACATACCCTAGCCATATTTATTACTACAGAACTGAGCACACAGAACAGAGAAGTTAATGGTTAAAAATTCACAAATAGCATATGATTCTGTTTATTCTTTCACTGATTACTTGTGATTTCATTTAGATGTTATCAGAGCAATAGGATGAAATTTGTATAGAATTTTTTATAGAAATGTGAGACATGGTTTTATCAGCTCCCAGTGGTATGGTAACCAGTGTCCCAGACAGCAGAATTTGTTTCCTTTTTAGGAAAGAAAAAGGAGAAGTAGTATTGGGATAGAGCTAACAAAAGAAGCTGTAGCTTATGGAACAAGTACAGTATTTGCTGTGAATTTAAGGCATTACTGTAGTTTACCCAAAAGGTGTTCTTTCATAATAGTAAAGTTCCTACGGCTATGTATGCAATTAAAAACGGTATTTCTTGAGAATGTAGTGCCTCACCTTTTCCCCTGAAAGTCAAGCACTGTTATATTATTCTCAAATTGGTATATGGCTAAAGTGTTAATGACATTGCATAATAGCCTGTTTAAAGGATGGGTATTCACATGAGCTCCATGTGGTTCTATAGACAATTTATAAGCAGAAAGTTAAATTTGAAAGATTAAGGCCTTTGATTTGAAGCATACAAAGTTGCATAGGTCATTAACTTTGCAGCTGATGCGAGTATTTTATTAATAACTGGCACAACTATTTTCATCACTAATATTGAAATAGTCATTAATGTGTTATCTACAGTAGTGTTTGAAAGAGTTGGACAATAAAAAAACACCAAACTCTCCCCTTTCCCCCCAAAAAAACCCCAAATATCTTTTCCAGTGATTAACTGGAAACCTACTTAAATAGATGGAAACTTTATGTTCTTTTTCTTTTTTCTCATCTACAGGATGTTGATAAATGGTCTTTTGACGTATTTGCCCTAAATGAAGCAAGTGGAGAGCACAGTCTGAAATTTATGATGTATGAGCTGTTTACCCGATATGACCTTTTGAGCCGTTTCAAGGTCAGAAACTAGCCACAAATAAAAATATGTATGCAAAAATAAGTATGTCAAATTTAAAATACAAGAAAGCTAGGATATGTTTGAAATGGTATTTTATCGTACAATGCAGTGCAGAATTTCAAAGAATATGGCAAATGGAACATTGTAATATGCCAATAGTTCTACCAAATGGAACTTCACCTAGAGCATGCAAATTTTTCTGCAACCCAAAAAATGGAAAGCTATGTACACCCATGTCAAGTCAGTTTGGGATGGGATGTTGCTAATGAGCAGCTAAATGCTGTAAGTATTGAATAGACAGATTATGTATACAGCCTATTCACTCAGCAGTACTGAATCGGTGTCCCAGCTTCATGGAACAAAGATTACTAATAAGGCAGAAAACTGTAGTTAATCCTAAGTACTTTTGCATGGTCTAGATCACAGTATGTTGCCCAACACTGTGCAGGGGTTTCAGCTGAACCTTCCTCTCCTAACCAACTTGGGGCATATATAAAAAGAAGGCTGCTTTTCCGTGGTGTTTGCAGGGTGTTGCAACACAATATGGAGTACTTATAACCACCTTTGAAAGGCTGAGGTAAAAAAATGGATCAAAGTGCCAAATTTATTATTATAATAGTACTGAATGAAAGTTTAATTACAGTTTCAAAATCTCTCTGCTGCAAAACACCATGCTTCATTTGAAGAGGCTGCCTCACCCTGAAGTTGGTTTGAGTATTTTAATTTTAACTGACAACCCAGACTGAGCTTTTCCCATCAAGCTTTTCCCTTCAAGCTCTGGGTGCTTGAAGTCAGAACCACACCAGGGCTACCGTTAGCAACACAGTCAGAAAGTACACAATGTTACTGGCTCAGTGGGCTTAAGCCCATTCTCAGTCCCACTGTTTACCTTGCAGAGCTTTAAAATAAAGAAAAAAATCTTAAGGAAAATGTCATTTCATTATATGGGAAAAAAAAGGGATAGTACCTGCACTTCATACATTGCCTGGAGGAAGAGAAGAAAGGGAAGGCAGACTATCAGATTCAAGGAAACCTTGTCTCAGACAAGGTAAAACTGGTGAAGAAAAATAATAATCCTATTGTTAGACTCCTATCTGTCATGTCTTTATTATCTGAGCAATCTATGCATTCCTGGTACAGACAGACAGACATGTCTTGAAAACTATTTGGTTGATAGCTCTGCAGTCTCCTGTACACTAACCACATGCTGTGCGTGGTGTATGTAGAGGGATATAACATCTACAAGAATTGGGTGAAGGCTTCCTGATGCATGTAAAATATTAGATCTTTACATTTTAAATTTTATTTTTGTTGTTTGTTAACTTAAGTCTACGGTATATTTATTTGTGGTTTGTTTATTGCATGATTAACTTTGCAGCTGATGCAAGAAAAAACCATTTATTTTAATTTTTGCTTCCCCCCAGATCCCTGTTCCCAATCTTATTTCATTTGCTGAAGCTCTTGAGGTTGGTTACAGCAAATACAAAAATCCGTATCACAATTTGATCCATGCAGCTGATGTTACTCAGACTGTGCATTACATAATGATTCACACTGGTATCATGGTAAGAAATACTGCAAAGTTCAATTTACTTCTTTTCCTAGACTCTGCTGTTTTGGATACATGTGTACATTTGTCTTTTCTTAAGGAAAAACCTCCCTTGAAAATTGTGCAGAGATAGATTCAAAACTACCACTCAGGCTGTGAACTTTATGTCATTTTAACAGTTCTTCCAGGCTGGAACTCAACTGATGCGGAGGAAAAAAGAGAAGAAAATCCTCCTTAAATCTTTTTTGCTTTTCATTGCCTGGGCTTGGGCATTATATATCATACTAAAAAAAAATACATTTGCAGGAGTGGGCAGGTGAGAATTTTTCACTTCCACATCAGAGCCTGGGAGGTGTGATCATGCAAGGAAGCTTTAGTATCTGCTGAGGTCCTGGCCATTGAAAGATATACTGAATCAGTGCAGGCTTACTCAAATACTCTGCAGCTGCTTTTTCTTTTCGTTTACAACCTTATTTAGGACTGCTCTTGCATACTGTATGTGCCTATAGTAGGCAGCAGATTGCATTTGCCTTGCACTATTGCAATATCCCAATATTTTTTAGTATTTGCTTTGGGAACTGAAGTGAGTCTGTGCAAACATTTTTACTCTAAACACTTACCTTTGATTTAATACCAGCAGTGGGAGGCTCCTCACTGTCAGTTTGCTAGACAAAAGTAAATACTGACTGAAAGAAAATGGACATTTCTGTCAATGGACTTTTGATGATTTGTCTTCACTATGAATGCATTTCTTTCAAAAAAAAAAAAAAGGTGGGAATTGATAGTGTCTGATTTCTGGTCTTAGGGCGGACTCTAAATGCTTGTGCTCCAATGTATACATAATAAATGATAGTCGCTGACTTATGTTAAGCCTTTTCTCACTGGAAGCTTTGCCTTTGGCTTCAGGGGAGGAAAGAACAAGTACCTAGGCATTACAGGGTTTAATTCTACTGTTTGAAAGAAGTGTTTTGCTTCTAAGCATCAAGTTTTTAAAGCTACATTTTAACACAAGTACTACTTGCAAAGTGAAGCCTGGAATCTTCAGCAACCAAGGTTCCTTTTCTCATTGAGACATTTTCTTGAGAAAGGACTTCCATATTAGACTGAAGAATAGTCTAGACAGCTCTTGCCAAGATCACTCCAAACCAAAGTTGTTGTATAAGATGTTTACCTATCAAAATAATATTTTAATAAAAGAAAAAGCTTGAAGAGGTTACATCATGGTTCCTATCCTACCCTTGTCTTCTACTGTAAGATCAACTGCAAGCATTAAGTGATGTGAGACATGTCTTTGTTGCGGGTATATATCTGGATCAACAACTTAACAGGGAGGAAAATCCCTCTGTTGTATCATACATCATAAACATCTCTTTGGCCTGTTGTAACTGTGCCACTCCACCCTTCAAAAAAGACAGTAGCATCTGTATTTTCTTTGTGATGGCAGGACAAGGTTCCAACTTCCAGAGCTATCCTAGTCAATTTGGGATGTTTAGCCATTGATCAAACAACTTTGCAACACACTTCGGGTATCTCTGAATACTGAATGAAGGAACCTGTTTTGTATTTGAATATCTGCTATTCCACTGGGTGCACACAAGAATGAGAAAGGCCTTTCCAACTCAAGTTTTACAATATCGGCGTCTTAACCTTGTAACTGCACTTTGATGTGATTTGGACAACTATTTTCAGAAAAAGCTTAGACTTTATTTCTTTTACTTTGCTGTAAAACCTCATTAATGTTGCAATGCTGCTACAAAATATTCCTATAAAATTAGGCCAGGTTTTAAATATTCACATTTGAATTGCTGAATTATGATATTGGAAAGTTCTTGGAAAGATGTCTAACTAGGACAACACTTAGTCAAGAGTGCCTTCAAACAGATATAGCTTGCCAAGAAGAAGGAACGTTTATAGAAATCAGCGTTTGAAAGAAGGCCTAGTGATTCTGCAGCTTGCAAAGTATTTCTGTCCCAAATGTCATTTGCAGTTTGAGAACGCATCAGTCTCATGCAAATGTTCTATTTAACTTGTTGGGTTTTTTTTCCTGTTGCCTTGTTAACCCTGCAGAACCTTACTCAATAACAATTTGAAGTTTGCTTCTCAAGTGAATAGTTTTCAGAATATGTCCATTGTAATGCCTCTTTTAACTCTGCTGTATCTTCTAACAAATACCTGGGTTGAAGTCAATTTGATGCAATTCTATATCAAATTCCTGTGTGTTTTTCTCAGACTGGCACACGATTTGAAGTTCTTTCATTGTATCTTAAGGAACTGATACTGACTCCCAAATCTTGCAAAGAATTGCTGACTTCCCTGTTCACTTCTGAAAGACATACTGAAACAAATGTTTCAAAAAGCTGGGTTTTAGAAAATCCTTTTCACGATTCCTGTTGTTGATACATTTTGTATCTTTTATAGGCACCTGGAAAACAGCCATATTTCAGCATTTGCCAAAAAAATTGGCTGGTCAGAGTTTATGCTTCTCCACAAGCGTTTAGAGAGATTCCAGTGAGGAATAACACATATGCAGAGCTGCATTTAAAGAAATAAAATGGTCATTGTATTTTCCAAAAGTTACTGTCTATTTTAAGAAACAATATCCAGTCACCTCAGATCAATGTGTTAGGAAGTTAGATATCACAGATGGCACACAATCTATTAACCTGCCCAAGAGATTAAATCCCAGATGATACGACTGAAATATATAACTCAAGCTTGCATTTATGAAGTGTTCCTCTTTATAAAGATTTAAGAATCCAAGTCCCAGGGAATACATCTTGTAAAGAACTTTTGAGTCATCGATCATCTTCCCACCATCCCTTTTCTCCTCCCACGTACCTGTATTGCTCAAACTAAAGGAAAAAATGTCTTTACTGTCAATAAGTGCATTGTGAGACTCCCTTTCTTACTCATTTTTAATCCATCATTGTTTAAGAAAATAGTTTGAACCAGAGCTCATGAAAAGATGAAATGTATCTGTTTACTTATAAGCAATTTATAATACTGGAAACATCTCTCAATAGAAGAGATCTTTTCCAATAGGTGTTACACCTGCATGGTATAGTATCTTCCAGGAGGGAAGCAGGTTCCAGCCCTTTGCAGTCTTGCAGACCTCCAGATACCTGCTTTTCCTCTCCCTTTGAGAAAAACACTTGTTAACTGTCTCTCTAAGAGCTTTCTCCTGCTTCCTTAGAAATCCTTTAGGTAAAGTAGTTCTTTGCTTTTCTGATTTGAATACTGATCTGAATTTTGACTGTTCAGCTACAGTCTCTAGAACACTTGCTCTCATATAGTACAGTATGAAGTTTCTGTGTAGCCCATAGGTATTGTTTGTAAGGAATGCTTTTCTACTTAAAAATGTGTTGTCTAGCAACTATTTTGTTACTAAAAAAGCTGATCTTTGAAAAGGTGTCTTAAAGAAAAAGTTTATGTTTAGCTTTAGTTACTAATAATTTCTGGGTTTCTATTCTATCTGGTGTGCTGAAAACATTGTGAGAGCCAGGACCGGTCATGGCCTGGTTTCTTGTGACACACAATACGATGAAGGTCATCGTTTCCATTTTTAGAACTGCTTACAGTACATTCTCATTCCTCTGTTGTGACCTTTTTTAATCTATACTGCTTCACCAACAGCCAGTACTTGTTGTTCCTCAGCAGTCTTATTTTGTCACTGCATGACCTATTTCATTATTCTCACATTACTTATGAATCTTGACTCTTTCCTTTCTTCTTCTTTGAAAGAAGCACTACTATTGGCAGCTTATACTACTGACAGCTTATATATCTTATATCCATCCATACACATGTATGTGCATATATGGGTGCATAAGGATGAGATCATTCTTCGATCCTTTAGTACAGAAGCTTAAAAAAATCTGAAATATGTGTGGAAATGCTTGACTGGCATTCGACTTAATCAGTCCTATGACTGCGGGGGTTAATGATCATATGACTTTCTGCCCCCATTTTTAGATGGAGAAAATTTTCTCCTCAAGTATGATTTATCATTCAAGAAATAGAACTTGAAAGATAAAATAACAGAGGTTATTTTACAAACCGAGCGATACAGAACAGCCTCAGTTAGCAAGAGGTATAAAAGTGCACAACACTCTAGGGTCCGCATTATTTTGTACACATGACCTGTATTACCTTTTGGTCTGTGTAACTGTATACTAGCCTTATGCACCCTTTTTTGCACTAGTAAAAAGTATGAAAAAATTTAGAACCGAGAAATCTCCCGTGGGCCTAATTTTAGTACTATGTACACTGGTAAAATATAGTTAATGCTGGTGTTGTACCTAGAATTTATTATGAACTGTATATATTGTTCACTAAAAGACAAATTATAACCTTAACTTCATGTCAAGTTTTTAGATGAATGTACCATAATTTAGCAAGCTGGGCTAGCAGATTAGATACATCCTACTCAAAACAGCTACAAAGTATACCATGTAATTATCTTAATAACTTATATTTTTGGCTGCCAGTATTTACTTTGCTAGTGACCATAAGGACATTAACTTGGTCTTAGAGAAATCATAATAAGTACAAGGAGTTCTTTTACTGTATAATACTGAAGTGTTATGGGTATATAGTTACCTAGAATAAGACAAGAATAATGTTTACTTAAGTTGAAGGTAATGCAAAACATGTCCAGTACTGTAGTGTTTAATCTGAATTAGGCTACTATAGAAAATATGACTAAGATTTGGTTTTCATTTACCAGCACTGGCTCACAGAACTGGAAATTTTAGCAATGATCTTTGCAGCTGCCGTCCATGATTATGAACATACTGGGACCACAAACAATTTTCATATTCAGACAAGGTAAGCAAAGTGGTCTCTTAACTGTCATCTCTGGAGTTTGCTGTTCATTGGTCTGAACTGTTTCATACTTATTACTGATACAGCCAGGAAGTAGCCAGGTCATTCCTGATTTTACACATTGCTTCCTTGACCTCCGTACAGTTAATGGGTCTGCTCACATGAACAAAGACATTGTGGAAAAGTAAGGAGTTAGCTCCATAGTGCTTGAAATCATTACGCTTTGGAGTTGATATGTCAAGAGCAATTTCAAAAAGATTCAGAACACACACTTGAAAACCCCTCACCCCTCTATCTGCTCACTTAAATTCTGATACTTTTGACTCAAAAATTTCTTCCATAGTGTCCCCAGAGAAATACCACTTTACTTTCAGCAATGTGTCTGCACTTACTTCAGGTGCTACATTTTGTTTCAAGTTGTGTATTAAACTTACAGGGTCCTAGTATAGAGGGAGAAACCTTCAAGTACAGCTTTAGAAATACTGATCTCCTAGCATGTTTTGACAGCATCTGCAGTAGTGATGAAAAAGAAATCTAGAAAGAAATCCAGTTTGAAAGTCGGGCTAACTGTATTCTCATGCAGGCGCAGCGTGTCATCCTAGCCTCTGGTCCAGAACAGCAGCATATACCGCTCTCCTTTAAAATGTTTTCAAAGGAAAATCACTGACCAATCCGTTACTGGGTGATAAATGGTAGACCTGATACTTAGCCTAGTATGAAGCATCTTATTGTTCTCTCACACTACGCTATACTTTGTTTTTAGTATCTTCAGTTGAGGAGTCTGCTTTACCTGCTCTTGAAAAAACAATTTCAGCAAAGCACTGTCATATTTTAACAAAACAGCTCTGTGCTAGGAATATTACTACTTTGAAAAGAAGCATCCTTGCACCCAACTATATGGATAAAGAGCCCAATGGTTACATTTAAATTAAATCCGTAACTTGCTTGTACCCCGAGATGTGCCCTTCAGTAATGAACAAATTCTAGATCTGCAGCTGAAATAAGGACATAATTCTTCTCTCCCTCAGCATAGTCTAGCTAAAAATAAACTTCAGTTTGTTGTTCCAAGTTTATATTACTTTTCTATTTTTGTCCTTAGTATTTTGCTCTGAAGTATTGCAAAAGTGGAAAATGAATTAAGCTGTTAGCCTTTGAATGTTACTTGGGCATACTTGCAAACAGGTATTTGTTTTGTGATGGAGTTCATTCTTCCCTCCTAGTGGAACTTGGCCCTGATGTGGCATCCCAGGGACGTGATTCCAGGCTTCTTTTGCCTGAGAAAAGCTGATGAAATGGCTGTCACAGTCATAGCAAATCTTAGCACTGTTTAAAACTAGCCATAAGTAGCTATGTGGGTCAAGGGGTGCTTCATAAACATATGTGATTGGCAAATCACAGATTTTCCCATGATTTTAGTAGGATTATGGATGTAAACATATTAGGTAGGTTCATCATTATTTAGGTAGGTTATGGTTTGTTCCGTCTAAATAATGTTTCCAATCCTATTTTAATTTTTTAGATTCCTTGGTACCATACCATACATGTGGGTGGTTACACTGAATATACACTATTGCTCAACAGAACAAGAGGTTGAATTTGTCTTATTAATATCATAGTAAGCTGTGCTGCTAAATCATCATACCTTTCTTCTAGTACAGACTTTGCAGTTGACCAAATTGAAATACTCAGGAATAGTTTTATCAGAACGGAAGTGTAGCAGAGAGGGGAGACCCGAGGTTGCTTAGCAAGTCAGATCAGGTCTTGGGGAAACAAATTCCACAAGAATTAATGAAGTTTGAAGCTAAGTATGATAAATCCATACCACATCAAAATTTGTGAAAATCTATATATAATTTTGGTATTGTACGTTAGTCTTTAATTAAGAGGGAAAAGGTACTGTCGAGGGTGCTAACGTTATGGTAAGGGTCTGGCTTTAGGAAGCACTTGAATGCAATCAAATTTCAGCTTAGCATCTCTTCTATTCCTTTGTTATGAGGCTCAAGGTTTGTCTGTTTTTCTGACAAAAGATGGCATCTGTTTAAAATATATGAAATTGAAGTTTTTTAATATTTTATTATTTACAAGTCCTTCTGATTATGAGTGACGTGGGCCAAAGCACATGTCTCTCAGAACAGGGGTAGTAAATTCTTAATACCCATGCTATGTGTGGAGCCCCCTCTGTTGGTGAATGCGTTGAATTTTAAATGGTTGTATTGCCAAAGAGTACTCTTGAATGGCCCAATTAGAGCATTTCTGTTGCTCTACGATCCTATCTACAGTCAGGAAGCTCAAAGATCCCCTCACAAATTTTTGTCACAGTTGTATCATATAAATAAAACATTACACATTTAAAAATGTGACTTTCCCACAAACAGTATATACAATGGTAGAATGATAATTTTTTATGCATTTAAGATGGAAACTTTGTCAGTATTTGATACAATAGGAACAAATAAACATAGTTCAATATATATATAGTCAATAGTTCTCATAGAGAATACACAGTCCTGCCTTCCCCAGTGCCATCATCGGGATGCTATTGCAAATTCTGCCTTGTTTCTTTTAACACTAGGTCAGATGTTGCAATATTGTACAATGATCGTTCTGTTCTTGAAAATCATCATGTAAGTGCTGCTTATAGACTCATGCAAGAAGAAGAGATGAACATCCTGGCAAATTTAACCAAAGATGACTGGAGGTAAGACCTACTGTGACATTCAAACTTAATTCCAGTATTTAAAAATAATAAAAACCACCAGGCCTACCCTGTGGAGTCTGTTTTAAGAGTTCAAATTACAGGAAGAAACTTTGGCACTGGAAGGGGTAGTGGATATTTAGAGCTTAGGGAAGGCTGCTGTGGTGTAAAGAAGTACTGTTTGGGAGACTCCATATAATTTTTCAAGTGAAGTTGTGCATTTATGAGGCACAGTGTTGGACTGTGTGGACAGTGTCTCAGGTGAGATAGCTCTTCAGGAAAACCACAGTGCTACCCCACTTGAGCTAGGTTACCTTTGTCCAATGGTGGGTTAAAACCTCAGCGCAGGGTCACACTCTGCTGTGAGCTTGAGCACTACTGCCTCTGGGATTTCTGCTGTGTAACATAGCAATAGCATAGTCACGTCTTGGTTAAGCATTAAAAAATGAATTATCAGGAGAATCCAAAAATAATAAAGTAAAGGCCTAGAAGCGCTACAGAAATCTCTTGTTTTCTTCTTAATTTTAGTGTAATTCCTGAAGAAAATTTGACCAGCTGCAAGAATCAGGATCATAATTGATATGTCACAAATACTAAGACCTGTAAGACCAAAATGAACAAGTGTTAGAGATAAGACTTTCTCCATTATTAAAAAGGATACGTTATCTTTGTATATCTTTGATCGCTACATATAGCACTTATATGAGTCTTCTGTCTGGATTGTGAAGTGAGAGAGAAATGTTCTACTTCCAGGAAAGTCTCCCACTGTGAATGATGCCACCATGAATAACAAAGCTATACTCTGCTTTATTTATATTTTCACAAAACTATACATTTATGAAGGAATATGTGAATGTCAGATCAAATTTTGGTGTGGGGTATATTTACAGATGAAGGACTGTTTTACATGGTAGATTTACATGATTTTACTTATCTACATAATCAGGAACACCCCTAAATAAAGCATTTATTGAATGTAAGTCTGCTGACCCTTTTGGTTTTCAATGAATTATTTTTCTGTAGCTACTCCAAAACACTTAATATTAAAGTATTATTAACTTTTTATTTAATACAAAGTGAGAGAGGAAGCATACACTTTTTCATTCTCATAAAAGATTTCTTCTCAGAGGATACTCATTTGGATTTAGTTATCATAAAGTCTGTGTTGTAAATTTAGTTCTGGAGAAATATCTCTGGAAGCAAAGTGTAAACTTCAGCAATAAGTGTCATATACACCTAGATTTTCATTGCCAACATGAGTTAGCCTTGCTCTGCTTGGAACTACTTTGGACTTGATAGTTTTGGGGCTGATAGGTCTCCATGACCCTATTTTTGCTTGTCCTAGCTATTGAGTATGGAGAAAGTGATTGCGCCAGTAGACAGCCATCAGAGGCTGGTATTCTGTCTTTTAAAACCATCATTGTAGAGGGGTAATGATTTTCAAATCTTCAGACTTGTTGCCTTGAGTATGTTTTTTTTGAAGTGGTGGTGTTTCATATTGTGTCCTACCAGAGAATGCTTCCAGGTAGAAGAGGGGCAGATCTTCTTCAGTTGAATTGCAGTTCAGGACTGGACCAAGGATGGCTTGGAGACACTTATGTGCTTCCCCAGTCCTGGTTCATTCATCACTGGAGACCACCATAAATGAGTATAGTTTGGGAATCCCTGCAGCAACATGCAGTTGCTCCAGCTGACAGAAATCTGGCTGCCAGCTAGTACAGTGCATCCCAGTTGTTCCCTTTTGTTATGCCACTGGGGAAAAGAGTGATAGGATGGCAACTCCTCTGTGAAAGAAAATATTGCACAACAGAAAGAGGAGCCTATGGTTTCCAGGTGTGTGAAGTTTATACATATTGCTCCAGTGGACTGCAGCAGAATAAAGGGAGGAATGTGACAGATTGTCTCCACATTTCTGTAGCACACTCTTCTCTGCATAGATTGCTCGGTCTGGTCTTCCCATAGTTCTTTTTCTTTATATTATGGACCCTTTGCTCTAACTTCGGTTGCATTTCATTTCTCCGTGGTTTTTGAACCTGTGATAAACTACCACGTTCCTTCCGAAGTTGCTCAATCACAGACTAGGTGTGTTTGCACTTGCTTTTCAATCTCCTCTCACTATAACCCAATCTGGATTTCCTGGAGGATTTTATTTTAGTTTTTTGAATTTTGTTTGTATACAGTGGCTGCACAGATCCAGTCCACTACTATATGCAGCCACTTTGAAGTTGGTGGGATTTGGCAACCAGAGAAAGTAGAATTTATGGTTTCTTGTTGGGCCTATTCAGTACAACTTAGAAGAGATGTATGAACTGACTAATAAGCTCAAGCAACTAAACGAGGACACTCAGTTCCATGTTTTGTCACTTAGCTAGGCAATTGCAGTCTGTACTTTCAAACAAACTGGTAACTTCCAGAGTGCCAGTCTGAGAACCTGCACAACCTGTTGAAGTCCGGTACTTAATTTAGAGGGTCAGTCATGGAAATGATGGTTTCCTGGTATTTGTTTCTAATATCCAAAAATACCTGTTACTCTGTCATCAGATACGGTTGTTCATTGGTGCAATGACAGATCTGTTAGCCACTTAAAAGAACCTCTTCAATTTTCTAATTATTACTACAGTAAACTTCTTGGTTCTGTACTGAAATTCATGCTGTTAGACTAACAGTTTTGAAGTTTGCACTGAATCAAATTGGCAGCAAATTGAAATGATAATTTGTTCAACTTTTTAATGTACTTCCTGGCACTTATTAATTTCTTGACTACTGTCAGATCTGTTTTCTTGAGTTGCAGTGATTTCTTTTTTTAAAAATTTAATACCCCTGCCTATTTAAACTGTGGTTCTGCTAATTATTTCAGCAAGATGAAGCAAAGTGACTGAGAATGACTTTATAGTATTACATTTTCTTTTCCACATGTTAATGTTAAGAAGATAAATGCGCTAATAAACTGTCAGCTTCAATTAAGTTTAAAACATAGGGTTTGGGTCTGAGCAGGGAAACACTGCCAGCATTCCGATGAGGATGTCCTTTGTGGATAACGCATGTGACATTCATAGTCTTTTCTCACCCTCTTCTCAACTCTGAAAATATATTCCACTCTTCCATATTGTCTTGTTTCTCTCACTTAGCACCCCTAAATAACTAAAGAGGGATCCCTTTTTGTCCCCCTTTCTCCTTTGATTTGCCAGGCTTCTGGTGTTTTAGCACCGCATGTGTTATGTCAACAGTTATAGGTCATCAGGCGGTATTAATGTCTCAAACCATTCCAGTCATAAGGCATACGTTGATGTATTGCCTGTTTATATAAAAAAGACGAAAAAACAATCTGCATTATATACAATGCATAATGAGCAGCTTTTCTTTCACAACTTCCCTTGGGAGTCTTCTGTCTGAGGAAAGCAGGACTGCTACAACTTGCAAGATGAACCTTATGTCTTCAGTTCCCAACTTGCTTTTGCTGATCTTACTGTGTTCCTGGATTTTCTCATTAGTTTCCCACTGACTAAATGTCTTTGTCATGGACAGATCCAGGTAAACCTGGTTTCTGTTTATTGGTTAACTACTTTTCCAAGAAATTCAGTGCCATTCCTTGTCTCTTGTTTATTACAGCATTATTCATGTCATTTTTTCACATCATCTTGCATCTATTGTTTTATAGTATTCTATCTATTGGACATATGGATATAGGGAGGGTTATGAAAGGATGACAGCACAGTTTACTTAAGAAAAATGGAGACTGTATACTCAAAACCAGTAATCTTCCAATTGTGGGCCCCCAAAAACCGCTATGAGCCAAAAGTGAATACTGTTACCACTTCCCATCATAGAACTAAAGATGGCAATGCCTACTTTTTGCTGTGGTAGCATGATCAATGCTAACTGTATTATCCCAATGCCTGCAGCTGTGGACTGCTTAATGAAGTGGGCAGAGATTTCTGTCCAGGAGTTACCTATGAGACCAGCTGAGGTCTCCTTCAGTATGGAAGCTGAGAGGGTCTTTTTTCCCTGGGAAATAGTTTGGGAATGGTTTAAGTCCAAGAGTGATCTTCTGTGCAATGGTAGTAGACTGAGCATTCATAGCTCTCATAAAGCTTTATTTAACATTTTCCTGTCACTTCTGAATTTTCCATCTCTCTGTTGATGATGGATGGGGACGCAGGCAGGAAACAACCACGGACTGTAGGTGGAGAGCCTGCTCTTTGCTGTTAAGCAGCTTTTTAGTTGCCTGAAATCTTCAGAAGAGTGTGAGGAGGACAGTGCTACATTGGTTGATCCTTATTTGGGTGATGGAGGTAAGAATTAGGGCTTGTCTCCTGCCATCACAGTGTGAATCTACTGGAAGCAGTGTTCTACTTTTCTGTGTGTCTTGGGTAGTAGGGGTGGGCTTATTTCTGATTACTCTTAAAAGTTCAGACATGGAAAGTTCCTAGGAAAATATCCCATAGAAAGGGGAAGTGATAATTATTTCAGTCTTACAAACAACAGGGTTTAACAATAAAGAGCCCTCAGTTTTCATGCAGTTAGCTGTTTTTTTTTTCTTTTTTTTTTCTAATGGGTTTGGCTGTGTTTGAAGGGTACAGATTCAAAGCAACGTGGAGGAGGAACAGTTGGGAGGCAAATTAATTAGTATCTTATTATGAGGTCAGATAAAGTAAGGCATTTTCTAAACACAAATTGCTATGGCTGCATATTATTGAGTAGAAGTGAGAGGATTGAGTCTTTATCCAGTTACATCAAAGCAAATCAGGAATAAATACACAAAAATCAATGAGGACAATCAGCTTAAATATGCAATTAATTTGGCTCAAAAGCAATCTTGATCATTTTTATAACAAACTATTCTAACAGCCCTAAAGAAAACTGCAATTTACCTCTTTAAAATGTAGTCTTTTGAAAAAAAAGCGTTGTTAAATAAATCAAAGATATGAATACAATATGAAAGATCAGTGAGAATGACTAAAGTAGGATTCTACTGTTGTAATTGTTACTTGGACACCCCTTAAGATTGGGAGTGTGCTCATGAAGATATATGCTACATAATCAAAGATTTAATGTGGTGAATTGTACCCGATATACACATAAGCAACACTCTTGCACATAAATCCTCCTAGGCCATTTAAAAAGCATGTAAATAAAGACCCAGTAGACTCCTACATGGTCTATATACAATCCTTCTACATCGAGGAAACAGAATTTTCCAAATCAGTAATTATTTGTGACAAAATTAATGTACTTTCATATACAATGAGAATTAATACACTTTCTTACATGATTCATGTTTTGCTATTTTCATATTCATTTAATAGAAAGCTGACGGACAAGCCAACATCTCTGACCATAATAACAAGATATAGATAAACTATAAATCCTGAACTTGTTCTGATTCATGAAATAGGCATTAAGGTATTTTTGAGATGAAGGGTAGTTTGTCATAATGTTCATATATTGGTATAATGTTGATAGTGTTTCACATGTCATACTTCTTGCTCTTCTGAGTGTTTCCACAGCCTTCTTCCTAGGTTTAGTGTTATGCCTGCTCTGCACTAATATGGGGGTTGTAATAAAAGACACAAATATATCCTCTTGTGTGGTGGTAAGCCCAGAGACCGACTGGTTTTTTGAATACTCTACTGTTGGAAAAATAAGGAAAGACTTATAATGGGTGACAGAACTGCATGTAATTTTAGTTTATACACTAGAAAAGAGGAATTACAAAACAGTGTGACTCTGAA
The DNA here is from genome assembly GCF_000699105.1 of Pygoscelis adeliae. Classification (NCBI taxonomy): domain Eukaryota; kingdom Metazoa; phylum Chordata; class Aves; order Sphenisciformes; family Spheniscidae; genus Pygoscelis; species Pygoscelis adeliae. The sequence continues at coordinate 6,009,605 of NW_008824035.1, forward strand.
ACAATGATTGCAGAATGCATTTTCTGAAGTACATTGCTTTCACAGAATCCCTTTAGGATACAAAGTTCAAGTTGTTAATAATTTATTTAAATGCTTTTTAAAACATAATATAACCCGTGATGTTGTTTAGAAAGTTATAAATTAACAAGTACTGCTTAAACAAATGTACCAAACGTAGAATAAATGAATTGTAATCAGTCATTTGCTTTTAATTATTCTTAGGGAGTTGCGTAGCTTGGTCATTGAGATGGTCTTGTCTACAGATATGTCGGGTCATTTTCAACAAATTAAAACAATGCGACATACTCTACAGCAGACAGAGGGGTAGGTTATTTTCCATTCTGTTCATTATCTATAGTCTTTCAATGAGCTCATGTACAAGAAAAGAATTTAAATAGTTGCTTTTGTTTTGAGATAATTGGAGCATGTCCTTGAATTGACAGGGTAGACAAAGCCAAAGCCATGTCTTTGATTCTACATGCAGCAGACATAAGCCATCCAGCAAAATCCTGGGAACTGCACTACCGGTGGACCATGGCCCTGATGGAAGAATTTTTTCGACAGGTGCCATTTTAAAAATCTTTTAATAAATCTAGTTCAAGAAGCAATGGTTACACAACTAAATCTTTTCATAAGTCTACCAGCAAGGATGCCGTTGGTTGTGATTGACAAGCATAGTCAGTAGTATATATTCCTTACTCTTCGTACATGCTACTGACATTAATTCAACTTTTATGTGCGTGAATAAGGTGAAATTGTCATAGCTTTATATCTATTTCAGCTGATACCAGGATTCTGAGTGTTGTAGCATTTTTTGTCTTTCAATAATGATATAACCTGTCAAGCTGTTTTCATTCTGTAGACAGAGATTTATATATGCTTTGAGTTGAAAAGAAGCACCAGCAGGGTAGGATGAGGGACTTGAAAATATGAAGAGTTCATGTTCAGCAAAGAAGGCAAAAAGTTGTCTCCATTTCACATTTCAGAAAGCCTTCCTATTTCTTTTCCTTGCCAGTGCTTGCCATGCATATGCCACATAGACCTGAAGGTTTTGCTTTCATAACAGCCTGATCCAAAGCCAGAGGTTAGATGGTATCATCCTGTTAACGCTGTGGCCGTATATACTAAAACAAAAATGAAGACACACCTTTGTGAAAGTCTTTTCATTTCTGCAAGATACTGAATTCAAAGAGAAAGCTCAGTAGATGTGGGGTCACTGCTGCCATTTCTTTACTCACAGCAGGTGAAAAAAAACATTTCTCCAAAGGGGGAATATTCTCCCTGTAATGAATATTTGTGACCATGCACATTTTTAACATAACAGTTACTGAAGTACAATTGATAACCAAAATCCAGTTTAGGTATTGCACAGTTTCTACAGTTATACACAGGTTTTAAAAATGGTTAATACAGACAATGGAACAGTGTATGTCTTGCTCATCTTGAGTGTCGTTATTTTGCTATATGCTGACATTTTCAAATCAGATGGGTCACCCTGGAAAAAAGAGTCAGAGAATAAAAAAGTCAGTATGATAAACCATGAAGTTGTTAGGCCCATCTGCCCTAGAATGTTCTTGCTCGGTTCCTAGAGGTTCTTTATACAAATTCTCAGCAGGGAGCATCAGGACATCCTTGACTCTGGGCTTTGCACTGGGGAGACAGATTGGAGAGCTGGTGTCTTAATCTAAATAATGAATGGACTAAGTTTTGTGGAAATACTGAGTAGGGTCATGAGTTTGTGTCTGCTTCTGTAAATGGAAATGATGAGGATTTCGAACTTGAAAGAGGAGGAGCAGATTACCCCAGATATATTTTACTTGAAAAGGTCAGAAATGACCAACTGTAAAAACATTTTAGACACAGAGAGTCGGACTAGACAGGGCCCATGGGACAGTGAGGCAATATGTCCAGTCAAGTGGATGTAGCATTAGCAATAAACAGTACCACATTGGTCTTTGAGTGCATAGGATCAGCTAATGTTTTAGTTATTCCTTTATCCTTTCATTAGAAGAAGTAACTGGATCCCAAATAAGCTGCTCAAAGTCTTCAGAAGGCATTTAACAATAGAATCAAATCACCATATATGTATTTCTGCAACTCAGCAGTACAAATTGTGAAAGTCTTTCAGGCTGTAGAGGAGTGTGCAAAGAACTGAATCCCTCTTTATATGTACTACTTAGAACAGCGTGTGTGGAGTAGTTCCAACACATTTAACATGTGATGAAGTAACTGTACATATATAAATGCACTGAGCAGTGCAGACACAGTAGGTCTCCTGCTTCCTAGATGCACTGGCTTGGTTGTGCATCCTCTGGTCTGTTGATCTGAGTGTGTGTGGCGGAAATCTCTGGGATTTCCAAATCTGTGTCAGCCAGGATGAAGTAGTCCAAATGTATACAAAACCCACTAATTCCTCCTTTTCTTTAAAAATAGTAATTCAACTACTTCTACTGCCTTATGGGAAAAAGCAGCAGAGCCTGAAACTGCTGGTGCAAAAACAATGCTTTAACAGGCAGCTTTCAAAGTAGTGAGCACCAGCAAAAAATGAACTTTCACCTCGACAAAAAGTTTGTTAACTGCAGCTAACAGTTAAAATATGTGCCAGGGTTAACTTCAGGGAAAAAGCCAAGCAACGCTTTAAGATTAAAAGCAAGGACTACAGAAAGTGTGTTACAATGCCAAGGAAAATCTGAGCTACTTGTTTAAAATAGAAATACATCTACCCATCTCAAAACCTTAAAAATAAAGAAATACATAGTTCAAGGAACTCAAAGAAGTATCACAGCTCCTATAGCATTGTGCTGTCAGTCTGAATAGATCCAAAAGCACAAAAAGAGAATTTGTCCAGTGAGTTTTTTGATTTTTTTTATTTTAAATCTCATGAAATTGTAATGATCAATTTAAATATCAATGCTGTGTCCATTATTACAATTTACAATAGACTTAGACTTACATGACATTTAAATATTAATTATGTATTATATTAATTGGAAAGTAATTCATAATTAGGGTAAAGAGCTGCTTAAAAACATAAAAAAATTCAAACTGATTCTTTGCTACTGTGTAATTTTCTCTTTTTTAATACCTAGTTAAGGGAAGATTACAAAATTTATATTGCTTTAGAAGTCCTGTATTCAACAATGGCTGAAATTGTTAGAACCACCCCGAGTTTATATTATATCACAATCTGACTCCTGCATTTACATGGAGATACCACTAGCACTGCCCCTAGTAGTAAGCGTTCATGTGTTCTTCTACACTCTGAAGTCAAATTATGAACACTTGGGCGTAAAATTTAAAGGCCATAGTGATAAAATTCTCCACTTCCACATGAAACACAATCTGTGAGCTACTTCTGTTCCTGTGGCTGAAATGGTTTTATTGATATTATAGTTCTAAACTTTTCCCAAATCTAATTCAATAATATATAATGAAAAGACTAAGGAAGGTTGATACTGCCCCCTTCATCCATCAGCTTCTGATGAGATTTTTGGGAAAATGTTCATGTACTGCTCCCCACTGAATGATCATGAAACAGCACTCTCCATGACTAACGTAATATGTAGAGCCATTTTACTTGAAAGACTAAGTTTTCCTATATCTATAATGTCAGTGCTTCTTGGGGCCAGGTTTGTCCAGCAACACAAATTATAGCCTCCTTTGAAAGATGTCTTTTCAGGGTTTTTTTTTCACCACCAGACTTTCTTTTTGAGCTTTTGCAAGTCAGTTGGTCTACCATGCTGAAAATGGAGATAACATCCCCCTGTCTGTTAATACTGTTATGAAAAAAAACCTCTTTTAATGTGTTAGGTGTTGAAATATTTTCAGAACTAGGTTTGTACAAGTCATCTGAGTAATGAAATCGAGCTTGTGCTTTTTTATGGCTTCAGCAGCAGAGAGACATGCTTGCTAGTGAGAATGAGTTCAAGTCAGATCATGCCCTTGACCCGTGTAAATCCACTGAAGAAATTTTACACGTTGGATAAATGAATGTAACAGAAGGAAACACAGCGTTTGGCATACTGTTACAAACCTGTCTAAATTCTCCAATCCCATTACATCTGGGATCAGCAGGACTAAACTCTGAATATTGAAGGACTTCATACATGTTAAATCTCATTGGCAGACGCCTTGCTTTTGAAAAGAACTTGCTTGCAATAAGTTCCTTTATGTAAAAATCATCAAATGTAAGTTAGAATTTTGACTTACTTTTCCTGAAAATGTAAAGATAAATAATGAGGGTTTTTTTGCCTGTGGGTTGTTTTTATTCAGGAGTATAAGTGAACAAAGTAATCTGTTGAATAAATACTAAAAATGTTCAGATTCCTTTGTCTCTCTGTCCCTCTATCAAATATGTGCTTATAATATTAAATGTTGTTGTTTGCAGGGAGACAAGGAGGCTGCTTTAGGTCTTCAGTTTTCACCACTCTGTGACCGCAAGTCTACTTTGGTAGCTCAGTCCCAAATAGGTAATGGCAAGTTGTGTTTTTCTTTTTCTTGTATGTGTAGGAGCACGTAAAATCATGTGGACTCTTCTTATACCCATTTTGAATTTTAAATGTTCCAAATGCCGTCATATAGAAGGTATTTCTTTGCACCTATCTGTTCACCAAACTCATATGCTCTTACAGCAGAAATGCGCTGGTCTCAGAAGACCATGAAGTTATTTCAGCACATGCAATGTCAAGGAGAGGGATTAACCAAAGTACTGGACGTGAGCCCAAGTTTTACTGTACACGCTTTAGAGTTTGGTAGATCATGTCCTCAGACAGATTGACTCTTGCTCAAAAACTCACAGGTCTGTCTCTACTACAATCTGAAAGCCTAGTACCGTTTTGTAGATGCATCTCAACTTAAAGCTAATTCATACATCAGATCTCTGGACTGCAGTTAAGACTGTCAGTGTGGCAGGGTCAAACTACACAGCGTCAAGCCTCCTTGGGTTGACAAGGACCACTGCATTCTGTTCCTGTCAATCCTAACTGCAGTATGTCCTACCAATAGCTGTACCCTTCATGTGAGTGAACACAGTACTCGGGGAGAGATTCTACAGGTGACAGTGTCTTATCCTTGAACTGAAGCATGTCATCCTGTCTGATCTTGTCACTCAAAATGTCCTTTATTCCATTTCACTGGGACTTGAAAGGCAACATGCTTAAGCATCATACCTACTGCAGGAGGGAAGCTGGATCCTAGGCTGAAGCCCTGTTGCTCACCTTTGTGCTGTGTTGCATGGTTAGAGTATGAAGACATCTGGAAATCCATCGCTAGCTCATGTTTTAGCAGGTTTTTTTTCTGTTAATTGCTCAGCAGAGAATAATGCTTCATTCTCTCACTGTGTCATTCCATACCTTGATGAGCACTTTAAAATGTAAAAGACATTGTTCAGAGCTGACATCTCAGAACTGTGGGATGAATGCTGTCTCCTAAGGATATTACTTGTTCTCTTCACTGATTTGACAGAACACTCCTACACACTGTGAAATAACACTTTACCTCCACGGAATAATAAACAGCAGTTTGAAATATTAACTCCTTGGCAAGAAGATCTGAATGGTAAAAGAGACAGTATGACTTCTAGCTCCTTGGCTCAACTAGACCCTTCTATTCAATAATTAATATTCATTTCAAATGGTAGGTGTGTTCTGCAGTGCATAAAATTTACAAGAAAAAGGAATGAAAAGCTATAATTATTAATATCTAGCTATATCTGTACAGCTTCAGGTGTTTTTGTTTTTAGTTGTGTTTTTTTCCTCAAGATTATACTAGTGGTATCTAGTATATTGAATCAGGACTACAGCAGAAAATCAGCCTGATATCAAGTATTTATTTTTAGGTTTGAGAGCTGTGAAAATGTAAAATCTGATGTTCTCTCTTTTTCTTCTTTAGGTTTCATTGATTTCATAGTAGAACCAACATTTTCTCTTCTTACGGACTCAATGGAGAAAATTGTTATGCCTCTTATAGAGGAAGCATCAAAATCTGAAAGTCCTGCATTTGGGACACCCAGGTATGAATACACTGCTTAGTTATTGAACTAACATAAACTAACATAATAATGTCATTCTCAGAATTATCGCAATTATTTTAACAGTTGGAAAAGTAACATAACTAGCTGTACAGTATTGCCACCATGTGGTGCTGTGCTGTATTTGCAATATGCTATTACTCCATTGACTGTGGACGATCGTGCATGTAGGTCCTGGTTTTGGCTGGGATAGAGTTAATTTTCTTCCTAGTAGCTGGTACAGGGCTGTGTTTTGGATTTAGTAGGAGAATAATATTGATAACACACCCATGTTTTAGTTGTTGCTAAGTAGTGCTTACACTAGTCAAGGCCTTTTCAGCTTCCCATGCTCTACTGACTGAGAAGGCTGGAGGTGCACAAGAAGCTGGGAGGGGGCACAGCCAGGACAGCTGACCCAAACTGGCCAAAGGGACATTCCATACTATGTGACGTCATGCTCAGTATATAAAGTGGGGGGAGTTAGCCAGGGGGCGGCGACCGCTGCTCGGGAGCTGGCTGGGCATCGGTTGGCGGGTGGTGAGCAATTGCATTGTGCATCACTTATTTTGTATATTCTTTTATCATCATTATTATTATTATTATTATTATCCCTTCCTTTTCTGCCCTATTAAACTGCCTTTATCTCAACCCATGAATTTTACTTTTTTTTCTGATTCTCTCCCCCATCCCACTGGGGAGGGTGGGGAGTGAGTGAATGGCTGTGTGGTGTTTAGCTGCCTGCCGGGTTAAACCACAACAATATAAAAAGGCAAAACCACAATAACGAGCAGAATACACACATATAAAATATAAAGTTGATTTTCTACAGCATATCTAATAACATTTTTTTTCCTTTGACTATAATCTTTGCAATAGATTATTGAAGTTCTTAGTTCTCTTATCTTGAGCCATTTTCAGTATAATTTTAACTGACAGTACCAAAAGTCACTCTTTGCTTTCTGAGAGACAATTGGAAGTGGAGGTGGTGAAGGTGGTTTCAGGTTTTTTTCTGGGTTTTATTATGCTGTAGGTCACTTTCCTTCTTCACCTTTCCATTTTAGTATTATTTGATATATACACTTGAGACAAAATTGATTCCGCTTATATTCCACTTGAGAGATCTAAATACAGCATAAGTGAGATGCGGGGTGGGGGGGGGGTTTGCCCCATCAAGGTCTTGATTTCTGTATCATGATAGAAGTTGTCTATAAAACAAACTAGCTATGACAGACAATGTTATCTGAGTGACTCCACGCTGAAAGCATCGTTCAATAATCAGATGCTGCTTTTACAAATATTGCCTCTGTTACTACATTTTTTTCATTTTAAAACTGTAATTTGAGCTTTCATTGAGGCTACTAATATGATAACTCTGCAGGGCAATTTTTCATTTGCTATGCATCAGCTAGATTTTAATAGCAAAATGATGAACCTAGCTCTTTTCTGATCATGAGTTTACATATATTTCGGTTACTAGAAGTAAGTAGAAGTTACTAGAAGTAGGTATTTATGACAGTGTTCTTAGTGTTTTGTGGAACAGTGCTAAACCAAGGCATTATTGATAACAAACTTGTTTAGCTACTCACTTATTCCCAAATGAGTGGTTAGCAGCTGCACATGATTAGTAGCTCCAGGTTTTGTTTTTGGTTGATGTTTGTGACTGAGTGGTAGATGAAAAAAGGCTTATGATCCAGCAAAGTTTCCTCATGTGAGATGGAGGATAAGGGGATTTTTTCTTAGTATGTAATCAAGGACTACACTTAACAAGAGAGTGGAGAGCCTATAGCATGATACAGAAATGTCTGAGCTGGCAGAGTTACACAAACATTACTGGGTGGACACCATGAGTATATGGTATGACTTTCACTGCGGTGCCTGGAAAATATTAGAATTATAGGCTATTCTTTCCATTATATCCTATTCAACATCTCTGGAGCACACGGAAATTGAAGTTGACTCTTCTTGTGCAGTTCTCACTGATATGTTCGCTGCAACTATATTTTCTGATTAATGGAAATCCATTTGTATGCGTATTAACATCTGTCTTTGGTACAAAAGAGATAAACTACGCAGCGTAATCGAGTAAACAAAACCTGACATGATTAACTGTACAAGGCCAGAAATAGGTCTGATTTTTTAATCCTAAGGAAAAAAGAGAGTGCATTCTTTTTTCCCCCACCTTTACATGTATCTGCATATTCACATACAAATAATCAATTTGACTTCTACCTTACCTGATGTGTAAGGTAGCTGCAGTAGCTCTTAAGTGGATTTTAAAGCCACTGTATCAAATCCTGCTTTGACTGCACTTGAAGGCATGTACCTTGAAGAGAATTTTCAGCTGAAGCTGAACTTACTTACCTGTCATATACTTTTGTGTCTTGCCTTTTTTAAATGGGTCAACAAATAACAATCAGATGTCTTTCCTGTGAGCCCCAAAGATACCATTCACTGTTCAAAAACACAGCTAAGAAGCTGCTCCAAAATGGCTACATAAACATTCTTTCAAGAACCGACTTACAAGTAATGTATTTTCATCTATCACTTTTTTTCAAGAATTCCCTGGAAAAAGGTCGGTAAAAATTGGTCCCAGGTTACAGCTTCATGAGTTGAAGAAATCTCTTGTATCTTAGGCACTCTTTGGTGAAAACTATTATTTTGAGTTAGTGACTGCATGTAGGTCCTATGGAATTTGATTCAAATTAACTGTTTGTGTATCATCAAAATTGCCTGACTGTGTTCATCATTTAGGGTTTTTTCCCTTCTGCAGCCAAAATAGTTTGGGAGCAGTAAGCAATGTTGAAGCACAAAGACGACCCAGTTTTAAAAATACAAGTGATGGAGGGACTCACACAGAAAATTCTCTAGCAACTGTAGACCTAACGAGCTTTAAGGACAACTTGATGAAGATCATTCAAGCAAACAAAGAAAGATGGAAAGAATTAGCAGTGGAAGGTATGATATAGTAAGGTGGAATGTTTTTATAGGTTACTCCCTAAGATCTCCCCTACTTTCATTTTTTAACTTCCTTCAACCTATACAAATATGTAGTTGTCTTGTATTCATATATTTTATGTCTTAATGTTTGTTTAGATGGTCCTGTTTTGCTCTCCCGGGAGGTATAAAGAGGTGTAGCTGGTCAGGCGATGAGAGGAAATCTTATAGCATGTACAATAAGGCTCTGTGCTGCTCAGCTTATCTTTAGAGGTCTGGTTTAGAAATGTGCATTCTTGCACATTTAATCATAACTGATACTGACATCTGCTTTAAATGCCAAAATCAACAATTCAAAGTAGTATGTGCTGCCACTTTTCTTAGGAAATGTAAAAGTTGTACTTTGCTATTAGAAATGCTATTTGTTCCCCACTGTATGGAACAAAATTCAATATTGCAGGCTTCTTGGGACTATGCTGTAGGCAATTATTTAAATGACTCGGTGGATCTAAAGATTTGGGCAATCACAGCGTATATTAGACCCAAACTAGGCAAAAAGTGACTCTTCATTTGCTGGTTGATAGTTAATAAAGCCAAACCTGCATCAAGCATCTTAATTCATAAGCCATACCTGAAAATTGTTTGGGGTTGCAGTTTTCTGAATGAAATGATTTGTGATAATTGTTGAACACAATTTATAACCTTGATCCAGGTTAAGTGAATGGTATTTGGGAATATTTTGACCACAGTCTGTGTTGTTTCCGAGTAAGCACCTGGAATATTTTGGTATAGTGTTTCACTGCTGGGACTGGTCTTGCTGTACATGACCTGATACTGACTGCAGGGAATGGTGTCCTGGAACCCAGTGCCAGCCTTGTCTTTCATCCCATCATCCAAAGCAGCATCTTTTTTCTCAAAGAGGTATCAGACAAGAAAGAAAAACACTGCTGAGCAGTGCTAAAATCTCATTTAATGCTAAATTGTGAATGAATATTCTTGTTAGGAGAATATTAAGTAAGAACAAGCTTCCATAATCTATTGTGACAATGACTTGAGAGTTAGGTAGAAGGGGCAGCTGAGGAGGAGGTTTAACTAATATTGTCTCTTCTTCATGAGCAGCTTCATATGATCAATTGCCTCTTTTGGTATTGTCCAGCTAATACTGACTGGGCAAAAGGACAAAGCTGCTAATTTGCGATGATCAGTAGTAATAGCAGACCATCAGGGTGCCCAAGACCACTTAGCTACAGCCTGCAGAAATGAAGCAGCCCTACGTGGAAGGTCCCTCAATACAGAAGAATGGAGAACTTGCTGTCTGGAAGTTTGCCATTTGCAGTTACATCTAACTAACCAGTTTGATTGTGGTACATCAGCTTTTTGGTATATTGTTTTGGAGGTGTACAGTGCTATCAAAAAGATTATTTCCCCTTCATTTCCAGTGCTTTGTAGTGCTCTATAAATTACTGATAGATTTAGCCCAGTTTTACTGGGCTGTTGACAGCCATTGAAAACACAAAGCTTCTCACAGCAAGAGATTTAAGAATTGTTTGTCTATACAGTCAATATTAATGTGAGGCCCAGCAAGATCCAGGAAACTCTGGGCAACTTTCTTCTGTGAAAAACAGAGCTGTTAATGTTCAAGACTCCATGGACTTTGTTGAGATTGTGGTTGTCCATATTCTAGGATGCTCTTCTTTTCTTCCATCAACCTAATGAAAGTATGTCTAAGTATTTCCTGAACAGAGTTGTGGAATTACAGTAGAATGTACATTAGGAAAACTGATGGGTAAGTGGAAATAGCTGGTGCTGAGGCCAGAGCTTGATGAGCAATATCTGCTCTGTGTGACTGTGGTTGAATCTGTTTTGCAAAACCTCTGTGAGAACAAGGAAGAGATTTATAGAAAACTGCGCCCATAAAGAGACTACTTGCAGCAACATCTGCAGTTGACTGGAACATGACATGGAGACCTTCAGGGTGCCTGGCTAGAATCTAGAGGAACCTTGTGAATAGCGCAAATACTTTTGAGTACAGATTTATATTTTGTTAGTACACAGACAATAAGTTTTTTAATAAAAGCTGTGGGGGGATTGTATAGGTTCTGTGAAAGTTAAGATATTTTCCATTCGTTTTTTGCAAGCAATGCGTGAGCACTTTGTATGTGGGCACTAAGGGCTGCTGGAAAAGAGGTTTTCACTAAGTGAACGTAGCGCTCTATAGAGCACTATGAGGTAGCACGTAAGTTCCTTGTCACATAATGGGAGAAGGAATCTTCCCCAACTGGTCCAGATCAGCAGTATATCTGTTCTGGAGCTGCACCCTGCAAAGGCTGAAAATCCTTAATCAGACTGTGCAAAATTAACATCTAGTAAAGAATGAAAAATATTGAAATACATCCCCTTTCCAATTGAAATTCCTTTCAGATTGCACTCAAGTTTGACTAAGCTTATAGGTGAATAACCTGAGACCTTGAACTTCAGGTAATTTGTTCCATCCTGCCTGGATCTCCTGTTACCTTTTCTGACTCTATTGCTTGATGAAAAGTCTTTAGGTTGCTCTGGGCATAGGTATGAAGTTGTGTTTTATTCATATGTTAGTAGGAGCATGTACTGAGGGAAGAAATACCAGGGGTAAATCACTGCCAGGTGAAAGGAGTTTTGTTATTGCTATCATTATTCCTAGCTAGGTAATTTATGACAAACCGCAGAGCTGAGTGCACTGAGAAGGTCACGTGTATGAGGGCAGTATGCCATGGTAGTAAGCAGGCTGGCTGTTAGCGTGGATCTCCAAACACACTTCCTGAGCTGCCTGTGACAAACAGTACTTGTGCTGTTAAAAGAACCATCTGCATTCTTGTCAGTGGGCTCTGCAAACACTAGACATTGTTCTCAGATTAGTTCACAGGCTCAGGAGAAGTTGCCTCTATAAAATGTAGTAATACAGATACACAAGTAATATAGAAAGGAAACGAGCAGCAATCCATATAATTTCCTGAGCATGACTTGAACTTGTTCCAGCTTCTCACCTTTTCAGGATAAGGCTACACAGGTAGCACTGGTTGGGAGGCAGTTCAGCCAGAGGTGAGCGAGGGCTGAGGAAGATGGTCTGACTCCTATGCCTAGACAGGCCAGAGCAGGAGACCAAGACACACTGACAATGCTGTTGACAGGGTAGCTTTCCTGGAGATGTAGCAGGCCCAGCTGCTGGTGCTGCCCCTCCCTGAAAAGGTAGTTGCTGCTGCGACTTGATTTGGAGCAAGCAGCTTGTGCAAGGAACAGTGTGCTTTGTTTTGGAAAAGCCTGTGTTAGTAAGGAAAGCATTCATCTACCTAGGCAGCTGTTTGAGAGCTTTCTTAACAGAAGGCTCACTAAATAAGATGGCTCCATTTTGCTAAAAAGGCCATGTCTTGTATAATTGATGCAGAGCAGCTCAGTGCTTGATAGCCTAAGGGTCCTCAACCTTTCACCACTGGAGAATTAGAGGAATGTTTCTCAGGCCTTTCAGGGAATGCTGTTAACAGGGAATTACCATAATGATCAAACATCTGGGATTCTAATTTGAAAGCCTTGATGTTTAATTAATATTCCAAACCCCTAATCACCAGATAATCTGTCTTTGTTCAACTCAACACAGTGATAAAGAGACCATTCCATCCTGTGCTTTTTTCAACACATAGGGGTGATGGCTGCTGCTATTTGCAATTGCGGTGGTTGTAGGAAATAGACAGTAAAGATGCTCAGATGAGTCTGAGAGGTCGTTCCATTAGAGAAAATGTTTGCTAAATGGATTTTAAGGTCTGAAAGTTATTGACCTACTGAGAAAGCTGTAAGAAACACACAACTTGTTGGGAAAGATTTGAATATCATGTAAGATCCTTCATGATACATTTCTTCTTAGAACATAGAGGAATTGTAACACAATGATTTAATAATTAAAAAATGCAATGTTTATTCCTTATGCCTACAACGTTTATTCCTTCATGCTTATTTTGTTCTATAAAAATGTTCTGAAGATTTAATAATCAAGTCAGTCAGTGGTTGGCAAGTTCAGGTACTCTTAACAGAGTAAAAGAGTATGGACTAGTAATCATGCTTACCACCTGTTCAGTAGACATCATTGTAAATAAAGTTACAGGGATAAATAAGTATCATTATTTTCACTCTACAATTGAGCAAAAAGAGGCACAGACAGCTTAGGACACTCGTCTCAGGTCGTATAATAGCACGAGGGAATGCAGCATACAGACCAAGGGTCCAGCTGCCAGTCCAATGGGCCCATCACTGGAGCATGCTAACTTTGTTCATCTCCAGGATAATACAACAGCAGTGTTGCTTGTTTTTATGCTTATGTAACTCTTCTGAAGAATTAGCTGTTACAGGACCTGACCAAAGGTTGCATTATTTGTTTGGAAAGTGATCAGTGACAAACCATGTTCTCAATACCTTTTGGCAGTGCATTGTGCTGCACGGCTCGAAGGTGTATGTCTGGGATGACTGACCACATTGGGAAGGGATGAAAAATATGTGAGGCTGAACAAGGCTCTCGCACTGTCCTGTGCTTAATTTTAATATTAAAAATATGAAAAAAATGACAACTATTGCATCTTTGGAGTAGAGATCAGCATTTTTTTTTTTCCATGGGCAGCAACTTTGAATAACAAATGTCTCTTCTGAAAGACCTCTGCATGGTACCTGCAGGCCCCCCTCGGGCACTTTCAGTCCTGCATACATCCAGTCACAATAACCACAGGGTTCGGTTCCATTTTGTCTGAAAGATTTTCTCTGCAGACTCACTAATAAGAAGAGAGCAACAGCTGCTGAAATGCAAAAATCTGAGACTGATGATCTGATAGCATGTTAATGTCATTTAGCAGCCTCTAGGAAGGGAGGGTGATGGGAGGACGTGTGTGACAGTCACAGAAAACAACTGACAGTTTGGCACATGAAATCTACCCTAATGGACTGTTTTCATCTGTTGGAGAAAAATAAATTCAGAGGGCTAAAGGAGTCTCATCTAGGACCAGTGACAGTGATTTTAATTGCAGTGCTAAATCATTTAGGTCATAAGCAGTTTTTGAGCTAATCCAGAAAAGTGTTAAGAACAGTGGGAAACGGAGAATTTTTCACCATGGTCTGAGGAATTGCAATGAATGGGTTGAGCTAAGAGTAGCAAGAAATGTTTTGTATTGGCAATACCTGGTAAATCACAGACTAAGGAATGATGACTGAACCTGATAATGGAACCTGTTATATATCCCCCTGCAGTATACACCAGAGAGCTGGCCCGCCTCTGCACGTGACAAACTACATGACTTAAAACACACCTTTTCCCTCTAGAAGGCTCAGAGCAGCATGTCCCTCCCTTCTCCTGTCCCGAAAGTCCCAGCATTCAAGCCCCTGTGCTTACAGCTAAACAGCAAACGAGAAGTAAAAGGTGGAGGTAGCCACCCTAGGAAACCATAAACTCACAAATTATTTTTAACCAAATCTTTTAGGAAGAAGTTTTAATAGCTGATTAAGCCTTTGCTACTTTCTCTGTGTGATGTAATGCTGTGACATCAAGTGCCACTGGATTATGTGGTTTGCAGAGGTTTTATATACTCCTATATCTGTGGTGAAATTTGTGTGAGGAGTTGAAAGTGGAAGGCATCAGTGTCTAAATAACTCTGTATTTAAATACTCCAATGTATTCTTGGGTTTGAAAACAGCAGGTTGGTTGGGAAAAATCACGGTTGGTTGGGAACTCTTGGACATGTCTTTAAACTTACCTGGGAGTCCCAGAGGCACCAGGATCAGTCCTCTCGTTTTCTGCAAAGTTTTGATGCTTATTGCTGGTCTCTTTCTCTTCTCTTTAAAATGGCTGATATGAGAACATGTCTTTTAGAAAGGTGCAGTTCCTTCCCATGTTGTCCCGGTTTTGGTCTTTTGTCACTGCTTTGTGGAATTTTGTTTTCCAGGAAGAAAGAAGGCAAACAAGCCTAGAAATCAAAGTTAGTGGTAATATACACAGAGAGACCATAACATCCAGCAGCATTCTTCATTAGATTCCTCAATTAATTTAATTCGTAGTGAAGATGAACAGTTTTCCTCTCTAATTCAGTAGTTTGCTAATTCTTAATACTTCAGTGTCATTATGTCTTTCTGTAAGGGTAAGTTATTGTAGCTTATTTTCAACACAACCAATGAAAATAGCAATTGAGCAGACATTTGCTTTACTGGGGTTTAGCACTGTGGCAGTCTCTGCCATTAGCTGATTCGAGATGTTCTGCTTACACATGACTTTTGTGTTTTTCCTCTCCACTCTTGTTAAGTCAGTACATGCTCAAGTGGTGCAGTTGCTGGAGACAGAAAGGTATCTGATAAGCCTTGTACTGTGCAGATTATAGTAGTTGAATGCTCTGTTACTTATTACAGAAAGGCCAGGGAAAGAAAGTTGATGAACATATACAGAAGAGAAAGTACCAAACCCAAAAGCTTCCTCAACACTTAGTAGACCATGTCCTGAAAGTGTTGCTGAATACACAGGCAGTAACGTAGCTGAGCTGGTGGAAATCTGTGTTGTAGCTGATAATACAGACTCACCAGAGTTTCTGCAGCAGCAGAGCAGTGATGCTCTGGAGACCACAGAGTCCTATGGCATGGTGCTAGAGGTTGAGCCGTGTGACAGTTTTAGTGTTTCGTGGATAGTTTAGTCCTTCATTGGGCTGACAGGAATTCAGTGCTCCCACTCACTCCAGCAAACAATAAAAAAAAAGAACTTAAAGAACTCACTTCAATTTTCAGAGACTCAATTAAGCCAAAAAAAAAAAGGTGACTTAATGAAAGAAGAGTAATATCTGGTGAAAAGGGGAGAGGAAAGAAGTCACCTTCACTGGTTAACATATTTTCTGCAGATGCAAAATTACTAAGTACCAGAATTTTTCAACTATTCTGAAATTTGGCTATTGCCTTACAACTCCTGCCAGTTTTCCAAACAAAACAATGCATTACAATTATTTTGCCAACAGCCCAGCCTGAACACAAGGGAAGAAAGGCACCACTTCTACCATGTTTACATATCAAATGCCATTGTTGCTTCTCATGAAGGACAGTGATTTAAGGTAGGAGATCAGAAACGACACAGAAGTACAGAAGAGAGGGATAAGATTGAGTCACCCCTAACAGACCAGTTAGGAGAAGCCATTTGTTTTGCAGATGAACTCACACAAATTTTGCTGAATAACACTTGGGTTCCTGTAAAGAAAACAATACCAAACAGTTGAAAATATGTAAACAGGCCTGGCTCCAGGCACTTTTACCAAGTTAAAACAGAGAGAGCAAAACCAGTAGCAACAATAACACATAACCTGAGTTCACTGCACTGCACAACACACTTCTGTCTGCCTTTATCTGAATGGATATGACAATCCTTAAGCTGTTCAGTGCCTAACTGACCCCCCTAAAAAAGAGGTGAGTTTTCTAAAGGGCTAAGAAGGTTGTTTAATATTATTAATCTTATTCATCTGTTTACTCTTATTAAATATTGTCAATGTTGCAAATGCCAAGTTACACTATTCATTTAACATACCCCATGTCCATCTCCAGGTGGAGAGCAGTGTGTGCCCATAGGGGAGGAGGAACTTGCTCTTCCTGGCAGCCCAGTGCAGGGTGAGGGGCAGCAGCCTTGCCTGGTGCTCTCGGAGCGTCCTGGCAGTTCGTGGCTGGATGGAGGTAGAGGCTCTGCCACAGTATTTATTACAATTTTTACTGTCCAGCACTGGGGATCAAACGTCATGCCAGCTCTGCTTCTCTTACATTAGTGGTATTAACTTAGCAGTGCCTTGCTTGAATTTTAGTTATTTGGTCACTGTCCCAGTCTCAGCCTCTTTTAAAGACTCTAAATATTTCTGTTTCATCAGAGTGATAGGACAGCAGAAATGATAGAAAATGCCAATTATGGTATACAATATAAAGGTCCTATATAATATAGAGTACAATTATTAGCTGTTATGGAAAGCAGAAATCTGTATTTCTCTAGCACATAGAGCATGTTCCACAAGTGGCTGATGTACCATAAGAATCCAGTATTTTTCATCTTTTTGGCAGTGAATTTCATAGGGATTGAAGCTGAGTGGAGCAAAGCAAGTCAGAACATAGACTCAGACATCCAGCAAATGAGAGACTTAATAGCAAGAAAATGGTTTGGGGGTCTTAATGAAAGTTGTGATATCATCATAGAGGATTTTGTACTTGAGGCTTCTCAGTCTCAGTCACAGCTACCAGCCACTCCTCCTGTTGCCCTGAACAAACTCCTCCCAAGTGGACAAGATACTTTTCTTCAAGTTTATTTAACTGAGAGTGACTTGGAAATTTTATCACCATGGAATGGTAATCACAGATATGATTATCAGCATAAAAAGACTACTGTTTAGCAATAGTTTTAACGCCACAAATTTTAAAATTCCACACTATTTTTCATACTTAGAAAAGATCATATTTTTCTCACATATTCTTTTCTACTGACTTCTGGAATAAATAGTATGGCACCAGTTTAAATGCAATAGGTATGACATTTAACTAGTATGTTATCAGGTGTAACTTGGTACAGAGATACTCCATTTCAAAGCTACATCCATCAGATGTGCATAGACCTGAGTTAGAGTTTGGCTGTGTTTTAGACATCCTTAAATAGACATGCTTGAGATCATCTCAAGAGCAGTCATAGAAATAAGAGTCCAGAAAGACAGAAGTTAAGAACAGGCCATCAGCATTGTTCTGATTAAATTGTTCAATCATTTGCCAGTTTAAGTTTGGTAGGGAGTGAAGAAAAGCAATTTTTTTAGATATTCAGCTTTATGAACTAAAAAATAATAGTGGGTTTTGCCTATATGAATATTCTGAGACTTCTAATATTAGAATAAAGTGGTCAGCCACCTAGTCACACCAAGACAAACCTGAATGCTCCTTAGCATTGTCCTAAAACACCATTCTGTGAGAAAAAAACTGTCTGTTCTTACCAGCTTTCAAGTTAAAAAAAGCACCTTTTGTAGTGTGAGCTAAGTTAATATTACAATTTTATGTATGATTTTGGTTCGGCTTTGCTTTCCTCAACTTACGGATGCATCTGAGCAGCATCTGAAATATTTTATCTTGGAATTTCCTTGGCTTTTCTATAAACTTAAGGAAAAATGCTTATAGCTTTGCCATATGGAGGCAAATGTGGCACATAAACCAGTTTCTTGGGACAAAAGCCTTAAGTAGGTAGATTATACCATGAGTGACAGATGCTTTAATTAACATATCTGGATTGAACATCAGATTTGCTTCAAGTTGCATATGCATATTTCTTAATGTCTTTAGCCTAACCACTTCTTTGTAAGAGCTGCATTGAAGTCTGTAGAAAAAGAGTACCTGTCCAAGTTTCAGAAGATTTGGAGTCCAAAACAAGCAGGTTTCTAAACTTTGTAAAAAAAACTGGCTTAACAATTTAGAAATTGCTCAAATTTTTATTTTTTTTAAAAAGTATGATAGGAAGTGTAAGAACTGACAAAAGAAGGAAATTATTTAACTGTTCCATGCTTCTGCATGTCAGTTCAGGTTTGGAGGTATTCCTTTCCATCCCATTTCACAGGCCAAATTGTACTTTAGTGAGAACTTACTTTGGATTCAGAAAAGTGAGGTGACGAAGATGCCAGATGTTGACTGTGGTAGAAATGTGATTACAGACTGGACTATCTTTCAGTTGTCATATGCAGTCACTTTTGGTCTGGATTTGGACTGGTCACTCACAACCAGAGTTTCTGGGAGCTGCCAGTTGAACTCAATAAATATCTCAGTGCTTGGTTTCCTTCCTTCATACAGTGTGCACAGCCAAGTTAGAAATTTTATGCAATATCACGCAACTATTTTGTGGAGGTGTTGTTCAAACTGCAATGCTTGCACTTTTTAAATTGATAGTGTTTTGTATCTTTTATGGTAGTATACAGATTCTAAAATCTGAATTTACGAAACAGAGATACTAATAGCAAGAGAAATAGGCCCTCCATGAAGATGGTAGTTATTTTTTATCAGACTTTTCACCCTCCATCACAAGTTTTCCATTCTGTTTTCTTCATCTTCTAGTTCCTCCTGGCACCACCTCTCTGTGCTGCTCTGTTCTGTCTCTTTTTACTCTGGGCCATTTCATTTGTACTGTTCTCCAAGTCTCTGCAATAGAGCAAGGAATAGAGCCTTCCACAAACATTATTTTCTCCTGTAGCTGCTGTCCCCTGAAGCACAATTTCCTCCATGTTTCTTCCTTCCCATCCTGTATGGGCCACTAGCCAAAATGGCAGCAGTACTGGATTGCATGCGTGTAACCCTCTATAACTTGTTCCAGCTGAAGCCCTGTATTAGCTGACATTTTGGACTTTTCCAGGCTGATACGCCAACTTCCTTCAGGGCTTCCCTTCAGTTCTGATGCCTTCCCCATCCCCAGCAACGTGCTCCCCTCTGTGCCCTTTCTCGGTTGCAGAACTGATGAGCTCTGCTCCTCCTAGTCCTGTGGTGGTAAACACCACTGCTGGGGGACGTGCCTGCAGCATGGGGTCCTCCTGCTCCCATCCTTCAGCTTACAGTGTGTCTGATGATGCTTCTTGCTCTGCACTACGGCCAAAAAAAAAGGTACAACTTAGAGATCAAACCAGAAAGCGGACCACTATGGCTCAATTGCAATAGTGTAATCAGGAGCAGAATCTGACCCATATTAAACACACCAGTGCACATGTCCTCGTGCAGAAAGTCGATGTTCACAATGTTCCCATGTGCAGCTCTATCAGTCACTACTCTGAAATCAAACAATTGTGGCATATCCTTCTTATCTAATTCACATATTTTGTTCCCTCTTTGTAGAAGAACTTGTGAAAAATGTTGGTGAACAGGAAAAAGAACAAAGCAGAAATTCCACAGATGCACAGTTACAGGAAGAGACAACAAGGATACAAAATGAGAGTAGTCAGGGAAGCGATGGTACAACCTGTCCTCCCAGATCCATCGTCCTACAAGTAGTCTCTTTCGACACTCCTCTGAGTGATGAATCCAACTCAGAAAAGTGCACTAACTCTGATCCGAACCAGAAAGATCTCACCGATGCCCAGCAAGAAACACAGAATACAGACCCACTGAATGGTAATGCTTCATCACAGAGCACCAGTCAATCTAATGAAGCTGTCCAGGGTGAAGCTGCAGCAGTGTCTGGTATCTCCCTGTCAAACATCAACAGTAATGTAAAATATCAGAATAAGGTGTTGTACAAACCACCAGCGTAAGACAGTTTCTTCAGGCATGTGTAGAAACAGTAGTGTTCTAAAACCATCAAAGAAAAGCTGTTTGGTATAAACAAATATCATCATCTTGATATTAGCTGTTTGGTATCTAGTAGAAATTTTTTTACATAAAATACCAAGACCTTTAGTTGAACTGGAAGAATGATTTTAAAGTAATTTAAAGATGTGTATTTGCAATTATATAGCAGTTTGTTATTGGAGAATGAGGTAAACTTTCAAAACAGAACGATCTAACATTTTCTCTTCAAATAGGTAATTATTCTCATGCTATTAAAATGCACCCCACTTAGTTTAGGCACCTAATATGATTATTATTTTGTAAAACACATCCTTTGTACTAAATGTAATGTAAATTTTAGAGTTAACTTTAAGTAGATGGAATTTACTAACTGTAGTAGGCATTGGACTGTGTCATTCTCTTAATCAGAAACATCAGTCTCCTGACTGTAGTTTGCAGGACAAGCGGAGCAGCCAGAAAATCCCTATAATGTCAGAATATTTTTTTAGAATGTAAGTATTTTATCACAAGCTGACTATGATTTAATATCTGATGATTGTAAGACAGTATCAAGGGCAAGATGCCCAAACAATAAGAATAGATGTTATCAAAGTAAGGGAAAGACACTGTGCATTTTCATTTTATTTTCTGAATTTGCTTATTGTTAGAATAAGCTTTGAGGTATTAGGGTAATGAGAATAATCAAGGCATATAATGACACTTCTTTTCCTCACTTCTAATTAAAATGCTAAACTCATTAATGCTTTTATGACAGTGAGCCTTGCAATATTGTGCCAGAAGTATGGCATTGTCTGAGCAGCAACATTGAAGTGCTTATAAGGCTTAGTCTAGACATAAGTATATGACTTGGCATATTTCTCAAAAATGCTTTTTATGGAGAGCTCCCACTTATTCTAGAGTCCCGCATTCCAGTACTCCATGCTTTTATTGTTGACAGTTTTTTTCCATCAGAAATAACAGATGGTTAATTTAGGGTCCTAAATCAAAATATTTACACTAAAATTAATTTCCCAGCATTTGAAGTTGTCTAATAATTGACGTTTTTTGTCTTTTGACATGTATTTTTTGCACCAATATTTGTATTAAAGCCCAACTTGAAATTTAAGTGCCTTAGAAAAGTTTCCCATCTGCTGGATGAGGAACACAGTAGGAAAAGCTGTATCTTTTATCTTTCATACTGTGCAGAAGGCAGTTGTGGTGTAGCTGTCCTTGGGCGCCTTTAAATGGCTGATCAACAAAAATGCTGTTTGAGAGGTCAGATACAACTCAGCATGAAGTTAGTGCACTCTGTTGCCTTATCAATCTTTACATTCCACCTTTCCTATGAGAACAGAGATTTCTTATTTTAGGAAAAGCTAATCTCATTCATTTTCTAAGGCAGGGAATTTTCTACAGAATGCCTTGTATTTTAACACTTCAAACTGCAAAATTTATGAAAAGGGTAAGAAGTAGTTGAGTTTGTAATAGTGTATTTCCAAAGGCAAACATGATCTGGAAGCTATTCTTCTCTTGAAGATGGTAAAGATTTAATAACATCAATTCCACCAGTCCAAGGATGTTCCTTCACTAGAGATGGCAATATTCAAAAAGAGTTCAGATAAATAATGAAATAGAAATAAGAGATTGATTTCATTATTTTGTGGAAATAAATAGTATTGGTAAGGTCCTGAACTAAAAGCCAGAGCTCATACGAGGACATTGCTCAGCTCTTGCATCACTGAAGAGGCAGTGGTACTTAAACCACAGACTAATAAAAAGCCATGGAAAAAGGGGAGATATAGTAGGAGACATAACTGCATCAAGTGATTAATCACACAGTAAGAGAAGCAGCAAATTATTTTTAAGGCAACTCCAGAGGCTGAGCGATGAGCCAATACTCCTTTACTGGGATCCCCCAACTTATATCTGAGCCATTGTAGGTTTTGCAGCACACATCTCAGTTGCTGCTGATTGCGACAGAAAGTTTTGGTATAAAAATGTAGGTTTCTCTACTGAAACTACATATCTATGTCTGAAAATCTTAACCTGCTCTATAAAGATCTTTGGAAATGAAATGGAGCTGAAAGAATTTTTCTCCAAACCCTCCTTTACTACAAGCTGTGCCTTTTCCTGCTGGCGAGAGTGTGTAAAAAGTAGAGGCTACTGCTCACACCATTGATCGAACACATGCCCAGCCATTGTAAAATTCTGAACAGGTCTTCAAATTAGTTTGAAAACTGTTCATCTGATACGGTTTGTGAACAAATATAGTCATCAATTCTTGGTGTTGTCATGGGAAATTATATTGTCACAGGAAATGATATTGTTAAAATGCTGTTGTCATGGGAAATTCAGAGAATTTATGCATTCCCAATTCTTTGGATCTTGCATTCTAGAATAGTGACTTTTCACCTATTTAGACCTGTGAATCCTTAAAATTTTTCCAGTGGAAATGTGCATCCCTTGTCAGCCAACTTAAGCCTACAGAAAGTGAGTTCGCATTTCTTTTAGTCCGATGAACTTTTCATGGATCCCCTCATAAGTAATTCATAGTCCCTCAAGTCAGAAAACCACAAGATGAAGCCGGTTTTCTGATTTACGCCATCACAAATTTTTAGTACAATGCTACTATGAATAGAATAAGTGTATTGGTTAGGTGTTATTTTTAAAGGCATCTGATATTTAAAGGTGTTTTTAGTTATCATTTTATGTGAAACTTCTGTTCACTGTGGTATGTTGAATTTACTCTCATCCATCTCCTTCAGTGATCATTTGTGTTCATTTTCCAGCATAGATAGATACCCAGGTAAATGGAGAGCTTGATGAATGTTTTGCCTGGTTTCTGTAGCATATTAATGTCAGAGTCCAATACTCTCTGACCAGTTTTTTTTAGATATTCCACGCGTGAAGGATATAATGTTTAATATCAAATTTACCTGTTTGAAGATAGTTGATGTTACATGGAATTTCAGATTTAGCAGAGCGATACAAAATATACTGAAAGCACACTACAAATGTAAGTTACACTTAGCAAAGTAGAGCAGTTGCAATACACAGCTCAATGACAATGCTGATGTGAGTCCCATTACCAGACTTGAGAATATGCTCACCGTCACGATGCTGGGTGTCCCCAGACACCAGTAAGGCATACATGGGTTGAAGCCAGCTCAAGCCCGTTGCTCTCTTCAAAATTCTTTTGCTAGTTGTTTAGTTTTTATACTCTATATTGGACTGAGCCACCTATTCACTCCCTTCATGCTGGCCCGGCTAACTCAGGGAGACAGTCATGCTCTTCCAGTGAACTCAGGGAGAAACATCTACACCATGGGTCGATTCCCTCATCTGTGATATAGTCAGTGGATCCATTCAACTGACGTTAAGTGCTTATCTAAACCGGAGGCCACCCTCCGCTCCCCTTTGTGTTGAGGTTGTCAGCTTTCTTTGCAACAGCTCTGGTCAGTCATCCCTTGCATTACCTCCTGAGCTTGATGGGCACATCCCCCTTGCCCATCTCCATTGAGCCTTCTTCCATTGTAGGGGTTTATTGGTCAGTCACGATATCATTTACATTCTGATTTTATGTCATTGAATAGTTTGATTTATACTTTAAATTTAATAACATTTCATTCTTGCATTTTCCCTATTTTCCCAATATTTAAATGTCATAGAAAAATATTTTGAATGTTTTATGGTCTTTTGAAATGATTTACAGAGGGACTATGTCATCATATTCTTAAAACTTTCTTTCCTAAGGACAGACCAGCCATGTTACTATATAGTGAGAAATCTATCTATATATTATTTAAATACTATAATCTTTTAAGTCAGCACTGACCCTTTCACAGAACTTTATGCTTCTGATAAACCACAGAGGAGACCTAATATTAATTTCTCAACTATGTCATAGTAGATATAAATAAATGACATATATGGTAGGCTTTTTCTGTGCCTGCTGATTAAAAAGGTATACTGCAGGTATTTACATCACTGTAATGCTCAGGGGCCAGGGCAGCAGACTTTCTACAAACACATGGTGAGACTCGGGTCCTGGCTCTTTGAGATGAAATGAAATAATATGGGGTTTCAGCAGCAGCTTTAAGTACCTCTGCAGAGATTGTGCCACAATGTTAAAGATAACTGAAAAGAAAGGCAATGAAGGCATTTAGTATTGGAGTAGTCTGCAATACTCAATACCAAAGGGAAAACTCAGGCTAAAGTGTTTCACATTTCTCTTTCACAGTGATGAAATGATTTAATATCATTCTAAATGGAGGGAATTGCATTAAACTCTCATTGTTGTTGTCTAAATGTAGATACTTAATATTAGTGTTTTTTGCAAGAGTTTTCATTGCTGCAGTACGTAGAAGCCTCGTAACTACAAATAGCACAGCAGTCTCTGTTTTCTCTTCTCACTCCCCCCTCCTTTTTCTCTATATAAGCGATGTTTGAGTGTGTTGTGTATGATGCAGTAGCACTCGGCACAGAAGGGAGATATAGCACGGGTAGCATCCCCACTTTTCACTTTTGCACCTCTGTTGACGGCCGGTGGATCCAGACAGGACTCTTAACCAAGGTCAGATATTTTCAATGGAATGTCACTTCAAGCAAGCAGAAGGTAGCATACACATGACCTTGCATTTTTTCCTTGCTTCCCAAATTAGAGTTTTCTAAGAGTATTAATAAATTAGAGTATTCTAAGAAGCACTATACATCTATCAGGACATTATTAGCACTCTCCATGCTAGATTTTTCTACCTCTGTACTTTCTGTACTGAGGGGGGGGTTGAAGACTAAAGCGACGTCCAGAGTGCTTGCTGACTCCCAGGGCAGAGAAGTAAGCGCCTGCAGGCGCTGGGGCTGGGAGAAAGAGAGAGAAAGTAAGAAGAAATGCAACATAGGTATTCAGATTGAAATGTCATATGTTAGCTGTCATTGTTCTGTCTTTATAAAAAGCAGAAAACTCAATTTGGTTTTCTGTGGGTAAGCGACTGAATTATAACAAAGATGGGGAACACAGGGGAGGATGATCTATCTGCATTGTTGGGAACTGTCACTGAATGTTTGGATGTACCGTGATGAAGGGGCTTCCCCATTAAACAAAGAAAAAAGGTACTGTTTTCCTCTCCTTGTATCACATCTCTTTCTAGGTATAGTTCTTGTAGACTATCGCGTTTTATTAACAAACAGGAGTAGCTCTGCCCTGTGTCCTGGTCAGTGCGAAGGGAGAACCAGAGGGTTGCTATTACAAGAACTCCAGTTGTGACTCAATGTCGTTTTTCTCCACAATACCTTTGTCCTTTCCATCATCTCACTTTCATTTAATTGAATGTTACAAGGTTAAGTGGAACTATTATAAGGTGATTTTTTTTTTAAGTGGTGATTTTCCTTTTCTCCTGAGTGATTTATTAATTAGAACATTAATTTTAAAAACTGCTTATGTTTAATTAAACAACTCCATGTTTCAATGATTTATAAATGCTAATTGGCACACTTTTAACTTTTCACTCATGATGATAGCCACATTAATCCTTAATATCAAAATGTAAAGGAGATAATAAATCTGTGATAAAACAGATTATCAGTAACTTCAGTCTATATGACAGTAGAGGACTACCCAGCCACATCGAATTATACAAAGCATTCAACGTCATCAGCAGTCAGTAACTGAAAGCCTCCGGAGGATAGCCGGGTTAAATAGCAGTGGACAGATCCACATCAACAACATGCCAGTTTGATTTATGGTAATGCAAGTGGCATCAAAGAATCATCCGTGCCATGCAAATGCTGGTGACCGTTCAGTGCCGCGGTGGTCCTGTGGTGCTCAGTCAAGCATGGAATCCTTTGCATCCATGCAAAGCGGGCGCAGATCGCTGTGGTGCCTGGTTCGTTAGCGTTCCTTGTGCACACTGTGTGGGTAAACAGAGTAACAGTAAATCAGAATCCTGGTACTAAGGGAAGGTGTCCGTGTTCGTGCACGGGATGAGGATGGAGGGAAAGTATATTAAAAGAGCAAACAATGTGTTTATAAAAAGGATACGGATTATAAGGTAACAGCCATTAGCAACCATTCATAGGGCAGAGTTTATCACAAAAAAACTGATGCACTGACAGGAGGAAAGTTATGTATGGTTTAGAAATTAATGTTTAGTTTTTATGAAAATTAAGCATACAGAGTTTTTGTTTTAAAGCCTCCACAAACCACTCCTATCCCACTCCTAAAACTACTAACCACGCTATGCCAAGTATAAAATTTAAATATTTAGATCAATAGGTTTTACTTTCATCCCCCTCCCCACCCCCTTTTTTGTTTTTATGGATAATAATAAAAGTTTTGCTAAATCCCTCCAAAAACAACCGCAGGCTGAAAGGTCTAGAGAAATTCTTGTTCTAATTCATGTTAGTCCAATTTCAAGACTTGGAGAATTGGTTGTCTATATTCCACCCACACTAAATTTATGTAAAATAAGGGGGTGGGGAAGAGTGCTGCTTGAGGGAATATGGCCCATCTGCTGGCGGCCACATTACAGCGTGGGCAGCGCCCACTCTGCCACCGTTCACAGCAATGAAACAGGGGCAAAATCAGTAGCAATTCTCACTTGTTTACAGTGATGCCATGGTGGATTCATAGCTGTTAATTTTCTTCTTTCCTTATTCTCATTCTCATTCACTCCCTTTCCTCTCTTCCCTTTCTCTTTTCTAAACTGAGAGCCTTTTCTTCAACTTCAACCCGCCATCTTTCAATTTTCCTTTCAGGTCACACATCATCCGCTTTCCCTTTCAGCTGCTGGTACCTTTGTTTTCTGTCTTTCAAAAATCTTCCCCTAACTGTATTTTTATTTTTATAACTTTTATGCTTCTCCCAGCTCATCTTCTCTGCTTTGAGACTTCTGTGCTTTTCCTTTTTCACATTTTCAGTTCAGCATTATTAATCACTGGTGGGATCATTCAATCAACTGGTTAAAACTGAGAAGTTACTACAGAGTTAGTAAATAACACTGTAAGTTTGCTACATTCTCCCCATGCCTACTATCTCAGTTTTTAATTTCCTCAGCTGTACTCATTCAAAATTACTGAAGGAATAGTCTAAGCAACAGCTTAATATTGTGATTGGAGGTTTGAAATCCATGTTGTATCACTTAGTTTGAAAGCTGCTTGTGTCACTTGGTGTCATTTCTCCTATCTGATTGAATTAATTGAATTCTTAGAACTTGACACTGGCATCTTTCATTATCTGAGAGAAGCTTACTCCCAATTTGAAAGCCTACATTAAAGAGGATTTAAACAGCACTTTGCTGCAGAGGGTGAATTTTGACTTTCAGCAAGTTGGAAGATAAAATAAACCAAACCCAAACCCACTTTATTAACACTCACGTAAATGTCTTCATATTTTTGTTTCATGATGTGATCTATTGCTTTCATTCTATCTTTTGCCTTATGGATAAACCATAATGTTTAGTTAATTCAATCCTGTGCTTACTCTGGTGAGAAAGCAGTTAAAGAAAGCAGTGCCTGAAACCTCATTTTAACCTTAAAAAAGTCAGGGGGGAAAGGTTCCTGTCTGTCTAGGGCTGTGCAGATTCTCTTAACTTGGTTAACTTCCACACTCAGGTTCCCAATCACGTTTGTTTATCTTCCAGGTGAGCCTAAACACTGTAAGAAGTCAGAAGATATTGTAAAAGCCACTGAGCAGAAAGAAGCACTGATAGAGAACTAGATTTGCTATTTATTAAGAGCTTCTGACATTTCAGGCACGACAGGTAATTTTGTCATTTCTTTCTTATAATGGGGAGGGTTTTATACCATAAAGACTCACTTACTGCTGTTATTATCCTCTTTGTTCTATTCCAGTTGTGGTTTTATTACAACATTTTTAAATGGGGATACAGTACACCCCACTTTCTATGTCCCCTTAAAAGCCATTCAATATAAAGAAGGGAAAAAAAATACTTTTACATCTCTGAATCATTAATGTCAGACTAAATGGTCATGCAATAAACCATCCTCAATTCAAGTATATTAAATACTGGAAGTAATGGTACTAAAAATCTATTGCTTATGAATTTTCGTTTGACTTCTGTTGCAGGAGAAAAGAAGAACTCTAGCTGTTCCTACCCCGTGCTCTCAGAGGCTGTTATCTGTCAACTTGTTCTTGGATCATCCTGTTTCCGTGGAGAGTCATTGGACAAAATGATTGTTGTGGTTTGCCACAACAATGATCAAAAGTGTGAAATGCAAAACCCTGAGCTGGTAACTCAAGGCACTTAACAACTCGCAAGATTTCAGTTGTATTTGTTGTTGCTATTTCCTCTTCTATTCTGCTTTCTTAAAATAGCCAAAATACTTTTTTCAGCCAAAGTTGGACCTCGCTTTATTGCGTCACTGACACCAGGCATTTCCAGTTAACCATGAGACATGTGAAAACACAACATTTATCATCTGCACTGGATTGCTGCTACGTGTCACTGCTACTGGCGTCCAATGGAAAGGGAAAGTCAAAATGAAACATTGTTATAGATACTTGTTCATGCAACCGTCTGCATGCAACATTAAAGTCCTACTTGTTAGTTTCCTTAAAATATCTGGAAATAAAAATATGTAGACTGTACAGGGAAGTTCTAGAGTTATCCTGAGCAGCCTGCGTGAATGATGATTCTTCCCCACTGTGGTGGCTACTATATGGAGAGAACTGGTGTTTAACAAATCAGTATTTGAAATATCTCTTTAAAATTAATTAAATAGCATTCAGTATTAAAGATTAAAACATTCTCAGTCCTATAGTATTTTGGAAGACATCAGCAATGGTGTCAGCCCTACCATGAAGCTGGTGCTTATTGTTTTGTAGGGCGGAAGCGACAGCTGCAGGAATACATGAAAATTGCTTCACTTCAGCAAAATAGTGTGTTCAGTTCAGACAGAACTGGAAGGTGACACTGAGGCCTTATATCACAGTTTGTCTCAAATGCAAGGGTGACAACATGGATCCAGCAAATCCTTGCTAGCATTTCTTTCATTAAAAGAAAACACCAGACCATCTTTCTCTGAGAGGCAGTGAAAACGGAGCACGCAGGCAGTTACCTCTGCAAGAAGCCTCAGAATGAGCCCTCCAGCCCAAACTGTGCCCAGAAAGAGACTCCATTTTCATCTCCGCTTCCCTCCAGCTGCACGTGACCCCTCCTGGCTTGCCCAGGCATCCCATGCAGCTGCAGCCAACCTCATTTCCCTCTGCTGGAACCTGCCAGGAAAATTCCATGCTCCCCTTCGCATCGTAGGTGCTTGGGTGGCTCCAGTCACTGCACTCCCAGTTCTCCTTTTCGGACCCTGTGGTTATTACCTCACTGACCAAAAAGTCTTTACAATCACCCATGGTCTGCTCTGAAGAGGACTCGTGTGGGCGGTGGCACTCCCCTCTATGCAGAGGCTGACGGACAACTGAAACCTATGTGCTATTCAACTGCTGCTTCAGGGATCTAACCAGAGCTCAACAGGTATCAGGGTCAACCTCAACAAGGGATCGCTTTGTCCTGATTGAAGAAGGAATTGTAAAACAATCACCCTAGACTAAGGGACCTTACACGATCATACCTGTTGACTGTCTCTTTTCTGACAGCGGAGCAATTGAAATTGAGCTGGGAACGGTGAGAGCTCCGAGCCCTGGGATAAGGGCATGCCAAAAGGTGGAATTCCTGTCATTGAATATGTAAGCCATATACATGCTATGCATAAGTAGTGTGCATAGTTTTAACTTAAGAAATGTTTGTGCATATAGGATGTAAAAAGTGCATTTAAATTGTTTTGTGTGTCTGGTCCAGGCTTGTATTTAGCATGGACAAATTTCTGTACAGTGCAGTTAACAAATGAAATTGTATCATATATGTTATAATGCAATCGATATTTTTTGCTAAGAGTTAAGAATTTATATATTCTTTGCTAGTGTTTGAGCAAATCATTAGTAGCCTGGACCACTCCGTGCACCTCTGCATCCTTTTTGGGAATGTTGGACTCTTTTTTTTCTTTATAATAAAATGTAAACCATCTTATGGTTTCTTATTGTCATTATGACAAGAAAAGAAACATAATGGTCATATCAGACATTTTTTTAATTGTAAATTGCCATATGCTGTGGCAGCGGAAAATCTTGTGGTTTAAGATCTGAGAACTTGGGATGTTATTTCAGATATGTTGAGCATCTGCAGTTCCCACCAAATTTGAAAAGAACGAGAGATGACTGATATCTTTAAGAACTAGGCCAGTTAGGTATTTGTTTGTTACAAAGTGTTCTTCAACATTGTAATTTATAGTTCACTGAGACTGAAAGTCTGGAGCAATCAGAATTCAATGTTTTTGTTTTAGTTTCAATTTCAGACTTTTACCATAGTTGAACTTGACTTTTTTTTTCTCTGTGTCTCTGTCCCATCGTGACTTATATACTCTGCAAGAATTTTCTCCTGGAAATACAGGCAGAAATTATGACAGGTTCTGCAGAGTACTTGGAGCGTCCTGTGGGGCTCTCAGTGTCCTTTTATTATTATACCCGGCATCAAGATCTGGCACTGCAGAAACTAGAAGGAGTTCCTGATCTCGCAGGAGGCACTCAGAGCCCACAGAACTCATTCATTAATATAGAGGTGTGATTTGTGTATAAATAATCCTATTTGCTCATTTGTATTCAGTTTTAATCACTGTGGTAGATGTTACTGAAATACAAGAAGAAGAGTCCTTAGTTTTTCTTTAATGCCAGCTGATTCTCTTTCTTTCTTCCTTTATTCTTAGCAAGATTTTACCTGGACATGACCCAAAGCTTAGTGTGTTGTTTGGATGAGGAGAAATTTTCTTTGGTGGAGAAGACCGATATAGCCAACACGTGTTAGTTAGGGCTTTGACCTTGGGTGAAATTTGCGTTCGGATGGCAGAAAGGCTTCTTGAGAGGGCCTCTTCCTGAACAATAGTTTCTCTCTGAAACCTGTAAGGCTGCGCTACCAAAACACTGCATGGGGCCATAAGAAATGGTGTTTGTATATGCATCTCTCCCACAGCATTATGGGCATGTACCCCTGCATTAAGCACACCAAGGAGCTGTAGCTATAGATTAGCCCTCAAGAGTTTTATTTTGTATTTTTATCTTGAGATATCTGACAGATATATTATGTAATATTGTTATGGGTTATGATCTAGCCAGTATTTTTTTATTTAATTTTCAACAAGGCAATCTACTACCGTGTGTTTTTATTCTGCTGTATTTGTCCGTATTTCCTATGATGATATTCCCAAATAAATTTGATTTGAGGGCAAGGATTGTGAAGCTCCTGAGTTAGTTCCAAATTTGCGTTCCTGAAGTGTGTTTGCTCATTTACGTATGGTTGTCTTTGGAAAGTGGCGGAGCATAAATGGTTGTTTCCAAACTTTTCACCTGCTTGTGACTCCACGCTTTTTCCATAACTGTGCTGGTTTGCCATACAAGCTCACTTGCATCCTCATAGCACTTGTGAAAACAATTTCTTTAAGCATGTCTTGCTTTCTTAGCCTTTACTGCTAAAATAGCCCTCACGTGAGGAAAACCATAACCAATAGAACATTTTTTCACCCCAAAAAATTCTTACCATGGGTTGGTATGGATGGAGTCACTGGCACTGTTCATGTTAACAACAATTCTCCAGGAAGGGTACGACTTTCAGAGGCACTTCCATGGCACGGTGTAAATTTAGTCAGCTGAGTTCAGTGGAGCAGGGAGTAAACAGGCCCCCTTCCTACTCAAATTGGAAATCAATGGAAAGAATCCCACTGACCTAGATGTGTATCAAATTTTAACAAGGTACATGATGGAAATAAATCAAGACAACTACTTTATATCACATTCTTTGCAGTTCCTTTTTCCCAGATGCTATCCCAGCTACATGTGCAAAAGACCTTCTATTGTATAAATGCCAGAAGTCAAACAAGCCACTATTGTGACCAAAATAACTTCAAATTAACAAATAAATCAAGATCCCCAGTGGTTAGTGTCTAAAATGTATATTTTTAACAGACTATAGAGTTATTACATGAGAAAGAGAAAAATGTAAGTACAACTAATATTCTTCAACAGCAACTTAAAGAAATTTAAATTTACAGTAGTTTAGCAGGCAAAGATTTGTCTGAGAAGGGAGTGCATCCACTTTTAAATCATTTTTTGAAAAATCACATCCTTGAAAACTGGTATGGAAAAATGAGTGGAAATGGCGTTTAATACTATGAGGAACATAAAGTGTCCTCTGTCAAACACAGTATGCAAACATTTAGGCCACTTCCCTGGGATAATTTTACTTTCCTGGTCATTTAATTATTTAATGGGTCTCCAGTGACCCCTTTTCCATGTCCCAGGACAAACGTTCAGAAGTTTTATCAAACTGTGAATGTCCAAATAGTCCCCTGGGAACAAAGAAGCAAGTCATAACCACAAAGTTATAAATGTGAAAAATCTCTTATAAAACCTGGGATTTTAACTGTTTTGGGCTGAACTTTGCTGCAAAATACTTCCCTTGTGCTTAGGCAAGTCCTTTGCTTATAGCCCTTTTGTGGAGAACTGTTGGAGAACTTTCCATTAGCTGAGCTTGGATAGATAATATCTTAACCAAATATGCTTTTCTGACAAATTACATAATATATGAACTTTAAAGCTGATGAGTTTTATGCATTTGTAATATCCTGTATAGATCATTATCGCAAACCTGAAGTAATATAAGATTATACATAAATAAGGTGGTCAAAATCAAAACCAAGGCCCAGGTACAATCTGGGCCTTGAGCTGGAACATGGTTAAGCAGAATAGATGTTTTTTCACCTTTGTTTGGACTGTAGTTATAAAGCTATCTCATCGTCACATAGGGCCTAATGCTGCTAATGTACAAGTAACACTCCTGAACCTGCAAGAAGGACTTTCATTAGAGGAAGACTTTGGGACTTGTATCATAATACCACGAACTAACATCAAATAGCATGAAAGTATTTGCTATTTATTTGTATAAAGCCTGATATGATTATCTTCATCCAAATTCAATGAGCCAAAGGGTCACATTCACCGATGATGCAATTCCATGAAAGCCAAAAGAGCCAGTGTCATTATACCACGAATTAATTAGATAATTGGATAGTAATTGGTTGTCTCTTGCTTTCTTTGTATTCAGCTGGTTTACTGATTGTTTTCTGCAGTGGAGGGTACTCTGAGCGTCTAATGACTCTGTACAAAGCACCACTCAACTTTAAGCCATCTTAAATTCTTATTGAAATTGTGCTTCCTTTTCATTGAGACGTCTCTCCTTTGAGAGAGAACTGTGTTTTGCTTTCCAGTCAGAAATGAACATTCGTCTTTATTGTTTGGGGTACTCCAGTAGTTCACAACTGGAATGAATGGCAGCATATTTGTGTCAAGCATTGTAATATGATCCACGATGCATCTTTATTTTAGCATTCCTGTCCGAGAAAGACCCCTATTCTGTTAGTCACAAGGTGGTTTGGGGTAGGGCAGAACTGTGACTGCAGCCAGAGTAGTTCTGAGGGATGTGTGTGTTCTCAAGTAGATAGTTGGTACAGGAGCAGGGCTACAGAGTTGATATTTCCAGTAAATTAGAGAATAAAAATGGCATGAGCAATTTAAGTATTATTTATAATTGACCTTCATGTCTGTTTTTAATATTCAATCTGCTGAGTGTTTAAAAAAGCAATTAAAAGTCCCATATAATGTTAAAACCCTTGATAAATGTAATAAACAAATGACATATTCAAAAGAGAGAATCTATGTCCCATTAGGAGAGAAAAAGAAAGATGAGAGCAACATATGGCAGTATAATTAGCATGATTAGGGAAGCACATCAACAGAATTTATGCTGCAGGGAAAATGTAATAAGAAACCAACACACTTTCCTCACTGCCTTGAAAACTGCAAATATCGCTCTCTGAAAAGGAGAAGATGCAGAAAGGGTCTCTGGCATTTAAAGCTGTAACTTGTGTTCTTCTGTCATTATTAAAGATGCACACAGCCATCTGCAAACCATTTATTTTTTGCAGCGTTCACATTGTCCCATTGCTTTGATTAATAAGGACCAATATTACACCTCAGCTGCTTTTCAGAAAGATGCTATTTTGGAAACCTAATTAATACTCGTTCCACAGTTAGCTTGAGGTGTTCGTTAGTGCCAGATACTGAGTTCTTATTTGTTTCTCATTATGTGGAGAGTATTGCTTCTCAATGCCAACGTTTTTGTTTTGCATTTTGGAATAACCTTTCGACACCCCCGCTTCCCACAGCCCTCCCTTCAGAAGAGCTAATAACACCTGTCATCATTATTTTAACATGCCGATTATGTCTGTTGAAGACAACGTGGGCTATTTATATAGATAGACTATCCTGATGCACAGCAAATATTCCTGCCATTTTCTGAACAGTTGGGCCAAAGAGAAAAGCAGAATTTAGAAACTTGGCAATGCAATTCAAATCTCAGCTTACCACTAAGGGTCAGTATATACTAAGCAAATGAATCATTACAAAATTGAAACAGAGTATGTTTGGCCAAGCAGTAGTACAAAATATTCCTTCTGCCCTAAAAAGCCCAGATTATTTAATAAACTAAACAAAACAAAACATCAGAAAACCCTATAGCAGAAATGCCCGTTCTATAGATATTGGACTTGTATAAACTCCATCAGCCAACTTTGCTGTAACTGGAGATTAGTAGCATGTTACCAAGTGGCCTGAGGTTTAGTAGAGGGTGCACAAATATCTTTGTTGAGATTTGCCCAAAGTGCTGCTGTCCTCACTGGAAGATAAAGGAGAGAATACAGCAAAGCATAGGAGACATTTAGCATCCACTTCATTGCCAAGTATAATGCTCTGCGTGAAAAGGTCAAATGTAATTGCATGTCAGGAATCAACAGAACTACTGAAACTCTTACTGCAACTCACCATTGCACTGAGCCACTAAAGAAAAAAAAAAAGAAAAAAAGAAAAAGAGAATAGCTGTGGGCCTGAGCACCAACGTGGATGCCATAGAAGAGGAAGAAAGGGGAGCTTTAGGGACAGCATGTTTTAAATATGCCCTTACATTGTACCCCCAGGGCTAGGGGATAGATGACGCCTTATGTACTGCAGGAATAAGGTCCCTCATAAAAAACCCTGTGTCTCAGTCTGTAAGAGAAAGAAAATGAGGGGGCACCCTGCACTGAGCTAGGGACATTTCATTGTATGGTGCCAGCTGCTAGGCTCATACAAAAGCAGCCCCACAGCCTGCAGGAGCCCCACTTAGGTGCCTCCCCAACCACCCTAAGCACTGCAGCCTACCCAGCCCAGCTCTGGAGAGAGCTTGGACAGCCACCCAACAGTTTGCCTTGTGGAATACAATAAATATATTTTCTAAAGAGCAAAAGCTGCCACTCACCTGGCCCTTGGCACTGTAGTCTGTTAGAGGAAATGCAGGTGGACTGGAAGTCCCTTCCTTACTTACTGGCCTGGACCCTAGACACCATGGGAGTCCCTGGCCCAAACATGGGCAGCAGGACCTCTGCCTGCAGCCCTGCCTCAGCGTCAACGCAATGGTGTTGGATGCAATAGTTTTGCTTCAGTAACACCAGTGGTGCAAGAACT
Source organism: Pygoscelis adeliae (assembly GCF_000699105.1). Classification (NCBI taxonomy): domain Eukaryota; kingdom Metazoa; phylum Chordata; class Aves; order Sphenisciformes; family Spheniscidae; genus Pygoscelis; species Pygoscelis adeliae. The sequence continues at coordinate 6,045,457 of NW_008824035.1, forward strand.
AATGGTGATTTTTCAGTTTACATTACTGGGGACAAATAATGACATTATGAGAAGACAGTGGGGTAGTCTTTGAACACTTCAACAGCATTTATGGCAATCTTAAAAAAATGCAAGAAATTCAGTAATTAAATTGATAGCAGGACAAGAGAAGCTTTCCTGTATACTACACATCATATTTCCCCAAAAGAAAGTATGCTGTTGGCCAAAACCTGTGGCCATTCTCAAGTGAAAATCCTCTGACTTCAGTGGAAATTATGCTTTAGAAAGGACTTTTAGATCTTGGCTCTTTGTATCTAAGTATTAGCTGGTTTTGCACCTGGAGAATAAACAGCATATACCATCCTGTAAGTCAAGCTGTGGAATTTTTCCAAATAACTTATTAGCACAATGTCTCAATAAATCTCTCTGAAGGGAAGAACCTGTCATGGAATTACAAGTATAGCGTGTGAAAAAGAAACAAGGCTGTAAAATGCAATAACAAAAAGCCTTTAAACCACTGTACATTAATGAGTTAAGGGATACTGGGAAAAGGCTGAGATCAGTCCAAGGAGACAGCTTCCTTTCAATTCTGCCAATAACATTTCCTGCCATACCTTGAAAGCAAGAACAACAGCAACCGTACCACAGCATGGAAAGGCAATAGATTTAAGAACGTGGAGGAGGGAAGGGGAAAAAAACACAAATCAGAGCCGCTCATTAGGAAAGAACTATGTTCATTCCTTGCCTGGGTGGGTTTTCTCTGCTTTCTTTTTCCATCAGCCTGTTTGTGGAAGATGAACTAATACAATCCATCGCTAAAAATCCTGGTCCCACCAAACCTGTAAGTACTCCCCAGCAGGAGCAGGTATTGTGAGAGGAGACAGCTCAAACAGGGAACATGTCATCACAATTTTCCTTTAAGGTATTTTCATATTGGCATTTTCTTTGAGACAGTTGGTGTTCACTAACTTTTTATCTACTTTCTCAATCTCCTATTGATTCATTTACACTAGAACAAAAGACAAAATTAATAATTTTTTTGTTTGTTTTAATCCATGCTTTGGTGATGTAAACACATTGGGCAACAATGATTGACCACTGACTCCCACAGAGACCTACATCGTTCAAGTGTACCTATATGGAGCTCACCATGCTATGAGACAACCAGAGCTTTCAATTATATGCCAAAGCATATGAGAGGCTCTCTATTTAGGGCTGCTTTTAAATGTCAGAGGCTGTGCCAAAACCCAGAAAAGACCCAGTTTAGTAAGCAGACTGCTTTTCCTGACCTTCCTTCCCAATTTCCCCACACCCAGACATTTCTATCATGGGGTTCACTGACAATCCACTGCAGTGTTTCAGCTCTGCTTTATGACAAGCACTTTTTTTTCTGGGCTGTGTTGTTATACTGATTCTTTCCTTATAGCTCCACTTGCCATATGCCTCACAAGTGGAAGATCAGACAAACAGGGCTTGCTTATCTTTTTAAGCTAAAAATGTCTGATGTATAAAAAAAATGCGTGTCCTGACTTTCTCCTTTAGATGAGGTCCCACTAGCAAAAGTCATCAGGGTGGATCTATAGTAAAATCTCTGCAACAAGTCCTGTCCCTTTGCCAGAAAGGAGTGGTCTATTCCTGTATTCAGACACGCTGCTTGCATAACCTCGGGTTGAGAAAGAAACAGGCTTTTAAAATGATAAAATACAGCTGGAATATTTAGACATGGGGAGATGATAAGATCTGGATTTAGAGATGCATCTAAATACTGGTGTGGCTATCTGAGGCTCTTATCAGACCTTAATGTTTCATCCAGATCATGGCTGTAAAACAGAATTGTTGTCCTCTCATTGCTGCAGTAACAATCCTGGAAATACTCAGATCCAGTTCAAACTAAATCTATTTTTCATTTTTTCCTGTTATTTATAAAGTGTAGTCATCCTCAAGTCCAACAGTCATCCTGAAACAGGGTGTTCAGTGATGAATTCTCCAAGCTCTTATCAGGTGTTTTGTGTTTCCTTTGAAATGTTGAGATTCCAAAGTGTTCGATACCTTGTCTTGGTATTAAGTAGTATAATTCATGCACATTTTTTCATTTGCCTATATGTCCTGGACAGTCCTCATCTGAAGCCTATGGGCACTAATAATCAGCAAAAATCCATTAATATCAAAAGCACTTTATTAGCTAGTAACACAGATAGATGGTGGGAGGCTATACACCGATGACTCTTCTACAACTGGGAGTACTGTGGCAACGAGTGACTACGTGAAAAGCCTGGTGCTGTGCGAAAGCGAAGCTGTGGCAAAGCTGGGACCAGTGCCCAGCTCTTCTTGCTACCGTTCCAGTCTCAACTTTGGTCCATTCAAATGTTTTCTGAAGGGTCACTTCTTTTTGTTGTTTGTGGCATAAAAAACCCTCAGTCCCCTAAGTCCTGTAGCTGCTTCTGTACAACTGAAGAGTCCTTCTTTTAGTCCGTCTTGCACACCCCTGCTGAGCTGGAGTCATGGATCCTGTTTGCAGTGTTTCTGCAGAAAATGGCAACAAAGAGGACAGATACAGAGATACAGATGGAAGGCAAAAAGATGGCTCCCAAATATAAAGAAACACTTGTTGGCAGATCCTGTTCTCGGCAGGTCTTCATGGAAGAGCTCGGATTGAGAGTGAAACCACCATGCAAGGCATAGACAAAAGGCTCTGTGTTTTCATATACTTCATCTCTCTTTTTTTTCTTTTTTCTTTTTGCTAGCTCAGCCCTTTAAAAGAGACTCAAAGCAGTGGAAAGCTAAACCAAGGGTAAAACTTTGTATCAAAGGCAAACAGTTGATACAAAATGACAGTGAATTGGTTTAAAAATTGGCCATTGATAAAAAAGGAAATGATCTGTCAAGTGTGACTTTGAAGAAACGTGATTTTCCTTCTCCATTTTATTTCATTTTATGCCATAGAGTTTGCATGGTCTAACAAATGAAAATGTTGGTATGAACCATGCCAAACTTGAACCAAAAACCCTAGGGCTCAGACACATGCTAAATCACCACAGCTTGAGATATTGCCATTTACTGGCTGAAACTGTGACAAATGCAGAATAATCTGGCCCTTTTTCTCAGAGGAGGCTGTACCCTGTACTTGTTGCAGGTGACGAAGGTGAATATTGGTTATTTCCTGTGGCTCAGCTGGTGTGTGGGACCTTGCTCACAGGTCTCGCACACTCCTGTGTTTCCTCTGATTCCCAAATCGAAACTTTTTCTAACACCTCCAGACATCAATGACCTTGTGCAAAAAGAAATCGTTTTGGCTGGTGCGACTAGGCAGCCTCAGACCAAAAGCAAGACAAGTACTTTAAGCGTTGCATAACCAGGGAACACAGGGAAGAATGTCTTTGCATCCTTCTTCACTAGACTAAGAGTCATCTCTGCTTATTTTGTTTCTATCTACATTACTGCAAGTAACTCTAACAATAATGGTAAAAGCTGCCCTTAACTGGTAGGATCATTTCCTATGAACTGCACGTTGGACAAACCCACTGTACAATATAGAATCTTGTCTAAATGAACATATTTATTTTGTAGCTTTTAAATCAGTTTTATTTACAACAGGTCTTAGAGTACAGCTCACACGCAGTAGTTAAGCTCTGGCAGTACCGATGTCAGGTCGCTAACACATTTGCAAATTACATTTCTAAGTCATAGAAAATGAAAGAAAAAAAGATTTTAAAATAACTGTTTTATCTTCGGGTATAAGGATCACAGAACAAATTTGCAGGTGGCTGTAAAACCCAGCCGAGGGCACTCCCCAGGGAGCCCCAGCACTGCCGGCACGCCGAGCGCTGCGATGCAGGGACACAAGCAGTGGCGAATGGTCTGACGCACGCACGGCTGCGCAGCTCAGTTACTCTCTGTGATGGGGCTGGAGGCAGCTCCACGCTCTTTAATGGCCCCATTCCTCTTCCCTTTCACTAATTCCCTCTTCTTCCTCTGGAAACGCTGAATCACTCTGACTCTTCAGATGCTTAATCCCTGAAAATATAGAAGTCTTGGTTAAAGTTATGTTAGCTCGTGTCGGACATTTTCTTCCTGAAGGAAGAAACAAACAAAAAACCAAGCTCATGGAATGGGTTTTTTTAAAGGCCATACTGACTCCCTTTTTCATAAACTTCTTAGTTCAAACAGTGCTAGGGTGTACTGCCGACAGAAATATTCTCTTCCTTGAATATAGGCTCTTAGGAATTTTATCACATTTTGTTGGAAAAACTGCTGAAAGACACCTTGTAGAACAGAAGAGTATTTGCATCTCTTTTTTCCTTGGTGACCTTTGATCAGATTAGTATTTCCCATCTCAAATAACTTAAAACTTTTCAAGGCTCAGACAGTAGACATGGGAATTATTCTACCAGAATTTCAACTTGAGCCTCTTTCTGAGATTGATCCGCTGAAGGTCATTGCTCACATGGACCCGGTGCCCCATGGTCACAGCTTCCCATGTGCACCAGAGATGTTCACCAGCATGTGTCCCCATAGGCTGTACTCGACCTACAGAGCAAAGAGAGCATCGCACCTGACAGAGAGGGAACTGCCGGAGCCAAAGCAGTGACAAAGTTGAATCATTTCGCACATGGAGCGTGTATTCTGTTGACCTTTAAATACCATGCGGGGCTGGGTGAAAAGGGTAAATACCTATCACAGGATATTTGGAAGTTTAGTTCTGAAGAAAGTTGTGAAGTCCCTGCTGCTGGCTGGTTTCAGCCAGCAAGTGAAGTAGGCTCTATGAAAATTAATCAAATTGCAAAGTTATTTTCCCTGACCTGTGTTCAGTACAAGCAAACAGGCCTCAATGAATGGGCCTAATCCCATCGTCTCAGCTCCACCTTGGTGTGTGACAGAAGAATTCAAGCTAAAAAAAGAGGCAAAATCAAGCTAAAAAGATGACAGAGAAGAGAGACCAGAGAACAGGGGTTGTTATTTTCAAAAAATCTAAACAGCAAATGCACAAGATTAGTTTCTGGGTCCCCTAGTTTTTAACAAAAACAGTCATAGTGGGAACGTAACTGTTAGTCAAAAACGTGTGATTTCAACAAAATGTAAGCCTGAATTAAGTTTTCTGGTGTCATTACTGCCATAACATGAAAATAATTTTGACTTTGTTACAGATCATACATAGTTCTACTCACTATTTCTAACTGTCAGAAAAAAAGCTTCACTTACGCATCAGTTGCTCTGTTTGTTGAGGAGAAATTGCACCCCAGTTGCTTAGATAACCACAGCTGGATAATCAAACACCCCACTGTCATGCACTTGCAGAGGCAAAATTTTCAGAAAGGGGTGCACCCTCAAGGCATACAGGGCAAGATCCGGATTACCTCAAACTGTGAGGAAGAGGAATTGCTGCTTTTTTACAAATAGCTGAAAACAGGATCTTACAATGGGTCTTACAACAGAAGCTCAGCCAGCTCCACTTCCAACAGGAGCCCATCACTCCTCAGTGCCGGGCTCTGCCATCACTGCTCAGTGCTGGGCTCTGGGCTCCTCTCTTTTTCTTTTCTCTACACAGTACCTGGTTCCCTGGGAAACTGTTTCTCAGACGTAAAAGAAGCAAATAAATTAATGCTCCCAAGCCACAGTACTTGTAAGTCTGCCCTGCAATAATCAAACCATTTCCAATTAAGCAACTGTGATACATGAAGAAACACTCTAGGCTGCTCAGCTACCACCAAGCTGGCCTCTTTAGCAACGCTCTTTAGTAAGACAAACACCTTAAACATGATTTCACCTAACTATAGGTTAATAGACATTCATTTCAAAATGATACTGTGTTTGTAGGGCAAATTTGTCTCCTGTTGTTTATCTCTGGACTTACAGAGCCATTTCTTTCACATTCGCAGTACCCATCTAACAGCTACTATTCAGTACTTCAGACAGGAATTTCTAAGAGCCTGAATGTATCATTTTTTAGGAAGTTTTCAAAGATGAAAAGGGAAAGTTATGGACAGAGAAGAGTGCGTGTGATATATAGTTAGTATGGTAAAGCTTCATGGAATGGTATTTTTGGTAGGAGTGAAGACTTTTGGCTGTGTGGTTTAATTGCAATATTCAATGTGAAAATTGCAGGAAATGGAAAGGAATGACATCAGTGAGTGTTACCCATTGATTTTCATGTAGCAGGCAATTATCAATCTTATTTAATGATTTTTTCACAACCTCCGTTCTACAGCCTGCCTTCACTTCTGCCAGTCATTTAATGCCACAGTGTCATTTGGAAGTAAAGACTCACAGGGTTTTCTACACTGACCAATAAGTGCACAAGACTTGATGTCATTATTCATAAGCCTCAAGATGTTCTGACAACATCAGGTTGTCAGAGTTAACTGACCCTATATGTAGCATTATGAAATAAGACACTCAGCTACACAACGAAATAAATCAGAATGAATCGATGTACAGGTGATGAAATTCCTGTCAGTAACATATGAAGACGTGTGACAGAAAAAGCTGCTGGCTTTCCTGAAAAGATACATTTCATGCACAAAGCGTCAGACTTTTACAGTGCAAAAAAAGTCTGGGGTAATAAAAATACTTAGTTAAATGATAGCAATCATACTCTTAGATTAAAAGCGTGTCTAGCCACATAACATTGCAGTAACCCACAGCGGCTGCCAAGGGTGGTTGGAAGCCGTTGGAGCTGGGCATGCCCAGGAGCACACTGGCACGTTCATCCACAGCTCCTGCTCAGCTAAAACAGTTCAAGAGAAGAGGCCGTTACAGTGGCTCTCGAGTGTCACTCCAGCAGGGTTATTGAGGCTGTGTGCCCTGCCCTTTGTCAATAGGAAGCAAGTGGTGAGCAGGTAGTGAGGTGGAGCTCTATCCACAGATATTTTTTTTCTAAACAAGTTGGACCGTTGGATCTATTCATACCCAGTATCTTTGTTTAGCAATATCTAAATTGTTTGCTGAAAGGTTATATTCTGGCTAGAGATAGAGTGAAAACTTATTACTCAGGTCACCCCAACCATTTTTACAACTGTTACTATGGTAACATTAATTTATTAGAAAGGATATTTCCTACTCTTCTTTTCAATCTTTGTACACCAGTAACACAGTTCATGCCCTCAGCTTTCTTAAATAGTAATCAAGAGGCACCAGAATGCTGCTGTTTGGGGTTTGTTTCTATTCATTGATAAGGCACTGTAGTAAAGATGAGCAACAAATATAGACTCTGTGATTTTACTCATAGAAAAAAAAACAAAACAAAACCAGGACATTTGGGGGGGATATATAGGGGATATTTTAGAAGATACTCTTTGTACATACAGCAGATCCAAGTTCAAAACATCAAGTTACTTGTTCCACGGAAACTACACAAGCTTCACAATTTTACTTGCAGACAGGGAGGACTGCAAATGCTGATCCACAGAGCCACCCTGTCTCAGCAATGTCCCTTATTCCAGGCAGTGGGTAACGCTGAATTTGTGGGCACCCTCACTCTCCTGAAGCACTGTGCCTGCACCGTCCTGATGCCATTTCATTTTCTCTCACTGCTCTGCCCCCCAGCCCAGGTTGCCCTGCCCTGCTCTCCCCTTGCGTGTGGAGGTAGCTTATGGGGTCTGAGCCATCCCACTGACTCTGCCAGTCCCCAGTCCCCACTGGCCTTTCTGCTTGGGGATGGGGCTCTGCGCCCGACCCGACTGCTGCTCTGCAACTTCACACCCTGGCTGGGGCTTTGCCCTTCGCCCGGGAGGTCTGACAGCAAAAACCCCCTTCCAGCCCAAAGGCTGCCCCTTCTCACCACTCCCTGACAGCAATTTCGTACCCATGGGTTCTTCAAACTCTATACTCTGCCTTAAAACAAAGCCTGTCTGAACACTGCCTCTTGGTTTCTTTTTCCCTTCCCCCCCCCCCTCCTTTTTATGCTTCTAAAGTCAGCAGGACAAGAATTGTTTTTCCTCAAAGGGCTCATATTTCACTGCAGGTAATTCAATCCAATTAATGCTGATGAAGAAACCCTTAATGCTAAACCATATTCAGCAGCCGTGCACTAGTACACTTTGAACTGGTAATTCTTTTTAGATGAAGTCACTGCCTCAAAGCATATTTCTAGATTACTTATAAATTATGAGTGCAAATGGGACAACTTTCTGGCATTTTTGCAGTCACATAATAACATCTATGCTGTTTATTCAACAGCTGCCTTTTTGCTTCTCTCCATCTGACCAAAGCACCAGATTAGAAAGCTAAGCAGTGTCACAAGATATGAAATAACCAAGTGCTCCTGAATTAAATACCTCCTGGAAAAAAAATAAAACTGATTCGAGTAATTAAGGCAGCTCCCCATCTCAAGTAATTAAGGCAGTTCCCCATCCTATTTAACACTTCCTTCATGCCGCTTCACTGCCCAAGGAACGGTGTTGACATTTACCAAACTCAGGATTGAAGTCTGGTTGGCAATTTGAATTCCCTAAAGTTTGAAGGATTATTTAGTTTTATGATTTGGAGCTGATCTTCCCTCTATCAAAAACACATTTCCAGATTTTCAGAAAGCAGCGAAAGGCAAAGCTGAGCCACAGACAAAGGAACCTGATTTTCAGAGCTTCAGAACTCAAGTCACTTTGAAACTATCAAGCAAACAAACCTGATCAAAGAGGATAACGGCCAAATAAAAATGTCTACTTTATGCCAATCCTAAATGAAATATGTTCTGGTTCCATCAGCAAAAATGAGAATATCAAAACAAAAATCATGTATTCATGCCACTAAACAGCAAAAATAACTTTTCTTTTTTATGGAACATTTTGTTTTGAATTTATCAGTCAAATACATTTTGACTTCTCTGAAACTCCTTCCTCATTTTTTTTCCCCAACTGAAATGAATTTTTGAATTAAAAAAACAACAGAAAAAACCCAAAAGTAATGTAATGAAAAACAACATCCACCACAGGTCTTTGGCTAAGTTGGATGCAGTGGGAGGCAGATGTGACAGTGACAGAGCCCGGAAGAGCTGGCAGGTCTTCAGTGGCAGCCTCCTCCAAGCACAGGAGTGGCCCATACTGATACAGGAGAACAAGTAGCTGTATCAGAAGACCAGCCTGGCGAAGCAGGGGCCCCATGGCTGAGTGCCAATGCCAAAAAGATGATGTGTACAGCAGATGAAAGTGGAGACAAGGTAAAAATGAAGTATAGAAAAAAATACAGGCCCACAATACAGGGATGATGTTAGGAAGGCTCAAGCTCAGCTTGAGTTGAAACTAGCAAAGGGTGTCAGGGGCTATAGGAAGACTTTCTTCTCCTACCTTCACAATAAAAGAAAAAAAGGGAAAATGTGGGCCTGCAGCGGAGTGAGGTGAGCGCTCTAGACATAGACAAGATTGAGGCGCTCAATACCTTCTTTGCCTTGGTCTGGACTAAGGTCTACCAGGCCCTTGTGCCCACAGACAAGGACCAAGGAGGAGAGGAAAGGTTGAGCCAGGAATTCCTTCAGAAATCTTGACCCATAGAAGTCCATGGGGCTGGTGGGCTGCGTGCAAGGGTGCAGAGGGACCAGCTGGTGTCAGTGCAAGGCCATTGTCTGTCATCTTTGAAGGGTTGTGGAAACCAGGAGAGGACCTCAGTTACTCACCATGCATTAGGCTGTGCCTGCAATACTATGTTTGCCTCCCCTGTACAAGAAGATGTTGATAGACTTGTTCAAATCCAGTGGAGGTCACCAAAGTGGTCAGGGGACATGACATGTGAGGAGTGGCTGAGGGACCTGGGATTGCTCAGCCAGAAGAAGGGGCAACTTTCGGGCACCTGACAGCAGCCTGACTGTACCTACGGGGAGGTTACCCAGAAGATGGAGCCAGGTTCTTTAAGGAGATGTCTGGTCATGATTTGGAAGAGAGGGTATTCTGACTGGATATAAGGAAGAAATTACTTCGCTGAGTATATTTAAGCACCGTAGTGGTTTCCCAGAGAGTCTGTGAAGTCTCTCTCCTAGGAGGTTTTCAGTACTGGACTAGACAAAGCCTTGAACAACCTGGTTAAATTTGGTGCTAATTCTGCTTTGTGCATCAGGTTGGACTATATGCTTTCCCAAGGTTCCTTGCAACCTAAATGACTATATGACTTTACGAAATCAAAACTCAGTAAATCTATCTTATAGTTTATAGAAGTGTATTAACAACTGTATAACTGAAGGCTACATTTTGACCCAGGTGAGAGCTTCAAATGCCTTCTTTCCCTGGAACAGAGATGAAACATCTAATCGCACTGGTCAGACTAATCTCAGGAACAAGGTTTCTTTTCACTCCTTAAAACCATGGGGGCAAACTAAATCAGCGTTTCAGTACTGATTTTGGGAAACATACAAACTCATAATTAAGTTATGTGGCCCACTGTGATCTATATATACATATATGTGAGCTATATTTGTTTGTATTTGTTCCCAAATGCAAGGGATTAAAACAATGGGATTAAGGGGTTCCATTGGACCAAGCGCTACTGTATTTCCAAAATCAAGCAACATGGAGCATCTTTTGCATGTGACAGATAGATCTACAGACAAAATCTCACATAGAAATCACATCCCAGTTGTGACCCAGTGCATAGAAATGTCAAAGAAAAGAATTCATTTCCTGAGAGGGAGGCATAGGAGCAGGCTGTCCTGTAGAGCAAGTCCTAGCACACCTACTGTCTGCTGCTGAAATGGTGCATGTTTCTGCTGGAGTTTCAGGGGCAGATCATCTATCTCAGTTACTGTCTGTGGGTGCATGGTGCCTGAGGACTGCTGACTGTCATTGTAGTTAAAAGACTGTGCTCACTGCCTGCAGATTTAACAGATTTTAAAACCATATACTCTGGTAATATAAACAAAGCCTATGCACTCTTATTACAAAAGGAATTGCTTTCTTGCTCAGCTAGGCATCTGCGCAATGGAAGTAACACAGACTCTCAACACTTCACAGGATGTTTTGCCAGATGTTTCCAGAAGCATCGGGTGCTCCACGTGAGGAAATGTGCTCCCTTCTGCCGGTCAGTGCTAGTGGGAGAGCAGCGAGGCTCTCCCTGTGACAGGCACTGCGGTACAGCTCACCTGGGCACCCTGCCCAGGCCAAGGCACAGTCCCCTGCTCCAAGGAGCTCTCTGCTGCGAAAAGCACAAAAGGCTTCCTGCTGTTACCACCTCCAGCAGAAGCCGAGGACTGTCAGAGCCCGCAGAAGCAGCTGCCTGGCAGAAATCTCCTTCCACAGGAGCTGAGCAATTATTAAACGCTTTTCCTCTCTGTGACTTTCATCAGTTTAACAGAATACAGCTTAACCAGCCTCCATTCTCAGCATTTTCTGCTTTATAAAAGTTTAGAAAAAGGAGGTTTAGTCATCTTCAAACATTCATTGTGAGGTGCACGCCAAATACACTTCCATATTTATTTAAATGTAAGAATACATGTCTTGTCTTCCCTCTGTCCCATTTGGTGAAGGTATCAGATACACAGCTGTCGCTATTGGTCATGGAAAGCCTCAAAGCTTACCCCATGCACACACACTGGAAACACACATCCTAGGTACTTTGACCTTCTTGATTAAAAATTCAGTTGTTTGGCCAGAAAAAATTAATTCCTACTATATAGTTTTTTTTGTTTTAAATAGCTGAAATACAGAAGGGTATATACTCCATGCAAGGGCAGGACGGTAAACCAGTAAGGAAAATGCTATAGTTTCCCAAATGTCTATTTTGAGCTTTCTCTTGTTTCCTTTTTGCATAAATGACCTGCTATCTACCATTGTGATGAATCACAGTCTACAGGAGACTCTTTAGTTGGAGAAAGACCACAGCTAACAAAATTCTTAAATTGTGAGAGGGAGAGAACACTCTCAGTTTTATTCTGTTTTGGTGCAGTATCTAGTACAGTGGGAGCCCTGGTCTCTTGGGCATCCAGGCATTACCAGCAATGTTATTGCTGCCTATGCTTGATAAAGAACAGATTCCCCTATTCTAATGGCATAGGAAATCTCATCTGTACAATCAGTACCTGAAACCTTTAATCCATTTTTACTTAATTGGTTGGTTTAGATAAGCTCTCCTTGCATACAAATCAGAGTTCATTGCATAAGCTTTGGTTAGTAACCCCTTAAAAAACATTAACCCCATCCTTAACCCTACTTGTCTCCCCAACTGCACCATCCAGCTCACCAAAAATGATTCTCATTGTCTCCACTTTACCTTTGTTATTTTCTTTTTTTTCCCCTCACTACATCCTCCACTTCCTTTGATCAAGTTGCCCTTGGACTCAGCCTGAAAGCTTTCTGGCAAAAGTGCCTAGTGATCTCTACCTTCATCTTTTCCACTTTGTTGATGTCTTTGCCTCTGACACTTCTTTGCCCCTGACACTTCTTTGCCCTCGTTCTTCTTCCACTGTTTGTAACGCTTTTTCCATTGCCACCCTCTGAAGGTCCTTTTCCCTTCAATCCAGCCTCTGAGGATGGGTGGCAGAGGCTGCAAGTTTTCTTCTACAGTACTCCCTATGTTCAACAGTGTACCTCGCAAATACAGAAATAAGCACCTTTATAAAGGCTCTGATGGAAAGAGTTTGTTCCCTCTGTCCAAATTAAAACTCTAGAATGCATCTTTGGCGGAACCTTGCAGAAGTCTAAGCCATCATCTCAAAGTGATCAAAATCAAGCTCTTGATCTCCACTCCTTTCCAAAATGATTTGTTCATTTACTGTGGACAGCACCACCCTTTTTTTCCCTGACATTCAGGCTTACACATTTCTGATCTCCACTCTTCTCTAGATCACCAAATCCAATTTTCATCCAAGTCTTGCACATCTTTCTTGCTTAATGTGTCCAATATGGTCTTTAGCATTTATCCAGTGAAAACAGTCATGGAAACTCTCCTTATCCTGGGGTTTTTCAGTACTACCACATCTCCTTCTCTAGGCTTTATAAACATACCTTTGCTCCTGCATTCAGCATTCTGCAGTTTCAATCACCTGAATCACTTCCTATGCCACCACTGAGCAACTCACTTTCCCTCTTGAGTTCCATCCACTGTTTCTCTCCAAGATATTTCAGACTAATGGTGACTATTTATGCTTTCAAGGAAAATGAAGTTTCTTTGCATATTATGAGCACAACCAGCTTCTCATCTTAAATCAGGAACTGATACAACTTTGGCACTCCATTTGCTAGCTCTAAAAATGAGCATTTTCATCCTTTCTCCCACATTGCACTGAATGCTGGAGAGATACAACTATTAGCCTCCATGGCCACTTCCAAATCCTCCTCAAAATTCTCAGTTATGGAATTTGAGAAACAAACTGAGAACTTTTCATTTGCCAGCATGCTAAGACAGACTGTCGCATTCCTCCCTAACGCTCTGTAACCATTCCTGGGTTTGATTGCTACACCCCAGCTGGGAGTTCCCTGGTGCAACAACCAACTTCTGTTAAATGTTTGAACAAGGTTTAATGCACCATAGTCCTACTCCATGGTGTGAGTTCCTGGGTGCTATGTTAACGTCTGTACAATATGATAAGAACTGTGGCATACAGCAACCAGTGGGGGATTACTGAGTATGAACCAAGAGCTAGACCATGACTCATATTTGTATGCAAACAGAAAATGTGTTTTACATACCTTTCATGTGTTTCTTCATTCCCACCTACAAGAACAGCTTCAGTCTGCCAGCCTGGCAGCAATTATTTCATCTGCTGATGCTCATGTTCATAAATCATGCCAGATCACCTGTGGCAGGACGCTAGCCCTGATTCCAAGCAGACCCAGCACAAGAGCAGCAGTCCAGCCTCACTGAGGGTGGCAGCCCTCAGAGTGTCCCAAGGCAGACACTCTCTTGGGTGGTCCCTGAGCCACCAGTGGTCCAAAGAACATCAAACAGTAATCTGTGAAGTGACAGCAATAAAACACACAGACCCAGACCTTGACAGTTCCCATGTGTGTGAGTGAGCAACCAGAACAAATGTGAGGGAGAGAAGACAAAATAAAAGTAAATGGACATGGAAAATTTTGCTTTATAGATGTGGGCAACTGCGAACAGTCTGCTTGATGCAGTGTTTGGAAGTTTCCTAAAAGATAGGTTGTTCTTTTTTGAGTAAGACTGAAAGGTGTTGCTCTGTGGAACTATCTCAAAGGAGTCTAAACTGTACTTGTGCCTGTAAGCTTTTGTTAACCCAGGTTTCATGGCAAAGTAATACTAATCACTTGAAGCTTGATAAATAGCACGCAAAGGTCTGCCCTTACTCCTGCGGTCAATGAATCTGAACACAATCAGGTCATTTGTTATTACACAGGGCTTGGTCTTGCTCCTTCAGAAGTTAATGAGACTTTCCCTTACAGTTTTCAAAGAAAGTAGGGTCAGCTTTTGTAATTGATCTTAATTTTCATTTATAAAGAAGAAATAACTTCAAACAGCTACTGTTTATTTACAATGAATGTATGTGAAATACTATAAATTAATGTTGTATGTGGCTTTAAAGTTTGAGGTATGAGATAAACAAAGTGACACAGAAAATTGGCACACTAGGTATTCTCAAACTCCTGTTTAGACTACCCAAGGAAAAGTGAAATCAGGCTGTCACTCTGTCCTTCACAGCTGATGGAATCTTCAAAGGCCAGCTCACATGGTGGGCCTTCAACGTTTAGAATAAAAAGAATCTGAAACGCCAGTGCGGCAGCTTAAACTTTGTTAACATTTTAGCAAGCTATACATCAGAAAAAAAAAAATTGTGTGCTACATTATTTTATACCTAAGCTCAGGCTGAGGAGGAGAAAAAAATTTTCATGTGTCTATTATGATTATGAGACCAAGATATTATTCAGTCATGCAATTTCATCTACTTTTTTTTTTTCTCTAAAGTGCATCTCTTTCACAAGTGCTGATGACTAAATCAAAACCAACTATCTGAAGCATTGGCAAATATGATGGGTTTATGAAGGTCACATACCTGATCTGGAGCAGATCAGATCATCAGCATATCCAGCAGGTCACCATGGCCTCATAAATGTTTGTGAATGATCATTCGGATACCAAGTAACAAGAATTGACTAATTTTGCAAATGTCTGCTGGTTGTTAACTAACTGTCCTCTTAGCTCCAGCCATGCAATACTCAGTCCTCATGGTGAGCCTTTTAAATGACAAATTTTAGGTGCTACTTCCTCCACAGTCAAAAGACTCAGTGTTAAACTACCACAATGAAGACTGTATGAGAGCAGCAAAATTCATGTTGCAAATGTCTGGCTGCTTTCCAGTTTGTTCTCTCACACAGCACTTTCCACTCCATTTTTCCCTCTCAGAAGTCACTTGAAGCAGCACTGGCTCCATACGACTAGCGTGAAGGAGCTGCTTCAGCACAGAAAGGCTTTTGTCAGTCCTCCACAGGCTGGCCAGAACATGCACCGGAGAGAGAGATCAGCTTCGCTGTGGCTGGAGGGACTGCATCGCCCACTTACAGTAGCCAAAAGAGTAAACAGAGAGGCTTTTGTCACCCCAGGCAACTTCTGCTAGTATGCAAACATCTCATTTTGCTGGTTTCTTCCTTGCCTCGCTAGCCTTCAGACTGCAGACATCAGCCAGTCTTCAGAGTTTAAATGAACAGCAGAAGCCCCTGCAGTCAGCTAAGTGGATGTTTCAGGCTGTAACAATCTCAGCCCAATGCTAATTCACTCTTTGGAAAGCCAGAAAACATTTCTCAGCTGATTCTGTGGAGGATGGCTCTTGGTCAAATACTTCAACAACAACTTGAGCAGAAAAACATGCAGAGATGACTTCCACATTGGTAATGAAGTTGGACAGGACTGCAAGGCTCTCCTCCTGCACGGCTCAGGTGTGCTGGTCTGGCTGGGTGGCTGAAGGCTGCAACCAGGAGAGGATTAAAGCTTTTCAGCTGACATTTTTCCATCCCAATTTTTCACAGTTCAGAGATAGGCTTAGAGCTGTTGAATTCAAGTGTGCTTGAATTCAACCAAAGCAGGCAGATCTTCAAAGGTGCTGTGCTCTGACGGGTCCTGGGAAGCTTGCTAGAGGGTCAGAATCACCCCTCAGAAAGCAGCTGTCTGGATGCCAAGTTTTACTGGGCAATATGTTTATTTGCTGGAATTGCTAAACCCTCACTTTTAACACCAATACCGTTTGCAGCCAGGCAGCTGTCTGTCTAACAGTAGATCAAAATCACAGGACTGGCAGAACTGTTCCCTTATGTCAAAGGATTACAGTAATTCCATCAAAAATAGGACCACATTTTCAAACCTGAATCAGCTGCTCCATAATAGCAGGAGCCAATAGCTCTGCTACTGTCACAAAATATGTATTAAAACTCACTGGCCTTAAAAGTTTACGAGTATCATTTTCTAAGCATGGCTTCTTTAAATTAAAACATTTTACATTTTCCCAGGCAACTTCTGTCATTCTTATAATTCACCACATGCTGCTCCGGGCTAGTTTGTCTTTCCAGTTTGAGACACTCTGTAGGCTGACTGCCTTAAAATAAGCCATGAGGGAAAAAGCAGAAAATAGGTTTTACAGCTAGGAAATCACATCAGTCAGGACTTGGGAAAGCTGCTGCTCAAGACAATATGAAACTATGCTCAGTATTTCAACTGCAGCATGTAAGTCTGTTTAGAGGCAGGGACAAGACAAATATTAGTTAGATAGTCTGCTATGTACAAAATAAAATAATGTTGTCATCCTACCTGCCGTAAGTAAAGGAAGGGAAAGGTTAAGGACAATTAGATAAATCTTAATTTTTATAAGAAGTCTTAACTTCTGTATTCTAAGATACATGCCATTATTCAACATAAATTATGGATCAAGCATAGAATTAGGTTGAAGGGTGTGTTTTATGCCAGAGATTCAATTATATAAAAATAACGGTCCTTTCCTAGCCTTAAGATCGATGAGCATTTACAAAAGTGATCCTCCTCTTGTCTCTAGGAACAAATGCTTTGTTCACAGGTGCTATTCCTTTTGCTGAGGATAAGAAAAAGAGTTCTGCTCCCAATATGTTAATATATTGAACGGTGATTTATATGTGAGAAAGGAAATTGAGTCTCATACCAATTTAATTTCCTCTATCTGTTCCTGCCGATAGTGGCAACCAAGAACATTTTCTCTTTTTTTATTTTTCCTTCACCAGTTCTTAACGGGAAATCTCTGATCTGCTCCCCTGGCTACTTCTCTTACTACAGCACAGTTATTCAAGCCTTTATCATTTCTAGTGAAAATTAGAAAGGCATTCTTCTCCAAAACTGCTGTTGAGGCTGCACAAACCAGTCTTCAAAGCAAATGCATAAGCATTTCTAAGGGATTTTACTTCAGCAATTGATTCTTGGGGAAAACACTGTATTAGAGAACCTGAACTGAAGGAGTCCGAGCTGTTTGGATGTTAGGTGGGCTGAGATTTGCACCCAGCTGAGATGTGAGGTAGTTATGGTTGCCATGATATGGAAAAGTACCCTGTGACGGAATAGTAGCATGGCTTTTTCTTCATGCCATATATTTTAACTTCAAAATAAATTGCTTCCATTTGAATGGCAACTTCCATTAGGGTTTAAAAAATTTATTGGCCAGCAGAGGTCTATTTATGGTGGGGACAGGCGAAGCGGTATGCCGCTGCTGAAAAGTCTGCAACAAAGGTAGTGTGTGGCACCGGTGGTGCCTCAAATGCTGGGGAGGGCTGTGACCGCTGACCCAGAGCAAGGCAAACCCACTGCACACTGCTGTTCTGGCAGCGCATGCGGCAGAAGCAAAGTGAAAAAGGAAACTGCTGCATAACTGCAAATTTTTGAGCAGTAAGAACAAAGTGTAGCATTTTTACCTATGCTTTGCTTACAGTGGTTTGCTTGCAAATCAAAAGAAATACATTATATAAACTCCAAATAGTAAAGCAGGGGAATTAAATCTTATATAGCAAAATAATCTCTCAATGTGTGGCACAACCACTGGTAACAATAACAATCACCTTTTCATTCCCCAACCTGGCCCCTCCACAAACCCTTTTTGGAGAAGATAATTTTCTAGATTCCCTTTTTAAAAAAAAGAAACTGCAATGTCAAAAATAAATGTACGTAAATAAAAGAGAATAGGTCCATTCCCTTTGTGAAAACAAATGTTTGTCTCACCATAATTTTGTGTTTGGTTGGGTCTCTGGATGGCAAGGAAGGAACCCCAGGGACATTTATAGATGTAGACTTTAGTCATGTGAATAGGATTCTCATCCTGATCAGCTCTGTTTGTACTGCTCAGGCAAGCCTTTGTGCTGCAATACAGCTGCAGTTCACACCCCTTCGGGCAGGTAAGGTTTATTCAGAAAGTTTCTCTGCAAAAATTAACTGACCTGTGTAGGAAGAAATGTTTTTATATCCTAAATATGTATAGAATTCTGTTAACTATAAAGGGTAAGCTTAAAAAATAGCATACGAGGAATAAGAGGACATAGGTACTTCTGCAATATTGAACACCATGGCAGACTTGAGGAGATATGAGACATATAAGACCCCATCCAGATTGGATGTACCAGGTATTTGACAGCTGTGATTGGATTATCATACAAGGACCAGCAGTTAAATTTAGGTCCAGTCACAGGTCAGATGTAGACAGAATCTGGCATCAGATTTCACCAAGATTTTAATTATGGCCCCTTTTGTTAGAATATATAAATGGAAATGCTCATCCTTAGTTACACAGGGACAGTGCCACCACAGTCTCACTAGTTTTGGCCATGCTGCCTGGCAAAGGTTTTTGATCAATGCAGAATTAATTGTTAAACATTGGGGAGGTTTTGGTTTGGTTTTAAGTGCAAAAATATGTGATTCTTCTCCTTGTTGTAATAATGATAAACCCTGTAAAAAGGTAACATGGTCAAAGCCATCCTTGCTTTACCTCTGCTTCCTAGGTCTTTATTTCCCTTGTTTCCTACTCACTGCTATGGCAACATAAGAACTATCCCTGTGGGATGTCCAAGGGCAGCCTGGGTTTTAGCTAAGCACAGGTGTTAGCTAAGCACAGGTGCCCACCTACCTTTAGGTACTTTAATATTGCATGCACTTGCCTGTGATTCCTTGTACGGTCAGCAGAGAGAGAGACTTCCAGGGCTTGATTGTTCACTTGGCAGCCTCTAACAAACCTAGGGTAATTCCATGCCTGACTGGGTTTAAGCAGGATGGATTCAGGCCAGAGCATTTATAAAAAGGACAGTAGCAGACTTCAATAGCTGAATATTTGCACTTGCTCGGAGCCTTACAATTTCTGTTTGCCTGTGATCAGAAAAAAAACTGAAATTTCACAATTTCCTTTATGAGGAAAAAAAGGAAAAAACACCTCACCAAAACATTTAATATTAGCAGTACTGAAACTTTTAGGTTTGACTCGTTTGTTAAACATAAAAAACTAGACATGCTATAGGAAATTTAATTAATTTTTTATACCAGTTCAAAACACAAAGGAAATTAAGTTTTTTGCATTCAAAACCTTACTGAAAATGCTTTACGAAACATTTTCATCTCCACAACTTCACAAGCCATTTCTGAGCAGCTTTATTTCAGTTTTCTTTAGGCATTCTTATCTGACTTCAGCGTTAACGGACAGCATTATCCAGCTGCTCTCTTTTTCCTGGAAAACTGCACTGTGGGCTCTCCTTTTTTGTATTTTGGCTGACATGGGGATTTTTCTGAGGTCATGAAACCTAAAGAGATGAGAAAAAACTTAATGCCACATCCTGAGGGGAGAGAATCCTTGACAGAGAAGGGGAGGCTGTAATACTGAGAAGCAGAAGCCTGAGTACATGATGGGGTGAAAGAAGTCCTGCGTGTAATGACTGAGCAGCTTTTGCTTCTTCACAGCTTCTTCTGTTTCACCCCCAGGCCTGGCATGGTACCCTGAGCATTCTGTTTGATTTATATTATGGATCCGTATTTTCTATTTTTGCTATTCTTTTTGTGGCTATTATTTCTTACTGTGGTCCGGGGCAGATACAGCACACGATTTGTTAGTGGCAGATTCAAATCTCTTGCTGAATACTCTGTGCAGCCTGAGATTTTTAGGGTGTGGATAAAAAGCTTTCCAGTGAGTTGTACTTTTAAAAATGAAGACAGGAGCAAAATCTTTGCTCATCAGCGATCCAGTGAAAATCCAAGGCGGTGTTTCTCTGTCATTCTTCCATGTGCTGTATGGGTTTCACTTTTAATTAATCCAGGCTGTTTGGTTTCTGTCAGAAGTCTATAAGCTTCTCTGTTAATTTGCTGATGAATCCCCTACTGAGTTATAATTATAATCTTCATTGTGATCCTTCTTACAATGACAAAGGAGATAGGGTTTTGGCATCAGCATAACCTGACATCAGTAATATTGTAAACGTTAGAATGAGCTCTTCTTTTAAGTATTTTGTAAACACCTTCAAAATTACAAAAACATTGTGATGATTAAACAAGTGATTGATAGGTCAGTGTTTACATTAAATTATTCCCATCGCAGTTGCTTCATGGGTGGCATATGAAGAGCAGGCAACTACCATTTTCTTTATATTGCAGGTACTGTAGCTGTAGTCCTTACATCCAAGCAGGAATCTCTCAGGAAGAATGAGCCTTTTCAGTTTTCACCACCTCAGTGCCTGTGAGCTGCTGAGATCATCTCAATCAGCTGGGATCCATTTCAGAAGACTGAAGCTGAAGATGGCTTGAATCCTTCCCCCCTCCCTCTGCAGCAGGCATTTCATGCTAACCAAAGCAAAGCCTACAAAATGAGTTATGAATCAAGTCAGCTTAACTGCCTAGGAGCACCGGAGTATTTCTGGAAGATCAGAGCGAGTCCCTCTTCTGGTTTTATTAACACCCCATGGTGCTGGAGAGGTTTTTCTCATGTTAAGAGCTAACTTATTTGGGGCTTGCAGCCTACCCTAATCCTAATTTTTGATTCTGAGATATATTCACCTAAGACACAGTATCACCCAGACAAACTGACATTTAAAGAGCTCTCTTACAGAAGTAGGGAACGTACTACCATCAAGTAAGATGTCATCCATCAGACTGAAAGGTGAAATTTTTGTCTGGGCAGCTGCAGGATGAAGTTTTTACTGTGCTTGTCATTACTGTGATATGAAAGGTTTACATTTCATAAATGGTAAGTAAAACAGCTATTGAATCACAAAATTGCTGAGGCTGGAAGGTACCTCTGGGGATACCAGAGGGTTTTGTCTAGTCCAAACCCCTGCTCAATGCAGGGTCATCTGGAGCAGGTTGTCCAGGACCGTATGCAGTCAGGTTTTTAACATCGCCAATGAAGGAGACGCCACAAGCTTTCTAGGCAACCTGTTCCACTGTTTGACCACTTTCACAGAAAAAAAAAAAAGGTTTTTTTTAATATTTAAGTTGAACTTCCTGTATTTCAATTTGTGCCCACTGACTCTTATCATCACATTACATACAAGCTCCTCATTTTCTAGCACAGAGAAGTGTAGCCAAGGGAACTGTGCCTATCATTACTGTTTCATAAGACATAACTGTATTTAAACATAAAATTGCATCTCTAGTCTGGAAAGTAACTGCATAGAAGAGGCAGTGTGGATGGTGCATAGATTTCCCTCGTTTTCAGTACTGTTCCCAGTGTTTGACATAGGCTTTTCCAAAGAATCTATGCTCCTAATTTCTAAATGCATGCTGGTCCCTGAGAACCCAAGTCTTGTAGGCTGCAGCTAAAAAACACACTAAAGAGTGCCAGGAGGCAGCTCTGGGCACTGACCTACACTGGCTGCGCTGACCGACCATTAGCCAGGTCCCCAGTTTTGTCTGTGCCAACTAGTTCTCACCCAGAAAATTCCCAGCCTGGTTTAGGCACAGGCCAGAGATCATTTCCACTGGATATTTTGGATGACCCCCCATGGTTTGGAAGCATAAAAAGGTCTGCAGCATGGATGTGAGCTGTGTGGAGCCCGCTGGCCTCAGAAGAGAAACAAACCCTTGTGCAGATGTAGCTGTGGACCTTACACAGCTCAGCATTTTGCAACTTGACTGCCTACCTTGTTCTCCTAAAAAACCACACTCTTAGGACAAGAAAATCACGTCTAGTTCCTTTCTCTCATAGAACAGTTTTAAATATGCTCAAAAGTATTGGTGTTGACCTTGTGCCCAACTACGGCTCTTCAAACTGAGTAACTGATACACCCCACGTGATCTCTCATCATTTCTACCTACTTAACTTCACCATCATGTCAGAGACTATACAAATATTTTCATGTGCTGAAATCTCAGACACACCAGGCTGCTCTGAAGGAGCAAGGATAGCACAGCTCCCCATAGGTTGGCGCAGCCGCTTGTGGAGGCTGAGATTTGATATCAAAACTGGAGAATAAACACCATGAAGTCCTGCAGCGCACAACAACCTCCAAACAGAGACCCCAGGCTTACGTGGGGTCCTCACCAACCTGAAACCGAGGTCGGAGACCAGCCTGGGCAGCGAGGTGGCCTCATCCACCAGCCAGGCAGGCAGCCTGACAGGGTGCTGGGGGCATGGGGGGTACGGGGACCTTGGCCCCGTGGAGCTGGGCTGCCTCAGCAGCCAACCAGCAATGAATCAGCAGTGAACCAGCAGGTGCTGTTTGCCTGCTAGCTGGGGCTTCTGCTGGAAAGTCCACCAAAGAGATGCAGGCTGATGCCTTTAACCCTTAAGAGATGGCTGGAGGTCTGTTAGGTCCCACTACTGCAACCAGCAGGAAGGGGAGGAAGCAGGTACCCCCGTTAGTCCTAACCAGGGGCTGGACTGTGCCCACGCACACTTGCTGGTCAGGGGGCAAGTGGGAAGGAGGACTCCTGCCTCCTTGCATCCGGGAAAACAAGGTGACCCTTCCCCACACAACACCAAATCAGAAACGTGGTGGAAAAAGGTTCTCCAAAACTGCTCAACCACAGTGACTTCAACAGGAGATAGAGAACAGCATCGCTTTGCTGCAAGGAACAATTTTCACAGAGTAAGGGTACAAATCCTTTGAATCAAGGGAGACAAATAAAAATTAGTGATTTATGGTGTTTTGCACAATAATATAGGTGGGTTTCTCCACTCCTAAATGCCCCCCCCCAAAAAACCCCAATTTTGTACATAATGCTTATGCACAACCAGGGTGCTTCTCTGTTACACAAATTCATCAGAAAGGGTCTGGGACAGTGTCTCTGCACTGATCTTTCTGGAGAGGAGAAAAGAGAGGATGAAAACAGTGAAAGGTTTATTTTGACATCCTTAGTAATATTTTAAATTTAAAATGTTCTCATTTTAACTCATTAAGTTTACTGACAACTGAAAACCCACCAAATTATTGTATTTAAGGTTTTTTTTGATTGCTGGCAGATTAAAACCCGATATTAAGGAATCAGTTATTCAACATAAAATGCAGTCACCACAACCTATTTGCATTACAGTAGATTCAACTGGTCTCACTTTGCAGTTGCCATGGGCAGCAAAACATCAGGGGCAAAATCTTTAGCGGCTCTTTATCGTGTGAGTGACTTGAGCTTGTGAGAAGCCTACCTCTTCTGGTTTGCCTAAGGCACCAAAATACCCCAGAGCCAGCATCCACTACAACCAGAATGTAATTACACAGTGGAAGCACACTATCTGGCACTCATATGAACAGTCAGAGCCTGAAAACAAGTCTTGCTCTCAATTTTTCTGGAAAGCACAAACAGTAATCTAGGAGAAAGAGTATCAATTTAATCAATTTCATTGTGGAAAATACAGACAAAGTACAGAAAAGGTAGACTCTTCTCTAAAGGCTTAGACACATTCGTATCTGAGTCATAGATTCTATAAAAATGAGTTTTAACTGTATTCCTACTTTTGATCTTGCTAGGAGTGAGTTTGAAGAAAAGTCAGGCTCTAACCCCTCCAGGGATTTGGGGAAAACCACTGGCATGCAGGTGAAATGTAGTAATAACCTAACAGATTTTAGTTGGAAATTATAAATTGCAGTCCAACTTTAATATAATTCCACTCCTTCTCTTATAACCTTACTTGCCTATTTCCAAAAATTTTCAACATGCTTATTTAGAAAAAAGCATTTAGCAATTCACCAGAACTAGTGGTAAGGAACTACACCTGCGTGTCACCAGGGGGAGCTTGGATGCCAAAAATCCCATTGACTTATTTTTAATAACTCAGCTTTCTTGGGGATTGCAAGGAGATTGAAAGCTGAGTTTACATAATTTCTCCTCATTCCTGAAAGAAAGGAAAAACCTGCTGCCTACCTTTGCCTTTGGAGGGGAAGGCTAACCTGTGGGTACGCTGTTATTCTGGGATACAGGCAACTGCTTGCTCTGCCACCCCAGTCATTCAGCCCCTCTCTTCAGTGGTGTTTCCACTGCCTTCAGCTCATCTCCATTCAACTGGCCTCATCTTTCTTGAGTGTAATGTCTCAAACCGGACACTGTCCCAGCTAAGCTGGGTAGACGTGCATGGGTTTCCTATGCCTTACCAGCTGCTCTCCAGGTACAAATGCAGGTCTGGTGTGTCCTGCGTCCCTGTCACCCAGAAAGATGCCATTGCAGCAAGTAGCCCACAAACCTGCACCGTTTCCAGGGTTTACCAGACACGTGTTTACATGTACTTCTCGCTGTGTGCGCAACATATGCAGTAAAGGTGCACCTTGAACTGAGAGCAAACATTTTAGGTTTCTTTTTTTGCTTCTGAGTGGTCATTAGATCCCACAATTCCTTTAAATGTATTCTTAAAATTAGTTACCCTGTAGATTGCTTGGAGCCTGCTGACAATCTCCTTTGGTTGTAAAAGACCCATGGAATAACATTGGTTCACAAGTTGGGTGAGTGCTGAAAAATCTGAAAAATCTTCCCACTCTTGCAAGAAAAATTAGCAGCTACACTAGATGAGAGCTTTTTAAACAACATCCTTCTGGCCTATGCAGCTCACAGGAAAATGAATCCCTTTTCAGATCCATATGCTTGCTGCAGTATTTCCTGTGTTTTTCTGGTCACATTCACACACATAATTCATGCGAGTGTTCAGTCCTAGCTGCGAGCCTGAAAGGAT
This sequence comes from Pygoscelis adeliae, assembly GCF_000699105.1. Taxonomy (NCBI): domain Eukaryota; kingdom Metazoa; phylum Chordata; class Aves; order Sphenisciformes; family Spheniscidae; genus Pygoscelis; species Pygoscelis adeliae. The sequence goes on from NW_008824035.1 coordinate 6,070,445, forward strand.
GTGGTTGAAATCTTCAGGCTGCTCATGTTCTTGTCTCCATGCCAAAGCTCTGGTGGATGGTTTTGGGAACTCTGTGTTCCTGCTAAACTGGGCAATGTCACATCCCAAGGGGTGAAGGAAGGCAGAAATTATTGAGGGGAGGAGAACCACTTGGCCTTCTCTAGAAAATTTTTGTTTTTCAACAAATTCAGACTAATAGGCATCCACTTCAAAAGGAAAAAAAATCAAATCACGAAAAAATCAGACAACATCTCTACCACAAGAAACCCAACACAGATGGTGCCTGAGAATCAGAAGCAAGTTTTCTCTTAGCCTTATTTTGGTCTAACCGCAGAAATAAGGACCACATTGTTCAGAGACAGAGATATCACAAAGCTAGCATACTACTTGGACATTTGCTTGGGTCAGGGTGAAACCTGATGGTAGAAAGTAAAATAACTCATGTCAAGCTACTGCCCACGGAAGAGCAGCTTGTGGGTAGGAGCCGCTCTCGAGGAAATCATTGCATTTTTCAAACCTCCCAGCCCTGATCCCAGGAGAAGTGAGTGTGGGTGGTGGGAGCTCTGCTGACAGGCTGCGAGCCTGTGCCTACCTACACATGCTCACAAGGACCAGCACAGTTGATGGAGTCTTAGCTGGAAGGTCGTGGGATGATTTTGCTGTACCAGTCACTGCTCAATCCATGGTGGTGCCGTTCACACTATACAAATTCACTATGAACCTTGCACTTGCCTGTAGCTTGTCATGCTGTCTTTTGGCAGCTTTGCCTTTTGGGGGTGGAGACCTCTATAAATGAAATCTGAATTTGTGGAGAGGAGGCATTAATAGACGTAGAGGAACTATAGAAATATGCAGTTAGATACAAACACAGGGAAGGCTTTTCTTTTAAGGGTAGATTAAATGAGACATGAGCCCGCATACCATGGAGGCTTTTTGGAAAAATACTACTTAGAGAGGTACCTCTGTAGTTATACCTGTGTATTTGTCATTACACCGTACCTATCTCTATCTCCAGAAGATCCCAGTATAAACTGAGTGAGCTCCCCCACTGTCTCCCCACATGCCAGACCCCCTGGCATGGCCGTAGGAGGAGCGTGCTTTCCCCAGCAGGGCTGATTTGTGGCACAGAGCAGAGGAGGGGTGAGGACCTGACAAATACACTTGCCTCCGCTGTACGCGTGATCCTGCAGCTCCTGTCCAGGAGCCCAGCAGATGTCAAATGCTGAACAGGAGCAGCAGTGGGAGTAGGCAGAGCCTGCTCCCATGTAATCTAGGCCTTCATTTGGTCATCTTGCTTGGGATCGAATTCAGGATTTTAAATGCTTGAGAAGAAACAAAGGGGCAATTATTATTTATTACAATAGGACTCGCTGGAGTCAGTGTCTGCCATGTGGCTTAGTTGTTAACCTCCAGCATACAACATACAGCTAAAGCCAGGAAATAAAATTTAATGCCCTGCCAAATGACTGGCTTCATAAGAACCTTACATTTTCTCCTACAAAAATATTATCTTTTCTTCAAAAGCTGTTTCAATTCAGAGCACAACACTGCCAAAACCTTTGGAATTTCACTATAAATATGTCTTATGTAAGTAAGTAACCAGAACAACACATGTTGCCCTTCCTGGGCTTTCTACTTTATATTTTAAAATAAGTACTATGTCTCCCACATTCTCTTTCTATAATATTTTATGGCGTTATCTCTTAAAAGGTTGACTTTTTAATGTTGTCTGTTACTGCTTAGAAGCAATTAATAATACTATGATGTTTACGCTGCTCTATATTTAGTACAACAATGCTTAATAACACTATTTTCAAGTCATAAATGCTGTTTCAAAGGCATTTGTAAGATTATCCTTCTATCATAAAAATAAAGTCATACCCTTAAAAAGAGGTCAGTTTAGTATTCATTGCGTGAAGATTAGAAAGAACTGTCAGATATGTGGACTTCACGCTGAACCGAATGAAGTCAGTGGAAATACTCCCCTAGACTTCAGTCCGTGTTGGATCAGGCCCTTAAACCACACGCGGTAATTTAGGGACCGATGTTAGTGCTCGGCACAATCTTTTCTTTTTCACACGCCAGGTAATAGTGGCAGATGACAAGTTATAACACAAACGTCCCAGCTTTGCTGTAGAGCAGATGTCAAGCTTAATCTCCACTGAACACCTCGGTCTCTCTAACGGTACTGTGGTATTTATTGCAGCCAAGGCCAGAGCCATTTTGAAGCAGAAGCCGCCAGCTGTGTGAAATGAAACGTATTCAAAGCTGCCAACAGTAAGAAATTAAAAACAGACTGCGGTGGCGTTTGCCAACTTTTTGGGCAGTAGCAGAACGGTGGCAGCCAACTGAACTTGAGATGGCAGCAATCTAATGTATCCCATTCACCAACTCAGTGATTCACTAATTCATTTAGCTCTTTTTTTTTTTTTTTCCAAATTGTATCTACTGTCATCATACTACTGTACAAGTCTGAGGAAGGAGAGAGGAGGGTAGAGAGTGAGAAAAAGAGACCAATCACTGGAAGGTAGCATCTTGAAAAAGAACAGTCCCATAGCCAGAAAATCTGTTCAAGGCCATACTACATTAAGTGGTGTGTTTGCATCGAGGTGCAGTCTGACTAAGATGTGGGTAAGAATGGTATATAAAGGAAGAGAAGAACTAGTTTTGAAACCAAAGCTGTGCCTTTCTTTTGTGACCTGGTTAGGCAAAAGGAAAAAAGGTAATGATACAAGACTGCAGCATGAATTTTCTCTTCCCAGTACTTCAAGAGCTCCTGGCAGTCGTGGGACTACCACCCGTGACACTAAATGCACTGATGGTGCTTTGTCACATCACAACATATGAACAAACAAGAGCAGTGCACATGAATAATAAGGCAGATCTTTGCCTTCTGTTATCCAGGAAACAACATATTGAGATAGATCTTCTACCTAAAAGGACTGGATTGAAGAACGGATGTCACCAGGCTAAAGACAAGATGTTGCTCCAGGAACACTGCAGCACTGCTAAGGGATTAGAGGAGGACTCGGCCCCGACCTCAGGGATTACTTCAGCTACTGGCCGGTGCCTGCTTTTGTGGAGCAGTCCTAGTCATCCACCCAGTATTTATCACAGTCCTTTAGCCCACTGGAAAATCAAGGAGGTCTGAAATACACATTCAGGACTGACAGGATAGTTGAAAACCATCTCCTTCTTTTGTTTTGGCCTCGTGGCTCATGTGCAGCACAGTCACGTTAAAAAGAAAAAAAGGTAGGTGCTTTGTCATCATTGGAGAGATTGGGAAAATGTAATTCCCTGAGCCAGTGACTTACCCACGTAAGAAAAGTCTGACTGAGCACCAGCTCAGTCTGTGAATTTTGACAAACCTAGGCTTGATGTTCAGAAAACTATGTAAGATGTGTTTTATTGTGGCTAACATTAATTTCCTAAAAATTAAATTTAAGCCAGTGTATGAAGCAGAAATCACACAAAGACACAGTATTTTTCTTTGTAGTACAATATGATGTTTCTTGTTCTTATGCTGATGTGCTTAGCTAATGCTAGAAGCTCTTCACAGAGTTTGCCATATAAGAGGGCAGGCTGTAAAATGATACAAGTTTCTGTAGTCACTGCTTAAGACTTACAAACTTTATTCCTCTGCCACTTAAAGTAAATTTAGCCTGAGATTTTTGTTTCACGACAATTCTCGTGGGCTCCGAACTCAGTGCTTACCACACTAACAATAATCCTTTATGTCTCCAGACTCTATCTGTGTTCCTTGTTAACCTTCAGTCACAAAGTAATGAGATGCATCAGACATCATCAAGCTGGCCTAAGGGGTTACAAATTTGGATGATGGCCACATACTGTACTAATTGCTTCTAATAAATTACATATTTCAGGAGGGACATCATGATTTTAATCATTTATTCTGCATGTTGTTTCCTTTGGAGAGAAGAACAACCAGGCACTAAACAAGCTGAGCATCAGAAATTCATGGCAGAAGCTAGAAAGAGCTCATTTAATATCAACCATCATTGTAAATACTAGAATTATGCATGTATCAAATCCCTGGGTCTGCACACTTTGGGAACAGCCAGTGAGTCCTGGTTGTTTTAATGAGTCAAACCAAAATGATGTCTTTGAACGTTCCTTAGATTTATAACAACTCAGATTTAATCCCATTTCAAATGTTGTAGCTGGGGCCTAGCTCAAGAAAAAGTCTTTGTTTCTATGCAGAGAAAAATACATTAAGAGGGGAATTTAAAGGATGTATTTCCCAAAAGGCTGAGAGGGAAAACAGTCACATGTACCTTTCACCTCTGTGGGGAAAGACTTTAATTATGATTTGATGACAGCTAATTGCAAAGGTGGTCCAGTGAACACAGAAAGCTGCAAGAACTTTCTTTAAAGCCCGCTGAAATTAGTAGGATCTTGATGCTGATCTAAATAGCCTCCTGCAGGGTAAACTAGGATGAGTGAAGGTTTCCTATTTCCCTGACCTCTAGCACACTAACACCAGCGGAGTCAATGAAATCCTCAAACCACTCGGGAATGCACTTCCTTCACGGGGGGAGACCTTGGTGGTATTTAAATAGCTGCTAGTATTAATAACAATAGCTGGTAGATAATGTGGAGACCTGGGAGCTCTAGGGAGGGATGCAGGTTTGGGAACAGCTCAGGCTGTCTTCTGTTTGTCTTTGTAAACCTTGTTTCCTGTCACTTCAGTCTGCATTTCCTTTCAAGGATGAGCTGATATACCAAACAAAACGTGACTATCTAGGTAAAAGGAAACCTGCCTCGGTACAAAGTATGCCTTGGGATGGAAGGTTGCAGTTGTAGCTCTGAGACTCAAATGTGCTCTTTTGATTTTCTAGTGGTAATGAGATGCCAAGGAACCACCATTACCTGAGATAAGTGCAATCTGCTTCTGCCTTGGCAGTCTAAGCTGCCTTCCACTTGGTCCCTCTCTACCTGGGAGGGTTATTGTCCCATTTTAGACTTCTCTGGCGAGTGTGAGGGAAAAAGGGTGAGAATCCAGCAAGGCTTCCAGGGGCTCCTCTAACCCACCAACCAGAACAATGAAGATATCTCTAAGGATGCTATTTGTGGATGGATGGATGGATGGATGGATGGATGGATGGATGGATGGATGGATATTTGTGCTAAAACAGTTGGACTACTTTGTACAGAGGAAAAAGACCAAAAGCTTTTTCTTGGTTTTGTCATACAGAATGAGAAACAGATTAGTAAATAACAGAAACAGGCCTTACACAATGAGAATTGACTGGAAAAGAATGCCCTAGGTAAAACTGGTGACTCTTCAAATTGAGAAACCTTCCTCTGGTTGTTTTTATGGTGTTTTTCATAGGGAGGTTCAAGCCAACCTCTGTGCATGAAGAAGAGCTTAAAATGAAAGAAAGTGATGGAGATTCAAGATTAGCATATTAGAACATTGGAAGTTATAGAAGGATGAGAGAATTTGAAGTTCAGACATAAAAGCCCAAGAGTAACAGAAGGAAAAAGTGACACAAACAGGGGAAATAGACGTGATGAATCCTCAGTTAAGAGTGTTGCTCTACCTAGAAAACAATGTGAGAAGAGGTAAATCACAACATACAGAAAACATGATGGGTTAATTTGGTGCAATCTCAGATAGTGACTTTTGCCAACAGTGCATGCTACGTAAGAGTGTGGAATTAACAAACGTTAGTGTAGCAGGGTTAGGAAAAGAAATATTTTTGAAAGCAAAATGGAAAACCTCTTTGACATCCATTAGGTTTGGTAATATAATACTAACAAGAACACTGCACTGAGCTGTTATCTGGTTTGCTGTCTGATTCGCTCTCCAGATTACCACTTAAATCAATAGCTCTCACATTGATTTTTCCAGCACACTGTATTCCTGTAAAAAGAACAATGCTCTGAGATGAGTCAGCTATTTGCTCCGTCTGTAGGGACTCTGGTGCATTTTCGTTTAGGAAAATAAAAGCAGGAGCCAAAGTACACACAAGTATATAGTAATAGGAACCTGCCTGGTGCACCATAACACGACACTGGCTCTGCAGACCCATGGGTTTGCTACAGCTTGCTGCAGCAACTACAGACCCACCTCGAGCTAGAACAAGCCGTTGTAAGGATGGAACCAAAATATTTGGGGGCAATGTTAGACAAATAATAATATAGTCTTTCAGTTTACCTGACTGCTATGGCAGAGGGGAAAAATTTGCCCACATTAACTAAGAAGCTGATCTCCATATATTTACCATGACATGTAGAACACCAGCAATACTGCATTTTCATTTACTTTAGATAATTTCATGTATTTGCATATTCCATGTAACATGTACTATAGTCTTGGTACTGTAACTGGTCATCACTCTTGTCTGATGTTGCTTCCACTCATTTTAACCATGTTAACAATTTCTAATTTTGTTTGTAATCACAACATGCAGCTTCATTTACTCTTGTTTTCTCTCTTGCTTAGCCACGAATTCATGAAACCAGCAACTCTTCTCTCACACAGTTTTGTAATTATTTCAAGAAACTTGCAAGAAGTGCAGCAAAAATGTTTTCAGTTCAAAGAAGAAATAATAATCTCAAGAGCTACTTGGAGATTTGGAGGCAGGCTGAAGCATGACTCTCCCCACGGTTTCTCTCGACCACCTCTCTGCTGCAGGCATAGAGCGAAGCGTGTGCCATTGTCCCTCGTCTCTCCCACAGCTCTGCGCGTGTGTCTGCTGTCTTGGCTTCCAGGCTCCACACCCGCCTGAGAGCTTGGCTTATTTCTGGTAACTTTGAATTAACAGCAGCTAAAAACTACTAAAATGCCAGAGAAATGTAACAAATGGAAATGTTAGTCCCTCTTTTCCACTACAAGTTCTGTTTTATAGAGATTTATTATCTTCATCTTCGAATGTAAGGTACTGAATCTGGTCTAACCCATCTTCTATTAATAACAGCCCTGGAGGATATGGAGCAGCCAAAGGGGGTGTAAAGGAGAGAGGCTCAGTATGCAGAATCTCATTCTCTACTGTATGTTGAAGACCATATTGTGAATATTCTGAAGGAGAAACAGCCCACAGGAAATAAACATGTGCAAAGCTGTGGGAATAGTGTGTAATTATGAAGCCTGTTATTCTGAAAATACTGCTGAATATTGCTGTCTTCAACTGCTATAAAACTAGAATCATTACAAAAACTCTGTATTTCTCAGTAATGCTTTCATAACATTGTGTATTTCACACTGCTACATGTTTGCCTTCTAATCTCTTAGTCTAAGCAAAATAACATTCATGTTTTCATAACAATGAAGAGGAAGGAATAATGAATTTTCTACTTCAAGTAATTTTTAAATAAAAGGGATAGTATTTATGGCAGTTACAGTATGGTAAATCTGGAGCAATCCAGCCTGTTTATAGGAAGCGTTATGAACTTCCAGGTGTCCACCTGTGTATCTGGGAATACTGTGTAGTTTAGGGTGTTAAGATATCGAGGAGAGGCATTTTGTGCTTTGCTTTCTTCCATTTACAAGATATTTCAGGTTAGTTGTGATCTATCTTGAATCACTTACTTACTTTCCTACTTTCCTACTGGTCCCTGGGAATTAAGTTGATGTAGAAGCAAACTATGCCAGGTACTTCCCCAGGTCTCAGCAGGGTATTAAAGGTAACACTGAGTAGGCTGCAGTCCTTGAGAGGAGATATAAAGACCTGTTTCACAGAGCACTTCATTTGCACAGTATTTAATTTAGGCTTGTACAGCAAAATAATACAGCAGTGAGATCAATAGGTATTATTGCTACCCATGCAAAGCTTCTTCCTTCCACAAATTATCATAATTGACTGTAATAATCTTATTTCTAATATCCAGTACACAAACTTTAGCCCATTTTGACAAACAGATAGTAAGTCTTGTGCGGCACCTGAGTGATGTTTTAACTGTTGCTAAGACAAGTACTAGAGAACTGAAGCTGCAGAATGAGATACGTCAAACTGGCTGGTGTGGTAAAGTACCTAACAACAGCGGCAGTACTTCACACAAGTAGTCAGATACCCTACCTTTTTTGCCAGGTAATAAATTGTGTTAAGCAGAAGGAATGGAAATGGAGGCTATTCATTATCTATCAAGAGACACCTGGCAGGATAGCCTTTGGTTTGCAGTCTGAAAATGATCCTGCACTGACAAGGGTCAGGCTGAAGTGCTGGTGAATCACTGTAGACCTTGCTTCACTGCAAGCATGGTCAAGTCAAACTCTGTTTAGAGTCATTTGAGAAACAAGGTCTAAATGTAGCTGTTCTGATCCCAGTTAATATTTCTGCTGTTTTTATGTTCATTCCTGAAAAGCATGTAAGCCCTTAAAACATTTACCAGGATTTCTCATTTCCCCCTGTCTTCACAAGAAAGGCTTCACACTTCCTATGATCAGATACCCAGCCCACAACTTTGGCTATTCTCCTTTTCACAGCTGCCTGGAAAGCGAGGCAGAACATACGGGAGTGGTTTAAATAAGAAACAGAGACCTGTATGGAGCCAGCACTGCCAAAACATATGTATTCTAGGAGTTCTTTTCAATGTTTGGGATGGAATTATCTGTTATCGCAAACGAATAAATGTATCGGGGCTTTGCAAAAAAATAAGCTTTAAAAAAAAAATAAAATTTTGCCACTGCTGCGAGATTCTGTGGTGAGGATAAATAGATGGTCAGTATCAGGCAGATGGTCAATGCCAGATAGTCACTTCGAAGTGTGAAAACAGCGATGGCTAAGCATGAACGTTTCACAGCTGTGCTGCTCATGGGCAGAGGGCCATTGCTCACGCCCCAGTGCTTCCTCTGCAAGAGAAGACACAAAGCCACGGCGCAAGGGGAGCGTGCCCTGCCAGGGCAGAGACAGTACCTGCACAGTACCTTTGAGGGCAGGCGGGGTGAAGACGCTCTGCTTCCTTTGCTTGGGAGAGGCGCTCTGGGACTGGGGAGGGACAAAACACAGAGAGAGGCAGTAAGAGACGGGCACGGGGAGACTTTTCTGTTCATGACAGCTCCGGGTCTTGCCCCACAGCTGCTTTCAGAGGGTGCACACACCAATCTGAGAAGTTTCCAAGAAAATTATATTGTATAAATCTGATGCCAGCTCCCGGGCTTTCATGAACACAGGGAAAACTAAGGTTAGATGGAAAAAAAAATGTTTAATGGACAACCTTTCTGGCTCCCAGGCAAAACAAAACTCAATACTACTGAAAATTACCCTTCACCCTAAAAAAATATTGTTAAGCATAGTATTAAGATAGCCTGTGCTTTTAACAGTCTATGTAACTGATTCTCATAAGGCAAATAAAGGTTTCCATATACTAAAATCGTTGCAGGTTTTACATTAACCAATATTCCAACTAAATACAGTGTAATGAATGATTATATGTATAGGTAAGATAGTACTGAAATTATTAATATATAAATTTTTACATAAATAAATGGAAGATCCCTCCCCCTGCACTTTTTCGATGTGTTCTATTATTCCTAAAATAATAATTTCAGCAACTAATCACTCAGCCTTTAACTGGGCCTGATTTAAGTGATATATTTTGACACAGTTACACTTTTTATTGCCCCAAAATCACATCTATGCACAAAAGATAAATTATTCCAAAATGATGGGAGTAAAATTACACATAGACTAATAGTAGTATAATTATACCAATGTGTAGTTAGCAAAAACTAACTGGAATACATTCCAATGCTAAAGCAGAGCAACTTTTGCAACATGAAAGCAGCTAAATTGGTGTCCATATTATACCAACATGAAATATGTCCATATACAAAGGATAATAAAACTACATAAGGTGACACACATAGCTAGCTTTTGAAGACATAAGCACCATATCACATTCCTAAGAAAAAGATTTTTAAAAAGCTGTGTGTAGGCAAACTTTAATTTTTCTCATCTAATCAATTTCTAGTTGTATTTGGTCATAACGAT
>NW_008824035.1:6080615-6098175 GCF_000699105.1 Pygoscelis adeliae
TTCAGTCTGTGAATTTTAATCAGATCTATTTCTTCAAGGAACATCTGAGACAGCTCTTAAGAAAACCACTTTCACACAAGTGTGGCCAATCCTATTACCTTACCTTATCACAATGGATGGAATGATAACATTTATAAATAAAATATTGTCTTCTTTTGAAAGAGAAAGCTATTTATAAACACTGTGGGATAGGTTGTTAATCCTCGCCCCAGTAAATCTTTATAAGTCTGTATCTGAGTCCAAATTTGAACCAATCAATACCTCCTACTGCTATTTAAAGCGCTGCCTGCTTCTCTGAGCAATGGGTGAAGGAGAAAGAGATCAGGGAATTGCAGGAGCTATGCAAGGGGAGGTTAGAAAACGAGATTGGAGGAGCTGACTTTTAACTCTTGTGCAAACAACATCAATGTGCTGCCTGCTGTGGGCTTGGCAAATGATGGGAAGAGGAGGGAGGAGTTTGCAATGCTTTTGTAGATCAGCAGTGATCTGCAGACCCAAAACCATGCTGGATGAGGTGACCTGGCAGGGTCACCCTGGGCCAGGTTTGCTATGATTTGCCAGGGCATGGCAGTAAGGCAGAGGGGAAACTTGCCTTTCCCAGTTCCCTGCTACAGGGAGGAGAGCCAGCAGAGCTGAGAGATGCAATACAGCTTTACACAGCCCTGGTTTGAAAGCAATGATTCTTAAAAGGTTGTGTTACTGAAGATGGCATGACAATGTAAATAAAACCATTAACCAGCATGAATCAGTGAGTGTCAAAGGGGTTTTAACAACAAACCTATTTTAACAATAAACATGTTTAAAAAAAAAAAGATTTAACTTACCTCTGCCTGTGAGATGTTTGTTCTCTTCTCATCTTTTTCTAGAGCAGGAAAAGGTATGGAGAGAGAAAAGTTAGTACAAAAGTGTTTCTCAGTGCTAACCCTTGCAACTCTGCCCTGAACCCTACAGCACTATTGTAAATAAGAAATTACCCTTCTGATTTACAACTTTTCTTTCTCTTTCATGTGTCTCAGAAGACCAGAGATCCTGATTAGCATTTAGACATAAGCACTACATCTAAAGCACATAAATCCCATTTTTTTTTTCTGTGAATTAACACAGCAAGCGATGGAGTGCCTTTAGCAGCAGGTCCTTTGGCCAGGTTCGCAGCAGGGCTTTGTGCTCACCAGTGGCTGTTGGGATACGTGGCTGCTCTGCCCAAGGACTGCACTTTCTCTATGGTCAGAAAAGGCTTGGTTGCCAAATGGTGCGCAGCAAACTCATGAAGGGCTCTACTGGACTCAAATAATAATAAGAACCTCACCTCAGTTAAGTTATTAATATACCAATACTGGTACTGAAGAGCGCCTAACAGTAATATGTAAAATTAACAAACCAAAGCTGAAGAAAGACTAATCTTTCATCTTAAAAGTTTCATGACATTAGTGGACTGAAATTTTTCCTGGAACTGCTTACTTTTGTTGCCTTAATTTGCTTTGGACTGTAGGTGTGGCAGAAATGGTCAATACTAGAGACTTCTAATGAAAATAAGCATCTCTGAGAACCTGTCTGAACAACTAAGTAAAACTGTACGAAGCAGAGGAGGGTCAAGGATCTTCCTAATCATTGCACTTAACCAGTTTTTGCATGAGATTGAATTATTTTTCTACTGTTGTCTTGATGTGGTTAATGGCCAGAAAGTCTTCTGATGATGATTTCCCAAATATTTGATGAAAATCATGTAGGATCTTTGATGCACAGTAGTTTGGAGCTCTAAAATAAAATGCCATTAAAAACAGAGACATCAATCTCCCACTGTATCAACGCCCCTTCTAAAATTTTCCATTTGCAGATATCACTGTGCAATTTCCACTGAGGTGTGGCAGATCTGTAAATGTAGATCTGGGGGAAGAATTAGGTTTAGGCAAATTATCACTTTATCTAACTTATTCTCTAGATATTGGCTGCTTGTGGTGTGCTGTGTGTGAGGGGACAAGCCAGTCCCGGCAGACGGACTGTATTTTCCATTGTATTCTTTACCATTTTATCTGTGCATCTTGCAAACATTAATTGACGTACTGGATTTTTTCAAGGTATATATTTCCCACTACCTTTATATGAAAGACGTTCAAATGACCTATACTCAAGGTTAAAAAGCGTAGTTGAAAACAGTGCTGATTACTAAAGCACGGTTCCACAGATACAGAATTAGACAGGACAATCAGGAGGCCAGTTCCTGCCATTGACCTTTGTATGAACTTTGGTAAGGTGACTAATCTCTTCCTTGACTTCCCTACCTGTAAATAAGTACAGCAGTGCCTATTTAAGTATAGCAGTGTCTATTTGCCTTTGTAAAGCACTTTGGGGTATGAAGTTAGGCTGGCTAAATGGGTGATTATTTATGAGCTTGTAATCTTTCTTATTAGTTGTATACCAAACAGACAAGGACTTCAATGATTCAACACTGGATTTTTTTTTTTTTAGCTCAGGATCCTGGATTTAGTTTGGAGGCTGAAATTTTAATAAATCAGGAACTTTTAGCAGAGAACAATAAAAAGTGAGTTATGCCCCATTCCTTCCTGAAACTCTAAACTTGCCCAGATTAAAAACATGTTTTGTAAACCCAAGCTGAGGCTTGCATAAGGAACAAAAACTTCAATCAGCAGCTTTGTCAGGTTTCAGGTCTTGTTCCTAAGAATGTGCACAACTCTAACTCTTTGGGCTTGCATGTTTAGTGTTCTTAGTGGGGTGACATTAAACCTACCAGAACTGGAAAGTTTCCAGCCTTTCCTTTCACCTAGCAGCCCTTATAGGACAGGCAACTTTGGGAACAAGAACTGGTCCTGTATGGAGTTAGAGAAATCATTCATATCTGCTGGGCAAATAGAGCCAATGAATGGCATCAGACAACATGGAAATTTAAGAATGACTTACAAAATCACACAAACAAACAGTTTTTCAAATCCAGTAAACAGAGATCAGAGATCAACCTAAAGGGACAAACCTGAGGCAACAGACATGAAGTGTTTCAAGTGAGTTGTGAGATGAAGGGAAAGGTAGAGCTGGTTGAAGATGCAGTTTAGTCAATGGTACATTTTGACATGCATTTATTTTTTAAGACAAAAAGACCATTGAATGCTTATTTTTGACAGGCTTTTTGATGGATAAGACTCAATGGAGAGCATAGTTTTTTAAGGAGAGGCGATAAGGAATGGGAACGAGGGAAGCTGAGATCCCTGAGTGCCATAGTCTGAGGCAGAGAGTAGAAAAGAAACAAAAACTCTTTCTGTAGAGGAGGAGGAGAAGATGAAAGGCAAGGAGGACACGGAAGGAAGATAGAAGTGCTTGTGTGTAGCTGAGGTAGTAATGAGAGACACGGACAGTGGGGTTGTAGCAGAAGTAAAAGGGGGAATTTAGTGGTGACAGAGAGCAAGGCTGGAATGCAATGTGGGCTGGAGCTCAGTCAAGAGCTCTCTGCCTGGGGAAATACTTAGAGCCATCTTGGTCTAACTGAAGGATTACATTAATAATTGTGTGAACATTCTTCCTGGAACAAATAGTGTTTTTCCAGTGTAACTTATAATGCTTTGAAAGCAGTTTAAATAAATTAATGAAAGCATGTTCTTATAACAGTCTTACTAAGAAAGTGTCCTTGTCAATGAGAGAGAGAGTCAATGCGTGTACGAATCGGTGCTCTCACTACAACAGGTCAGTTCTGGCATCAAGAGATTCCATGTAGAAAATCTCTGTGACAACAGAATTTACGATGAGAATGGAATATAAAAGGTAAGAAAGAACATCATCAGTTAACTACTGCAAATCAGACATATCCACCTACGGAAGCCAAACAAGCCACGCATTTCCCACCCTTCAATCCCTCTTAAATCCATTGACAATTATAAGCTGAATTTCTTTTCTGAACTCTTCGAGCATAAATTCGTCTTGAGAGGGCTCAGGAAATAATCGGAAACTAAATCACAAATATCAGACTGTGATATCACTTGATTCACAAGAGAGAATGAAATCCCTGGTTTCTCAGCATCCTTTAGTTCCCGTTGACTACTGTGCAGTCAGGATTCTGCTCACAAAAAAATCATAGTTATACAGAATGAGAAATTTATCATGTTTACAACTAGGCAATTATATCACAGAGAATGTGAATTCAAATGGTCAGCTATTTCTCTCTCATATGAAGCAAACCCCAAGCTCTCAGTAGATAACTTCTCCCTACAGGTTTGCTCTCTTTTGGGGGCCAGGAGGGAAGGAGACTTTTTAATGATGCTCCATTTTCCTCCCTCACAGACCATAACATCGCTCACAGAACACAATACAGCTGTATTATATTCCAAATCTCAACATACGGCTTTTTTCCAGTTTAACTTATTCTTGGCTGCTGTAATTAGCTAACAGGAATCTAATTATTCAAGTAATTCCTTGACAGTTTTTGTGTTTTTGTTTTAAAGTGGTATAATAGAAGTCATATGAAGAGCTGAGAACAGATTTGTACATATCCAAGTTACTGGAAAGTTGAGGTATGTAAAAATAAGATTGGAGCTTTCTTCAGAGGTTTTTTTACACCTGTGCTGGGGAAAAAAGCAGTTGAGGACGTTCCCTTGTGCTGGGTGAATAATGTCTGAGGCTAGTGTGACCCTTACCTCATGTAGACTGGAGTAGCACCTGGCAAAATAAACAGGGTTTCAGGCTTTAGTCACCGTCCTCAGGAAGAGAAATGGTCCATGTTCATCAATGACAGGTTCAGTCTAAAGGATATTTCCATCAGTTCAGATATATACACAGACTTTCTGAAATGAAGCCTTATTTCTTTAAGGAGAGACACTTCTGAAAGTCCATCTACCTGCACAGAGCCCATTTCAGCATAGGGCTCTAAGCTTTAGTCTTTACCCAGGGCAAAATTTTACCCACTCGCAGGGAAACCTGCAAGATTTGGTCCAGCTATATTGCTGAAATACGGTGGAAGAAACACCAAGGGATTTGTCTCCCACATGCTCTTGTTAGCATAACTCTTTTGAATGTTTATTAACACAGCCACCCAGTCAAGCTGACACAATAAACCAAGCTACCTCAAAGGTGTCATTATATGAGGTCAGAAACGAACCGAGTGGAAGGAGGCTGGTTATAGCCAGGATGACAACCCCTTGACGTGGCTGATTGCTTTTCCTGTGAATCGCCACTGTTGTGCAAATGGCATGACCATGCTGGGGGAAGCCTTATGGTCATTTTACAGTAAGATCAAAATTCATCTGCCTCTCTTCTCCCACTGGATAATGTTAATGCACTTGGAGCAGCTATGCAGGGCAAGAGGTGACCTATTTTAAACGACTTGGCCTCTGATATCATCCATGGGCTCTGCAGTGGAGTCATTCGGTAAAAGCTTATCTCATCCAGCTAAGTACCCTGCTTTCTTTCCCCTTGGCAAGAGCAAATAAAAGCCTTTTCTGTAGAGTTTCAGTCAGGCACTGGAGGAACAGAACAGGTCAGAGAGGCTGTCTTTTACACAAAAGAAACTCAGTAAGAGGCTGGTATAATTGTTGGAGAAAGCTTCATGTAGGGAGTTTGGAATTTTCCTGGGGAAAACAAAGCTGAGAAGTTTCAGATAAAAATCACAGGGGGCTGATAGGGCTTTGGATTTAGTTAGTTTTTGTCATAGCATCTAAATTTTCCCTTAAAAATAATAAACACAATACTCTTTAATTGCTCAGATAGTGGAAATAGCCAATGAGCCACGTGCCTGTAACAGGTTTTAGTTAAAGAATGATTTAAACAAGAATGGTTTGAATCTGAAAGAAATGAGCCTGAAGAGAGACATTAAGGACACAATGTCATGGTCCATCTGGAGCCTTCTTATAGTCCTGCCCCCACCCCTGTATAAACAGTGCCACTGGAGAGAGCAAAGTTGATGAACAGAAGCATGGATCCAGCCTTTCACATGCAAACTTTAGTGCAGGACACCCCAAGCTAGAGACAGAAATCAGATGATGCTACTGCTATGAAATAGTTCAGCCTGTTTCATTTAATTTCATTGGTTTTGATGAAAGGTCTCCACGGCCAAACAGTACTATGTCCATGAGCAAAGCTTTCTCTCTCAAAAAATGTGAAAGAAATGAACCGATTGCTGACTTCTGATCAATATGATCAATGATGACTTACAGTTGGAAAGGGAAAATAATTTGCCTCGCTCTGGCTCCACTTAGCCATCTCCTGTGATGAAGAGGAAGGTGGTTCTCTCCTCCTGCTGCGGGGTTGGGGGATGCTTGTGTGCTTGGGCAGTGGGCGGCAGAGCTCTGCTCCCAGTCTTGCTGCGTGCTAATTGTGCAACAAGGCAGATCACCTGTTCCAAAACTTTATATTTAAATGTACAACCCACACAATTTTAGGAACTAGGAAAAGAAACAGATCATTTTCCCAATAATTCTTCATTCTCCTGCCACATAGTGGCAGGCAAACCTGAAATTTTCTGAAAATTTGGTTTCAGTCATTTCACATTTTGATTCCTTCATCAGTAAAATAAGGATATTTTTAAATCTGCCAGCTTGCCTCACTGGTGTTTGACCACAACTGTTTTTATTTGTCATTGGTATTTGTAACACAAGCTGTCCTGGTTTCGGCAGGGATAGAGTTAATTTCCTTCCTAGTAGCTGGTACAGGGCTGTGTTTTGGATTTAGGATGAGAACAATGTTGATAACACACCCATGTTTTAGTTGTTGCTAGGTAGTGCTTACACTAGTCAAGGCCTTTTCAGCTCCCCATGCTCTACCGACTGAGAAGGCTGGAGGTGCACAAGAAGCTGGGAGGGGGCACAGCCAGGACAGCTGACCCAAACTGGCCAAAGGGACATTCCATACAATGTGACGCCATGCTCAGTACATAAACTGGGGGAAGCTGGCCGGGGGGGCCGCTGCTCAGGGACTGGCTGGGCATCGGTCGGCGGGTGGTGAGCAATTGCATTGTGCCTCATTTGCTTTGTATATTATTATTATTATCATTATTGCATTATTATTATCATCATTATTTTATTTCAATTATTAAACTGTTCTTATCTCAACCCATGAGTTTTTCTCACTTTTACTCTTCCAATTCTCTCCCCCATCCCACTGGGGTGAGGGGGGTAGGGGGAGTGAGCAAGCGGCTGTGTGGTGCTCAGTTGCTGACTGAGGTTAAACCATGACACAAGCTCATTGAAATCTGATTCAGAAATTGACTGGCATAATGCTATTTTGTTTTTTCTGCTATCAAAACTACTTTTCCTTTCCTCCAGAAGACAAAGTAAGATCAAAAAATATTTCATGCTCTGCTTTTGCCAGAGTTCTAACTACACATTTCCAGATCAGCTAGCATCTCATGGCTTTTTAATGTACCACAGAGGGTAAGAAATGGGAAAAGGTCCAAAAAGGCAAACATAGAAAATGCTTATGTAGTTAATTGTTTGATTTTTGCTTGCTGGTTTTTATTTGCCAGTATCTATCAATGAAAACTTGACTACGGGTATCAATGTAATTACATTTAATTACAAAAAAATACCCTGGTAAGCCCTCCTGGCGTGAGTATGTTTCTGAAAATCTTCACATTGCAGAAGCACCTCATTAAACTCCAGTATCCCAGCTGCTGTGGTAAATGTAGCTGGAGGGTCTGCTCCCCTCCTCAGTCAAGTGCTGACAAGAGAGTGCGTACATTGTGGTTCTGCTGCATCTCACACACTAATCGGCATCTAAATTACTGCCTGGCCCTTTAGGGAACACTAATAACAAGATTTGTATAGGAAATATTAATAAAAACATAGGAGAGAGAGGAATTTGCTATATACACAAGCATTTGCATGCTTATTCTATCAGGCGTTTGCAGTTAAGGTATGTAGATTGGCAAAGGTCCCGCGTTACCCTGACAGCACCGTCATCAAGAGACTTCTCGTCACTCTGGCTCAGAGGTGATCGTACGGTAGCTTTTCCCAACTAGCTCCTGACTAACCAGCCCTTTGTAGTTCACTAAAATGCCACAAGCCAAATAAATCAGCTGTTTGGACATTTAAAATTTTCTTTCCAGGTAAATTAGCCCATTTATATTTACATAGCTCTGTATTTCCCACCTTCAATATTCAAGTAGCCTTACTGAGAGTAAGGGCAGCAATCTCCTTTGTTAAACCAAATCCTTCCTAACAGTGCTCAAAGTCAACATCTAAATTAAAAGAACAATCATCCTTTTCCTCCCAACACACACAACATCATCTGATCCAAACAGCATCTGTATCGCTGAATATCATACAGACAGTATCCAAGGACCCACTTTCAACTGCACAGCCATAAGAACATGAAATAAAACCACCTTTCATAAATTACACAGATCAACATTTCTTTAAAACATGCACTCTGAGATCATAATCTGGGTTGGAAGAAACTGGAGACATTACAAACCTCAAATGTGAATCTAAATGTATTTGTTTACATCACACAAATTATAGTGCCTGATTCACCACCTTGTTATTCCAGTTTCATGCCAGACTCCTGGAAATCAGTCTAGTTTCACTGGCATTAAACTAGAATATAACAGTGGTGAATCAGGTCTGCAGCCTTACCACAGAGGAGTCATGAATTATTACAACAAGCACAAAAAATCATCCCTCTCTTAAGCGTTTTGTTTTCAGCTTTTCATTCGCCCTCCCTATGATACCTGTTAAATATAAATATAAAAATAATTCTAAATAAGTCCCATAAATCAAATATAGCTTCTCAAAATATACATTGGAAAAGAATTCAGATTTAATTCTTTATTTTCTCCCTTCTTATTAACAAGGGCTGAGTTGTTCTGTCTGCCTTCTTGGAGTTACAATTCTGCCGGACTCTGTGGTCTTCCAGCTGCTGCCAGCTCTGTAAAGCTTTTTCTGACACTGTCCTGACTTTGAATGACAGAACACAAAACAGGCTTCATGGAAAAACCTGTCATGAAAAAATTCTTCTACGCAGAAGTTTCTTTTCCTCACAGCACAAAAGTCCCTGTTCTGCAGCCCTGTTCCATGAGAGGGTCAGGTGAGCGAGGAGCGTGGAGCAGACCTTCCTGATGTGAAGTCCCTCATCCATCATATGGGGACAATTACAGACTTGGCAGGTCTTCCCAGAGAAAGTAATCAACCCAGGGAGAAATACGCTTGAAATAAACATTCTGTTTGGATGACTAGTGTAAAGATTGACTTTAAATCACAATATAAACAATGCTAGGCTTGAAGTTGCTTTCTTCTAGTTGCTTTCTAAGCAGCACAAACTCCTCTTTGCTGAAGGAAATGGAGATGGCTTTCAAAGGACAACTGGCTAAGTAAGAGGAGCCAGGAGGAGGTAAGTAAAAGTCCTTTTTTTCTTTTGATCTCTCAGATGAGACATTTTCTGGACCCAATATAAATCTCTTACTAGATTACCAGGAATGACTCCGAGATAAACTTTCCATGTAATTTGCAGCTGACCAGTGTGGATTCATGGCAGCAGATCTGGGAAAAACCTCCGGCGAGACCACGGGGTGTCACTGTGTGCAGAAGTTCCAGGTCAGGGTCTGCCTCTACGTTGCGTCACAGCTCCCTTAAATCAACTCGTTCCAAAAGAATACCATTTAGTTAACAGCAAAGTGTTGCCTTCTGTTTCCAGCACAACCAAGTTAAGCTTAATCGCAAATTTGCGCTGCCTGTTATGCTCCGACCCTCTGCAAAGAGGAGTTCCGTCAGTGCCCGGCTCAGCGGTGTGTTACGGGTTGCTGAGCGGTGCTCCAGACAAAATGAGTCCAGCACAGGAGTTCAACACATGTGGAGGGCTGCTCAGTGCAAATACTGTGGCAAATCTACGGTCTGCATCAGCAAAACAAATCAGGCAAAACAGAATTTTTGAGGGAAGTGAGAGACAGAAAATCATTTTACCACTGACTTTATTAGGCCATAAGCAACAGAAAGTTTTGCCACTAACTTAAAAGTCAAGATTTTATCCTAGATACATAGCATGAGTTTGGGAAAAAAAAAAAAAGAAAAAAGATAAAAAAGGCAAACTATTTTCACATTTAATGAACTAGTTCTAGAGTTAGTGCAACTGGGAAAGAACTTCAGCCATATGTAAACTGGCTGCTAAGTCAGAACTCCTACTCATTATCTAAACTAAATAATGACAGTCACATTAATCACTGCATCTTTGAAAATCCAGATTAATTCATTCAACCAAGCAAAAATAAGTGAGACAGACTGAAGAAAACTGTTGTGCTTGGTGATGTGAAATTTAAAATCCTTGGCTTATTGGGAAGGTTGATGGTAAACTCAAGTCTCAAAATGTGCAAAGTAAGACTTAAAAGATAGATGATGATATACATACGACTCTCTTCTATGCACATCTATTTAGGATGCTTCAAATCTCTCTTTTAGATTGAATTATACGTACGAAAAATTCCCTTATTCTTGAAGCAAATAAATGTAAACCATGGTGACACTGATTTTCTGGCGTGAGCCAGAAGGGGAACCTGACAGCCAGCATTTCTGGGTGCCCCAGGCACTGCTGGAGGGACAAACTGAACTGCAAGAAGACATTGGAAAAATAGACTTTCACAGAGAGATGGAACAAGGCAAAGGACAAGGACTGGAAAATAGACCTAAAGCACAGTGTGGCGTCTCAAAGTTTGTCCAACTGTGTAGAAGGAGAACTCACCTTATTGTAAGGTTACATCGACATAGGGTCTATTCTGGCACGAAAGCAGACGTCAGTAAAGATTACATCTTTGCTACACGGAGTAAGGACAGTTTCCACACTCACAGCATAACCTTACCTGGCCTGAAACCTGACAGCGAAAGAAAAGACTCGCACAAAGGGAAGAGGAGGGCAGTGGAGATAAAGATGGCTTTTGAGAGGTTAGAGGAGGACCAGAGCTGCTGGGTGACTGCCAGCAAATACTCAGAGAAACAGGTTCAAAGAGCAGAAACGTGCCTCTGAAATGAATGTGCCCAAGCAAAACATACTGCCAGACTACTAAATATTTGCAAATAATGGCTACTGTTTTACCAAATGTTACCAAAGCACTTACACAAAAACTTCCCAAATAGCTTGCCATTACTTTGTCCATTGACTCAGTCGTAACAATGTAGTGGTCTGTGAAAAGACTTAATATGTTCATCAAGTATTTTCAAACACAGAAGGAAGCTAAGTACCTTGAGAAGACAGTTACCCGGAGTGCTGAATTCATCAGTAATACTGAATACTATTAGTAATGTGTTACTTTCCAGCTGCTTGCTTGATGTTCAGTATATGTTCAAATGACATGTTGGAGAGGTTGAAGATCTAAATACAACTAAGGCAAAGATCATGGAGAAAAATCCATGGTTACCAGAAATATCATACTAGTTGATCCCCTGATATACATTTAAACCATTTCCTAATAGCTTCATATGCAGGAATCAATTGTGATGGAAAATGGCTCAGAATTGACCCACCGATCGCAATCTTTGTATCGGAGTTACAGCTGCAATAGCTATCACTGAGAGCAGTTCCTTTCTTGGTTGTGAGCTGCAGGAGTATTCTAAGCTCTAAAATAAAAACCACCAGCAGCAGCCAAAACTAAAAAAGTCAAACATTTCTTAGCATGCTATATAGCTCATAAAGCCATTAAAAAAATATCGTAGCTGAACAGTTGTGTATTGTACATTCTGGAAAGTGACATTTGCCAGGGGAGAAGAAAACAAATACAGAACAATAAAACTCTTCCTTAGCCAGTGATTATTATTGCTGTCTTTGCAGTTTCCTTCCTTTTGGAATAATACCTCAAGGATTTCAGTAAGCATGTGTTGTAAAGCTAGTCCTGGCCAACTGCTCACGGCTTGCTTGTGGTTAGAATGCACGTGCATAAAGCTCCTCACATACATGTATCATCCTATGCATGAATCAAGTGAGCTACCAATAATAGTACTTCTTGGGGTTTACGACCCTTTTTACAAAAAGAAGAGGCAAATACCAGTTTTGTAAATTCATTGTTTGGTTTTCTAAGCTTTCAAAGAGTCAGCAAAACAAGGTTCCATAATCTCATTCTCACCATCAGCACGACTAGGTGGGATGGAAAAGACAGGGCAATCATTGTTAACTCAGACTAAGTCAGCTGTAATTTCCAAAGGCATTTTTCAGAATTTCTACTAACCTCACTACATACCAGAGACAGAGGGGACCCTGGGTTTTGTTTTATACATCTCCATCTGTACTGTCACAATCAGAAACACCTTGCTGTGATTCCCATGGAATGAGCTGTTCCACACCCTCCTACGGGATATGCTGTACACATTAAAGCCTAAGTCACACACTAGCATGAGTGTTTTAGGAGGCTTGAAAGCACATTTCTAACAATTACAGCCCTGCTGTCTACTTACTGTATTTCAAAAACAGAGAGTAAAAACCTACTGTTGATCTGGATCAAAAAATCTTGTGGATCACAATTCTTTAAAGGAAAAATTCTTTTTTCTTCCCTACCCCCCCCCCCCCCCCCCCCCCCCCTTCTTTTTCATTGGTTGCCCTTTTTAGTTCATCAGTACAATTCCACTTCAAAGAGAAAAGGTTATAAAATTGCATTCAGTAATACAAACATGTTGCTTTCAGATCAGCTGGGCTTGTAGGTTAAATTGCTCCCTGATTCTGTAGCTGTCCTGCAGATCCTAATATAACAGGGAGAAGGTGGAGCGAGTGCTGCAGCTACATAGTGGCTGATCCCAGAGATGCTACTGTTTGGTGGTGGTCAACGAAAGAGCAGAAAAGGTTCATCCAGAACTTCTTTGCTTTCTGCCACTGTCTGAGAACAGCTATGGCAAGGAACTTCAGAAAGACTTGAAGGGAATACTATCACCACAAGCCTTTCTCTTTTCTCAGTGGTGGGGCCTCAGTGCTGAAATGTTTAGGCTGTGGGATGTCTAGGCACCAGGATAAGCAGTACTGTAGGATGTGATAGAGCTCACTGCTTTATTGAACTTTCCACCTGCCTTGCTCAAGCTCATGTTCTGCCCGGTGTGAGTCTTCTCCGCTTGTCTCATCAGAATGAAGGATGTGGCCTCTGGTGAAAAATCCTGCCTTTAAAATGCACATTCATCTGCTTAGCACTGCTAACTCTGTAAGTGCGGTTTGGTTCCACAAGATGAATAACACCAAGACATTAATTCTCTGTGGTACATCTGCAACCCAGGTATCCCGGGGAAAACACGAACGAAGAGAGAGCATGTAACTGTGCTTCATTCTGCTACTATGATATTCTCTTGATCCCCCAGTAAAGCCATTTTAGAAAATATTAGAAGTGATGATTTTAAATACAGACACATGAATAGGGTTTTGAGGAGGAGAAAGGGAAAACAGAGCTCCTTCCAATAGACATATAGTTCAATTCTACCCTAGAATTGCTTTGATTACTGTAAAAAGAGACTTGGCTGGTCCAGCTGATCTCATTTCCACCACCTGGTGACACAGACAGCTCAGACTCACAGGAAAGCAACGCTAAGCTCTACACCTCCCTGCACTCTCTGAATTTACGCAGTCCAGCCTTGTGTAGTGGGCAAAAACTTTCATGACTGATAGCTTTGTTTTGTTTAGAGTCTCCACTAGCTTTCAGTCCAAATTCATTAAATTCCCACTTTCAGTGTATTTTGAAATAAAGCTTTAACTTCAGTTACTCCATATAAAGAGTTAAATTTTGTCTCTGAAAGCTCAATAAATGGGGCTATCTTGATTGATGCTTTAAGTGCAACCTCTTCCCAATATTCTGAACATAATGAGGTTAGTGCTAAAAGCTGGATTCTCTCTCATCTGTCTGCATTATCTATTTATTCCACACACGTCACCATGGTAAATGAGTGCTGCATTAAGTACTAAATAGTAGAGGTCAGACAAACCCTGTGTTGTTTTTTTTTCCCCCTCAGCAAGGCTGAAACATTTATTAATGGATTTGGTTTATTACCTGATGTAAAAAAAAAAAAAAAAAAATCAGTATTATCACATTATTGAAGTATAATTTAAACACAATCTCAGAACAAACTAATTTGACATTCTTATTCAGAACATTTTGTCTTATGATGTTTAAATGGACTTCATTTCAAATTGTCTCTAAAATTTTTCTCCATTTTAAAAATACACTCGAAATACAAACAGAATATTTGGTCCAGGCTAAACTGGACCGATTTTGATCCAAATTTTTTTTTTTTTTTTGAAGACCACTGACCCCCCAAACTGTATACTTATGTAGCTGTACGAAACATAGCTTAAGTACATTGACTATAAGAAGTGGTTAATTACACCTAGAAATTTTTTTAAATAGAAAACCTCATCTATTCAGGATTCTCACCAAAACAAACTGTATGAGGTGTATAAGTATTTGGCACAGTGCAAATCTGTTAGAGTTCCTCTAGCAAAATATTAAGCCTTATGAATGCAATAAAGTCAGAAGCTGTCCAACTAACTTCCTCACCAGGTTAGGTAGTTGTGTACACTGCTGTTCTCTACCCAAAGCACGCCTCTGTCATGTTAATACACACAAAGGTGATAACAGAGGTAAACAGTCTGAAAGTTTATCAGTCCTGACGCTGAATTATCAAGCAGCTGGAGATTTGTAACATGAAGCCATACATATTAAAAATGATTTGCAAATAATCTCCTGGGGTGGAAGAAGGCTGTTACTATGGTGCTTTTGTATAAGGAACGAGATGAAGAGTACCAAGGTTCAACTCTAAAAATACCTCCTTCACTTTCAGATAGTTCCACAGAAGTTGACCCTTCCAACACAAAACCAACAGGAGGCAGGGAGCAGGAGGAACAAGTAATGTCATGGTACACATTAGGGGCTTAGTTGCACTGATAAATAAAAAAGTACGTCAATTCACCTGTTGGGGATTTAAGACTGGAACAAGAGAAATGGATAAATGCAGTTCCACCCAAATTGCGAGCAAGTAAACTTTTTCTTTGACTTCATGGCCTCTCAGCTGCACCACTTCTCTGATCTAGGCCAGAAATCTGAGTCCTGGTTGTGAATATTCAACCTCCATTTCCAGTCTGCAGAGCTGGGTCAGGCCTTTCCACAGACCAGAGCTTTCTCAGGTGGTGTTTGCATCACGTGCTCCCCCTTCTCGCAGAGGGAGGACAGGCTTTGGTGAACAAGAGGGACTGCTTGTCTCATTTTGACTAAATTTACTCACTTCAGCCAACTAGACCATAGTCAGGAGAAGCAACCAAGTTCTATGTCATGTGAAATGTACCTATGCATTAAACACTGGAAATGAAGGAAGCATGGATAAAAATAACATGAAAAATGAGGTAAAATAAGTGAATTTTGATGAGAACATGCACAACACCTTTTTATTTTTACTTTCTCTGAGTAGTTTTCAGACCCTTCTCCTTGTTAAAGCATTACTTACTGACTAAAGAGAGTCCAGAGTCTACTTGGGCACTATATGAAATAGTACGTTTCCTACTGTTTCAGACTATGTGTTTTACACAATGACTAAAATGTTCCCAGGGAATGTTTCTGTTTGTGAACTAATATGTTCATGACCTCAAAGAATAGCGAAAATGCATCTGGCTGCTTTGGTGATAACCTTCGGGTTAGGCACAGCAGTGCACGGTGCATCCCAGCCAACTCAAGCCTAGTCCTTCAGCTTGCTGTCTTTACTGTACTGCAGGGAGCTTGACAGCTCTTTTGGCAGGTGATGACAATGACATACAAAATCCTCACCCTCTCATGAAAACAGAGCATTTTCATGAAAGACGCTAAGGAAAGCTTTTTTCTTTTTTTTTTTTTTTTTTTTAAATTCACTGCTTCTGTTTGGAACCTGTGAGCTGTCGCTTCTGGACTGCATTAAAAACAGCTCAAGCACAGGTTCCTGACTTTTTTTTTTTTTTTTTTAAGTCCCTGAACTTTTCTTTTTATTTTTATGGGTCAGATCACGGAGACTTTATTCGCACTGTGTGTGAGGATCTTATGCTGTGGCTTGTCCCAGGGGCTTCTGTGAGCCTGAACTGCAGAATAAATTCAAAGTAACCCGAATGAAGGAACATCTGAACATAGTGTATATAGGTAAGAGAAAGGGACGTAGTTTGCCACTGAATGTTTGCAGTCACACATCAGCCTGCAAACAGCAGAATATTTTCAAGCATAGACATTTTAATCTCTGTTCTGGAATCCCTATCATTTGTCAGGTCTTACACAATGTTTGTTTTACATATTTCATTGTTTCACTGTGTCGGATAGTCCTTTCCAGCACAGGCCTAAAGAACACGAAGGTCTCTGCCCTGACCAACAGTGCCTGATCTCTGAGCATCCTGGAGTCATTGGTAATGTACACTGAGCTGTACTGGTCCTGTGGTGGGAGGGGACACAAACCTTTTTCATAGCTTATTGCCATTCCTCCACGAACTCCTAGACTGAAATAAAAACAGACAGCACACTTAAATGGTATCCACATTTAGCACAGAGAAAGGCCAACTAGTTTGACCAAAAAAAAAATACAGTTAATATATACATACAGTTAATGACTGTTTTTATTAATGTACTGCTTTTCTGAATGCTTTGTTACCACATTAGAAGCCTAAATTTGCAATTGAAAACAGCTGCTATTTGGCTTACTCACTTTCTATTTCCTGAACCAAAGTAAGCAGTATGTCTTACCAGCATCTCAAGCTTTTGAAAAACATATCAGTTTTCATGAACTGTGAGACCAAGAGTTCTCCGCTGCTTCAAGTTTCAGTGAGACTTTCGCCTGAGAAAGTATAGCAGGACTGCTTGGCAATGCCCAGAAACAGCTGCCTCCTACCTAGTAGGTCTTTTTTGATCCCAGTTTACTTTGTCTTGGGAGAAAAAAAACGTGACCATTAGATATAAAACAAACACATTCATTCCCCCATCCCTGGAAGTGTTCAAGGCCAGGTTGGATGGGGTTTTGAGCAACCTGGTCTAGTGGAAGGTGTCCCTGCCCATGGCAGGGGGCTTGGAACTAGATGATCTTTAAGGTCCCTTCCAATCCAAACCATTCTATGATTTACCTAGATGCATAATCTAACAAATATTAGTCACAAACATTAATATTGGGTAGAGCGTATCGCATTTATCCCCTCAAGGATGTGGTGCTGGTATAGTTTGCATCATCAAAAAAGCACATCTATACGTGGTAATGAGATTATTGTGCGGAGAAAGTCTGGGAGTGTCTAGAACCAATTTAGAATGAAAAACCTAATCTACTTTAGGTTGTTGTGGGATTGCTACAGGTGTAAGGACAGTTTTTCCTCCCACCACCCATCTGGCTGTGTTGTTTGCTACTGCACTAAATATTGAGGCTGATCTTGAGGCATCTCACCAGACCTCTGAGGAAATGGCAGTAAGCTGAAAGGTGTGAATCCCTCTCTGGACAATGGAAAATCAGATAGGAACAAGACAGAAAAACTGCTAATGCCCAAAGACAAGCTGCAAGCAAGTACCTGCTGGAGACAGGTACAGCTTGCTTATCTTCAAGCTATGGTTTCCAGCCTTCAGAAAACTCAGATGTACTGAGTGGTATTTGGCATATATGTTTTATATTGCTTTTGCAGTGATAAT
>NW_008824035.1:6098272-6110981 GCF_000699105.1 Pygoscelis adeliae
AAAATGAGATTTGCAAAATGCAAAAAGGCAGCTCTGGAGAAGAGTTATCAAAACACATTGCTATGTTTTTCTTATTTCCAAACACCAAGTAACATTTACATTACAAGTAAGGAAGCCAAAACGCAACTGAGCAGAAAGGAGAGTTGGAAACAGCAAACACATAGAAAGTTCAGAAATGCAGAAGGTTATCCTAATGTTTACCCATATTCTAATGCTTCAAGAAGACCGAACAATTTGACACAATTTGAACAGTCTTTGCCAGCCAGTTTGATGTTGCACTGGCTCTGTGACAAAGCCAGGCTGTACAGGAATGTTGGCATTGTTTTTTGATCAAAGCGAGCCCTAACGGCATTAAACCTGAGTTGTGGTCTGCCATGTTTTCTTCCCTCAGCTGTCACTTTTCTGTATTGCCACCAGCTTTTTCTTGAGCTGTCACAGTATGATATTCTGCTAGTTTAAAGCATGGTCAGACTTTTATTTCAGATAATAAGAATTGATTTTCATGTATATTCTGCTATGCTTGGTAAGGCGACAGGAGGTTGTGAGTATATTATGGCAATGCAGAAAAGGTTGCTTTCAGGGTATGGTGATTTTCAGTTTCTGGTGGCTCCAATGATATTGAAAGAGAAAGAGGAAGCAGGAGAGCTTTAGCAATTTTTGGATTAAGCTCTTGTGCAGCTTAACAGTTAAATGTATCTTCAAAACTAAGCATATGCTTGTGTTCCTTTTTATATACTGTGGCTATAGCAGGATACGACTGTGTTGCCCCAGTAACCCATACAGGCATCCTGCACAGGATAAGATGCAGCACGTTTTTGTAGTTCTGTCCACTAATAATCGGTTTTGCTTTCACAGATAGTAAAAGGGTCTTATAATTTCAAATAAAAGTAAAACTGATTAGATATTATGAAATCAAACATCAGGTGCTCACAAAATGTAACTCCGTTGATGGCAACTGAAGCATGATAGAGTTAAGTAACTTCATAACTCGAGTCTCAATTTTCTGGCGCTAGCTTCTCTGCTCAGATGTGACATAACCCATCATAGAGCACTTTACAGAGCACGTACAGAAAGAGTTAAGGGTTTATTCATTGCTATGTTGCTTCACAAGCCCGTAT
The DNA here is from genome assembly GCF_000699105.1 of Pygoscelis adeliae. Classification (NCBI taxonomy): domain Eukaryota; kingdom Metazoa; phylum Chordata; class Aves; order Sphenisciformes; family Spheniscidae; genus Pygoscelis; species Pygoscelis adeliae. Next base: position 6,099,391 of record NW_008824035.1, read on the forward strand.
TGTCCACTGCAATCATTGTTGCTGCTGCAATTCAAATTTCTCTTCTGTTGACTTTGATTGCAATTATACATGATGCCAACCAGAGTGAACAGGAGAATATGCACCAGTCAATGATACTAAAGGCTGGATACTAGCTCCTGCAGCCACATCTACCACCTGTCTTTAAATCATTTAGTGTGGTCTAGCCCTTACTGTCTCCTTGGAAGCAAGGAAGCCAAGCAGACTCTTATAGTTTTTGAGTAGCTATCATCGGTTTAAAATGACTTCGCCTTAGTAGATATTCCATCTTCACTTTATAGCACAATGGACCTGACCTAAATCAGTGAAGACAGATTCCTATCAAAGCTGTAGTAGACATCAGGGATGCATGAGAAGACTTAGAAGAAAACAACTATTTTAGATCTTTGTACAGCACAACTCAAACTGAATTTATTATAAAGTTCTGAAATGTCCAAACACATTTTACTGCCTTCTGGTTTCCAGATGGGTCTGCATCCAGAACACCAGAATACCACAAAAATGCTGCTTTTTTCCTGCTGCAATCAGAAGCAGCTGCAACAGAAGGCTGTAGAAAAGTCTCATTCTTAGAAAATGCCTGTCTCTGTTTTTCAAAATAAAAGACGTTTAGATAATTTGAGTAAACTTTGCAGGGGCATCCAAACATTTAGAATTGCATTAGGATACACATTTCAAACGCTTGGAAGCATATCCTTCGCTAGCTGTTTGCTCCTAATGAGGGAATTGGAGTACTCCAGTGGGTAAAATTCAAGAGACAGGATTCTGGTCTAGCCCAGCTCTAATTTAATAGGTAGCTTTGATCGTATCACTTAAATTCTCTGCTGCTCAGTTTCCCCGCTGACCTCGGGAATCACGCATCTAAAGCAATTTGCTGGAGTTTCAAGTTTGCACCCTTACTGTTATTTTTTTATTCCCTGTAAACATGTACAGTGTTAAATTTAACATTTTTGGAGACTATTGCTTATTCAGCATCCCACTGAATTCTATTCAAAATCCAAGAGACCAGCATTTGGGGTCTAATCAGCAAGGTGTCAAGAGCCCCTAGACTAGCTGACTCTTCTGAAAGTTGAAGGTATGCAATAATTTCAGAAACTGCACAGCACCTTGCAAGATCAAGCCCATAAGGAATTTTTTTACTATTTATACTTCCATCGTAAAGCTATTGTCTGCCTTTCCAATTTGGCTTTGCAGTCCTTGTAGTCCTTGTAAACCCCTGTAGCAGGTTTACACAGCTATGTGTGCACACCCCGTTCAAAACACTTGCCCATATCAAGCATACCGTATGGAAATATGCACATGCATGCTCATGCATAAACCACATGGTGAGGTGCAGGAAAATGAAGGTGCTTTTGAAGTTTTTATTTTTATCTGACTTTATGGATGATTAAAAAACAAGACAAGATTATAATTTAACCAAGAATACCTTCATTGATATTAGTTCCCAGTATCTAGTAAGAGGGGATAGTATCTAAATGAATAAATATAAATAAGTGAAGAAGGTGAATATACAAGCTCTTGGGCTTATATGGAAGTTGACTGATACTTGCAGCAACCCTGACTCATAATAAAAATGATTTATTTAAAGATTTATTATGAACATTGCAGGAAAGGAGATAACAGACATGCACCACTTTGTTTAGAGCAAAATTTCCTGTAAATTAAAGAGAGTTCTTATTCTCTGTTTGGTTTTGATTTGGTACTGTACCAAGTATCTGTTTATAAAAGGAAATATGACAGTACAAAGTGTACAAAGTGAATTGCAAAAGAGATTAACAGTCAAGGTGAATTTGCTTTAAATTGAGTCCTAGCAACATAGACAATGTAGATCCCATTAAGGTAAGAAAAGTCGGTCTAAGGCAGAACTTTCATGCACCATTAGCGAGAGCTGAACTGCCTGAAATTCAGGCCAGAAAGCTACTCTCCAAACGGGGATTGGTGTTAGCCCCACAGCAAACTCATGGGTCACTCTCAGCATCAAAAGAATACAATCTTAGCCGTACGTCATGCTTGAACTTCCCTAATCTGTGTGCTGTGCTGCAATGATCCCAACCCCAAGAGCAGGGCTCTCCAAATGCTTCTTTCTGCACTTTCTGAGGAACTTCAGCTACTGGTGATGCTAATCAAAAGTGGAGATGCTCAGCACAGTGCGGTAAGTGGAGATCCTAATAGAGCTAAGATGGTTTTGTTTTACTGAGGTGCCAGTGCATACAGTAATGACCTAAGAGACACATCAGTGAGAAAAAGCCTGAACTGCTTTTACAAAAAGATTCAGGTGATGAAGAGATAAGGCAGGGAAAAAATGTTGCAGAGCAATATGTAAAAGAAAAGTTTGATATAAAGTAGGTAGTGTGTTTCAAAGGGATTATGTCTTGAGGACTTTTTCCTGCAATCCATTTTTGCTGAGCTTTTCCACTTATAATACTCCCTAAACATCTTATTAAAGAGTCTTTCTGAAGTCACATTTATGTGACAAAGTATGTTGCTACCTCAAATCGTCCCATCCCACAGAAAATCTTCTGGGAGGAGTCTTGGATGAAGATAATGTATTCACAGTTGAAAAGCAATAATGAAAACAGACATCACATGTTTCATCGGAAAACTAGAAAACAACCTGTTTTGCAGAAGCAATTCACTTTGTTGAATTAGCCGTGGAGCCACCCTGGTATCTCTAGAGATCAGAAAACCAAGACTAGGACTTCATGGATCTCCAAAGTATCCATCCAGGGAAAGAAAAGGTTTGTGGATGGAAGTGCTGGATCAGCGTCATATCCTCCTTGTACATACAACAAAAGATCTATATGGAGGATAAAATCCTGAAATTATTGACATTATCTGGAGGCCAAGAGTTACACGGATTCATGGGGTTTACTCCAAACTGTTTTAAGATCCATTATTTGATATGTAGCGCTATGAAATTAATGCTGGATTTTTAAAACCATGTAGTTAATAAAACCAATTTGCAGACAATCCTGTGTATACAAGTTCAATGGTTTAGAAGGTATGTTGGCACTTACCTGGGGGCACGTGTTCGTTCATGATGACGAGCGATGCTGGTGTAGGCCTTCTTTTCCTGATCTGTAACATGCATAAACCAAGGAGAGTCATTAGGGTCCACCAACTGCCTCGTACCCAAAGCAAAGCAAAAAATCCATCTGGTGCAGTCCTGAGTATAGACCAAGCAAAGTTAAAAAAGAAAATATTTAAAGAACAGCAGCACGTCACTGTCTTACTGACTGCTTGTCTGGTCTGACAGTGATCAGGGTCATGCTGCTGCTTGTACATGGAAAGCAAAGGCACAGGGGAGAGCTTTCCAAAATACCTTTAGGATTTGCAATCATCTTGAATAAGTTTTTGGACATGTATTGCTGACATGTATCAGTCATATCTTAAACTATTGACATTTAACTTTGCTTCAGGAAAATGATTGCAGCAGTCTGTGAGCTTATGTGTGCAAATACCTAGTACTGTCATAGCTCGCACAAGTAATTGTCAATATTAATACTTTGTAAGTGCACTTGAGACTTGATATTGCATATATGCCTTCCAATGAATTTATGATATTTCTAAGCTGTGGCCAGAGGTGTTACTATTGTTCTTTAACTAAAGAAAAATGATACTTAAGACTTGCAAAAGAATATTTTCAAAGAGCACTATACAACAGAACTTTATATATCAACATATAATCCTGAATTTTATGCAATTCTTCTTATTCAGAGTTTATTTGGTTAAGTACTTTTGTTCCATTAACAGTGGTTGAACTACATATTGGACTACCCTCCTATAATGCACACATTTGCATTGAAAGTTTTGTGTTGCTTCACTAAAGACTCCAGGCTATTGATATTCTATTGAATTTAAGAGAGGGACCAAGAGTATTTAAGCTAGAAACCATTCTGACACAAAACCTCAATGTCAGTGCGTTTGTTCTTTTTGCTGAGTTGCTGAGCCAACATCTGTATTTAGCTGGGTTCAAATTTTGCTTTCAGAGGTGTAAATGGAAAATTACATCATCAGGGTTAATGGGTTTATTCCAGATTAGCCTAACTGTAGCTGACAGCAGAATTTACTTGTTCAATTTCATCACACACCCACAGTGAAACTGTATAGCACTTGGAATTAAACTCACAACATAAAAAAAGGACTGCCCATAAATACTGGGCAGAATTTGGGCCACAGCATTTCAAAAGCCATGGGAATTCCAGGAAATCCTAATTCTATGGTTCTCACAGATTTCAGAAAAATATCAGAACACTGATATTCAGTGTTCTGCTTGAATTCATTGCAGGACTGTTCCATAAGGTACGCACATCTCACAGCTCAGAAGTACCTATGGACAAAATGAAGACCGGCAGCAATTCTCCCCTGCACCCTTCTAGTATTTCTTCATTCAGTGGTCACCCACAACTCATCATTTTCTGGCAAAGGCGGCTGACTTTTAAGAGACATGACATCAGAATATTCAGGAAACCAGATACCTGTCCTAAAGGTGCAAGTAATTTCATAGCTAATGGCATGGAACTGTTAAGGTTATAATATTCCCCTGGTATCATCCAAAACTAGACTTACCAAAATAGCAGCAAATGTCGAGAAGGACTTGCACTGAGAGAAATATACTGGGTCACCTAATTACGATTTATCCAGCTTTTCTCATAAGATTCCCTGTGTCCTTCTTTATGCGTATCTATGCATATCTGCACACAATAATAGATATCTTTTCTTCTTTAGACATCTGTATTGCTATATACATGTATGTGTAGGTTTTGGAAGTGAGTCAAAACCTAAAATAGCACACACATAATTCCAATGCGGACATAAGTCAGGCATCTTTCTACATGTATATTTTTTTCAAACATGTAAAACACTGTAACAATGACATAAAGAAGACTGTATAAAAATCACGAGAAATACAGGAGGTAACGGAAGTGATAACCATTGTGCAAAACATAACTCGTATTTTCTCATGTTAAAATTAATGGTAAATAAGCTGTCTTCTGCACAATATTTCCATTAGGTACCTATTATCAGCTTCATGTTTTGCTTTATGTACAAATAATACACTTTAGTTGATTTGTTGAGAATGTGTATTCATGTGAAGTGTATGCATTAGGGCATAAATCCAGTTACAGAAAAGGCATAACAAATATATACTGAATAAACCTACCCAAGGTAAAAAAGCCTTATTCTGGCTAGAGGACATATCCTCCTCCCTCTTTGGGTGTATCCAGACATTGCTATAACCTCCAGAGCATTTAATCTATAGTTACACTAATGTAACTTAGAAAAGCATTTAGGCCACAAGTATTACCTGTTCTCACCCCACATCTTGCCCCCATTCCTACCCCATTCCCTCAAAACACCAAAGGAAACTCAATCTTCCTTACCTGCTCAGCTGCCTCCGGATCTATTTGACTCTGAAACAGTGGCACAGCAAACTGTATTTTTTTAGGGCTGTTGGGCTCCATCGTGATGCTGAGGTGAGTCAGACAAGAGAAGAGCCTGGAGCTTGAGACTTGGTCTGCGCCTCTCCCCAGGCGCCCTCCCCACAGCCAGGCTGAGTGCTCCTCAGTAACAGCTGTAGCTCCCGACTTAGCACGGGAATCTGCGTGAGCCGAGCAACTCCCCTATTCCACATTCATGGAGATGCCGCTGGCTTGGCTATTTTCTTTTTTTTCCCCTCTCCCCTCTCTTCTGCAGTCCTTCAGATCCTCTCAGCACAAAGCTGAAAGGAACAATAAGCTAATTGTGTACCAGTTCACTTCTACATATGCCAAGCATTCACTCAGAAGTTAATTGAAAATGCGATACTAGCATTGCATGGCCTGGAGCCCTGGGATTTGAAAAAGAGGAACTCTCCACCGTACATTACTAACTGGCTGCTCAGAAGTGCAATGCAAGCTCCCTCTGAGTATTGCTGATGGGCTCTTAATTATTGATGAACACAAATCAGGAAGTTTTCAGATTTTGGGGGTGGAGGCAGCAGGAGGGGTGGATGCAATAATTCCACCTCTGTTACACTATGCCAGAACCATTCTCCACTTCTCACGTATCAAACAATTGCCTTTGCTCTTTCAAATCCTTTTCTAAAGAAGCTTATCTGGTGGGCTAAGTAGGTTTGCACCTTAGGCTGGGTTTGCAGATTTAGGCTGCGATCTCTTCTGGTGGGCTCCATCTCACATGATTTCAGATACTGAGAACATCCACATTTAAGCCAGCTATCTGGTCTCCCACATACTAGACACATCAAAGGGCATTTCACCCTGTCCTAGTTAAGTGGAATATAGTGTTTACAGGAGATAACGTTTTCTCTCCATTAACCCTAGAAAAAGTAAAGATGACTCAGACTAGTTACCTCACTTTTAGATGACTAAAATTCAGAGGGCCAAATCCTACTTCAGGATACAAAATCTGTGCCTTCTTCCAAGATGGGGAAAAGCATTTCGTCAATCATACCAATGGTACCCTTTGGTGAATATAATTGATTTTCACTTTTCATTTCACTTTAATTCAAAAGAAGTGTATGAAACAATACACAGCGACCACTGACTTAACTTACCTCTTTGCTTAGAGCACCTGACCACTGCCAAGCAGGACAGCAGAGCTCCTGCGACAAAGGTATGCTTGATGCCAAAACTGGATGCCCAGACAGAAAATGCCCTAGAGCCAGTCCAAAGGGCTATGCTGAAAGCTTAGCTCTAAGCCGAAGACCGTCGGGCCCATATCCCGTTACCCCCTACTGACAACTCGTGACAACTGGGAAGAAAAAGAAAATGGGGCACAGCACGAAAACCCAGACTGGCCCAGCCCGTCACAGAACCAGCTTTACTTGGGATGAGGCTACCTGCAGAGAGAAAGTGCATTTTGGTCAGGTTTTTGGAGGGCCTGTGAACTCTTTCAACAGCGAAGGGAAACACAACCAGCCCAAACGAAGAGCAAACAGATGAAATTCATGGAGAGGGGTAACAACTTAAGTCTGCCTCTGACAAGACTGTAGTAAGGAAACAGAGAAACAGCTGAATTCAGAGCTGAGGCTGGACATCACCACAGCTCAGAGGAATTTGAAAACGTTTATCTTGTTCGGGCCACTGAAAGCACTAAGGATTTTCACAGTTCATCACAGGTTTATTCAGAGTCACTGAGTATTTTCCAACTTGTGCCAGCAGAGAAGGCGGGGAAGGAGTGTGGATCACGGTTAAGAACAATGCACAGGCCGTACACAGCAGAATAAACCAGCAAGTCAGGGATGGAATATTTGTTTGGCTTTGATTTATACAAGTGAAAACTGTTAACACATTATCGGAATACCAGGGTATTTCTGAACAGAGGCAAGCACACTAGCTAGTTTGTTTCTGAAGAACCTGATAAAGCTCAAGAGGTGAGGATACACTAAAAGTTAAAGACCCAGTTGACTCAATGATCAAAAATAACTCTCAGTGAGGGCTGAAATTTCCCTCCTCATCCTAATCAAAACTACTGTGTACCATAGTGGTTTCCAGCTGACGGCTAGTAGCTGGCAATTTTCCTGCTAGGTTTATTGTGATAGTTGAGGTGGCATTAACTTAGAATTGTAGAACCACAGAAGAGTCCTGCTTGGAGGGGACTTCGGAGATACCTGGTCCCACCTGCTGCTTCAAGCAGGGCCCGAGATCAGGTCACCCTGGGCCCTCTCTGGCCGAGTCCTGAATATTTTCAGTGCTAAGATGAAATGCTCAGTTTCATTTACCACAACAAATGAAAGAGGTGCACAGAATAGTGATGTTCAGTATTTCATACAATCATTTTTAAGCCTTCACTACTCCTACAAAGACGAATCACAATTTGCTTCATGGACTTCCACAGACAATTAGAGCCAGACTGCAATTGCTGGTACAACTAAGAGTCTAAGACACTAAAGTAAGAGAGGCACACACCACTTTCACTAAGGACAATTAGACAGTTGTTTTCAGGACAGTCTAATTATCCAATTTCACAAGTCCTTCATGAACAGACACACCATTAACTTCAATGACAGCTTCAGTCATAGAGGATATACACAGGGATACACCCAGGGGGAGGACATACACAGGGATCTGAGTTGTGGCTTTTCTCTGACAAATTTTCGTACTTGAAAGAAAATAATTTTTGTTTTCTCAGTCCCAGATAACGTGAGAAAAATGTTTTCCAGCTGCTTTGCTATTATATGTATTAATAAATAGTATATTTTAAATATCGGGTTTCTCTATGAAACCATTTGTTTGCCATAAAATATCTATTATAGCTATGAAACTTCATGTATTAAATTATGCTACATTTACAGTGTATGTTACTGTATTACAGGAACTATAATTCTCATTACAAAGGCTTAAAATTTCTTATGTTAATGATAAAGTCAGTTAAAAAAGCACATTCAGATAGTGAAAAATATGAAAACATTAAGTGCTCAAAGGATTGTAGAGGTGTGTTTCTGCTCTAGATTGCTGGACATTGCTGTCTAAAGGAATCATGACTCAAAGTTGTTGCTAGTAATAGTATCTGAGAAAAAAGCTCAACAGTCATCTGAAGAAACAAACCAACAAAAACACTTCTTGGCGGGTTCAGAAGGGAGCCAGACAACAGGGACAGGACAAGATGTAAGGACGGATCCTTAACAGGGCTGCTACACCTCAGGGAGAGGCCCACCGACGATGCGATGTGGAGATACTTGCCTGTGCAGCTCTCCTCTCTGTGCTTATTTGGAGCTGGTACCCAGCAATCTTCACATGCACTGTAACAATAGAAGTATTTTTAAAATAGTGTAAGAGGCATATTTCAGAGAGGATTCGGGTATAGCATTTCAGGATTACTACATCAGCTCACTCTTACACCTAATTTGCAGCACTAGATGCCTCTGGGCAAAGTGTGCTTGCATTTTCTATAGACTGCATCATAGTCTGGGGAAGAGCTGAAATGCATTTAAGTACTGCCAAATCCTTTTAGCTCATCTTCTGTTTTTAGTGCACTCCCCACAACGTTTCAAATTCCTTTATGATTCAGCTAAAACTATCATGGAAGAAAAAATAACAGTAACTGTCTAAGATCTTTCCTTCCTATGTCATTCACTAGGTTCTGGTATGAAGCACTGCCTGTTAATGTGCCCTACTCTAATGACGAGCTATCAGAGTACTCGCGGCACAGTTCCTGCTTGAGGTATTTTTCCTGTTGTGTTAGGGGAGGTTTATATTTTTTTTCCCGGCCAAAGACAGAGACTGCTGGGAAGGGAATTCAAGGGTCTCTGTCCTGCACTCTCCTTACGCAATTTCTGTTGTGGCTGTGATCTGCCTCAGCTTTTCTGCTGTGGTCAGGGGCTACTGCAGCATCAGCCTGGTGAGGAGAGGAGAGAGAGCTGGAGCTGCTTGTGAAGCCAACCTACTTAAGGTTTTGGCTCCTAATTTCACCAGTGCAGATGCAGGGAAGCATACAGTTACAGTTCTCTGATCCACCAGGCTGCCTTCACAGAGCAAAGACTGGGCTTGGAAGTGGCACTCCTTCCAGCGTATCTCTTAGGACATAAATTAAATCCCCATTGTAGCCACTGATATGCGAGAACCTTTGCAAAGATGTGTTGATCCATGCTTTCCTCGGGCTCTCCGGCTGAGACCTCTCCTCACGCCAGCATCTCCTCAGCACACTGCTGGGCAGCCCCAGGGTCATCGGGGGAAGAAACGCTGCAGAGCACATTGCTTCCCAGCTGCTGCTCACCGGCTTTCTGCTACAGCCAAAGGGGACCTTAGTGTGCCCCTTCCTTCTGCCCTTTTCTAACAAACTGACATTTTTTTCACTGCCTTTGTCCATACAGAGGCATCAGTTTCACAGCTTTTGGTGTCGGTCATGGGCAGAAGGGAGGCAGAAAGCATGAACGCTGGACAAAAAAACATTTCTTTACTGAAAGAGTGGTTAAACATTGGAACAGGCTGCCCAGGGAAGTGGTTGAGTCACCATCCCTGGAGGTATTTAAAAGACGGGTAGATGAGGCACTTAGGGACATGGTTTAGTGGGCATGGGGGTGTTGGGTTGATGGTTGGACTCGATGATCTTAGAGGTCTTTTCCAACCTTAATGATTCTATGATTCTATGACACGGTCTTTGCTGTCCACACCACACCTGTTCACAGACAGGTTTTCCTCTTAGGGCTCTACACCGGGCATTGCTCTTAGGTGCTAAAATGACATGCAAGCCTTCCAAGAATAAACAATGACATATTCAAAATGACCCTGAAAATTTCCTTTCAAAATAGCTAAATACAGGTGTTGCAATCAGGGTGACTCCCACTCAACCGCTGGAAACACCTTTTGCTATTTATATGCAGAAAATGTGAAGAATTTTAAATCTGCAAGGGTGGGAGAACATAGAGCAGATCACATCTGTCTCATGAGCAGTAAGTGCTGCTGCAGGCAGGTCAAGAAGAAGAATAGAAAGTCTTGTTGAGCAGCGACAGTCAGTGGGACATTCAGCGAGAGCTGTTGGCCTAGTAACAGCCTAACCCAAACTTCCAACACCAGTACTCGTCCATCAAACACCAGGTTTGGACATGCTTACCTACTACATACATGGATTCATAAAGCCTAGATAAGTAAAAAATACAGCTATTTCTATTTATATGATCTCTTTAGTTGAGATAAGCATTCCTTAGCAGTACAATTTTAATCATAATCAGTTTAAAGCTACCTTTATCTGAGGACATAAGAGCTGATACTATCTATTCAAGTCTTCCTCTGGGACTCGCAGCTCTCCAGACTATCAAGTAATGTACAGACGTACTGGTAGGTGCTATCCACTACCATCCATAGAATACACACATCCAAAACACAGGAAATGAGCTGGATTAATGGGACATAACCTGATCAGACAGTCAAAAGATCCATGTCTGATATGGACTATAGTTCAATAGTGCAGAAACCAAAATTCTAGTACCAGTTTTAGGGAGGTATTTTAGCAGGAAGTCATGCTAGAATTTGCTTCCTTACCAAGAAGAGGATAAATCTAAGGTATTTTTCAATAAACAGAACTCCTATTGGCAGTTTACACAGAATTAAATTATATTACCTTATTTCTGTATTAAATCTTTAATGCAAAAGTTGACTGACTATACCACTGAATTAAACAATTGAAATATAAAATTGAATTTCTACTGTAATTTTTTTTTAAAACAAAAGTTAAAATATAGAACACAGAGCAGCTGAACAAGGAATGAACTTCTACAGTTTCAGAGTCTGAGTTGGAAAACTCAGTGTACAAACACGTGCTACCAGGCTAAAAATGGAAAGGCATCAACTGGGCTATAAAAGCTCAGTATGCCAAATTCAGAATATGTTTTTAAAATTCTGACTTTTTTCATTTGAGACTCTTCAGATTTCCCTTCTTTCTTGCCTCCTCCTCCTCAGAGGATAGGCTAGGCCTACAGAAGTCACAGCCACCCCCAAGGTGGTGTCTGCAGCATCCACATGGGAACAACTGAGCCGGACAGACCTGTGCAGCTGGCACACCTGGAGGGCGGTATTGGGGGTTTGGTGACCTGGAGAAGGTGGCTGGAGCACATTTGTTTGCTATTTCTTATACAA
>NW_008824035.1:6111007-6124951 GCF_000699105.1 Pygoscelis adeliae
CTGCTCCGTGGCAGGGACAAGCTGGGAGCTGAGGGCTAACCCAAATCCGGCCATGCCCTCTCTGCAGCCCCACAGAGCCTGAAGGCAGCAGCAGAGCTAGAAGGCATCACGCGAAATTATTCAGGGATTGGTTCAAACAAAAAACCTTCTCCATGTAGGCTGTGCTTAAATTGCAGAACTCATCGCCACAGGATGCTGTGGACACCAAAACTTTACACAAGCTAGAAAAGCAATTAGATGCATTCCTGGAAAAGAAATCCATCAAGGATGGCCAGGAAATCCCAGAGCCACTGCCTGCTGAGAGAGGGAGGGCAGAGATGCTCCCCGCGCTCCCCTCAGGCTACTCTCTTCCCAAAGAGTAGCATTTGCTGTTGGCTACTGTGGGGGTGAAGATATCGAAGGGGCTGGACCTTTGGTTTCATCTGCTGTGGCTGCTCTTGTGTTACTAACTGCAACAAAACTCCAAGCATTTCATGAGCCTGCGCTGCTACGCTCCTTGTACTTAAGAATAATCAATCCCTTTGCTAAGCTTTTTTTCCATCGCTTATGCCAGTGTGAAACTATGCCTAGATGTAATTTTCCTGCACCCCCCCAATAATAACAATACCCGATTTATTAAGTACATATTTAAAACCTGCGTTGTTCAATCTTTAGTACAGGACATTGCCCTTCAAAAACACTTCCCCTGTCTTTATGATACTTTTAAAACAAAATCTAAAACCAAAGCTGAACACACAAAACTGAACAGAAATATTTTTGTAGATGTTTTCTTAAAAAATTGACTCTAAAACTCCTTAATATTTCCAATGGAAAACAGGACTATTTTAGAAAATAAAAAAATTAGAAACTCTACATTATTATACAAAGACTCACAAATTTAGAAATACCTGTGAAAGCAGGTATCTGTACCAAAGATTTCACGGTAAGCAGAACAGCTACTCACTCACTGAGGCAATCCTTGCTTTTCATCGTGCTGCCTTCTCATTGCTACCATTTAATTACTTAACCATTGTCCAGGCTTTCCCCTTTTACCCTGCCAAAAAAAGAGAAAGATGTTTCTGTATATAATATTCACCATCACTCAGCAAGCATCTATGCATAATTGCCTGATATACAAGCTATTTGGAATTACCAAGTGATTTTGTTTCTCTTTTTTTAAAAAATTGTCTTTTATTGTTACAACTTTTATTATAACAATATTGTGCATTTTTATTCTATGGCATGAATATAAAGGATTACCATCACATCTAAAATCACATATGAAATATCAAAGTAAATTTACATTATGCCAAGTTAATGATATGAGTTTCTTGGTTTTCCTGAAAATTAAATCATGTATCATTTTGACAATATCATGTTAATTCAGAAGTGTTGCATTGGACTGAAGCCATCTAACCAGCAGTTATTCTATTTTATGACATCATCCAAGTTTCAGAATTTTGGGTTTGTTCCGTATTGAAAAAAAACCTCCAAAAGAGAAATTTTCCGGTCGTTTAGGCAGGATTTTGTTTTACACTGCTAGTCATGGCTTGAATTACTCCAGTTTCCAACTTGGGCTCTTCTTCCCCTCCCTAATAAGTATCTTCCTGTGGCCAGTTTCGTTGAAATATTCATCTGCAGTATAACTGAATTAAAATGTGCTGACCGATGGTATATTTCAAGTGTAAGCCATTTGCTCAGCAGTACGCAAAATCCAAAGGCAGTACAAACGCTGCCCCTCAAGACTCAGTAGAGTAATACTGGTGGTTGGACTGTATCAGCAAGGCTTTAAATTCTGACCTTAAAAAGAGACAGCAATCAGAGCAAACCGGTCCTTAGGAAATGCACAGCTTGGAGCATCTTGGGCATCACCTGCCTTCTAAAAGCAGGCTGCCAAGGGCTTGCACACCACAAAATTTGAGAGAAAGCAGAAGAGGCAGGGCAGCCTTCCCTCTATGAAGGTCGTGGTCAGCAAAAGTGCCTGAAAGAGCTTCTTTCAGTAGGGGCAGGGCCGCTTGGAGTTCCTTCTCCAAACAGCATTGCAGAAACTACCAGCAGCAGGAGCCTCTCCTCCTGCGTACTCACCGCCGGCCACGTAGCTGGGTTCATGGCCATCCTCCGTCCTTTCCTTTTCAGGGCTCACACACGGTGCTGTGGGCGAGCAGCAGCAGCATCTCGTGGGCATCGCAGCACTAACCCAAGCGGTGCGGGGGGCTGCTCCCGCCTTTCCAGCTATTGCCTCCAGCCGCCAAACGCTGAGATGTCTCGACATTGTTTCAGCAGAGGTCATTTTTGTACCTTTTCGCTGCAACAATGGGGGCTAGAAACATGCTTTTACTCACCTTAAAAAAAAAAAACAAACCACAAAGAAAAAATCTCCAAGTACTAGGCCCCCAAACCTCTGCCTGATCTGAGCTGTGCCATAGGCACATATTGCTCTCCAGCAGGCTAAAGACAAGTCTATTTTGCCACCAACAGGGATGTAGCTGTCCTGTACTCACAGAAAACAGCTAGCTCTCAGGGTTTCCAAAATACAGCCCTTGACCTTATATTCCCGCAGCAAAATGGCAGCCGCAAAGACCACTGTCACAGTGAAGTTTAGAAAAGCATCCAAAATATCTCTGGCATTACTGCCAACTTTATTCACAGCAAATTTGATTGACCAATATTTTGCAACCACTAATAAAGCTGTTTTAATCTGCATAGAATTCATATCAAATTGCAGGCTGGCAGAAAAAAAGACAACACTAATTTGTAAGGAAAGTAGCAGTTTCAATCATTAAACAAAAGAAAAACCATCCACGCTCAGAAAAACATTACAGCTGAATTGTCAATACTAAAGGGCAAGCCACCCAGGTTAGGCATGTGTCCAATAATAATGACAGCTGTTCCTAAGGCACAAGGAAAATTGTCAATAGAAGTTGATGCCAGTTCAGCTTAACTTATATGATAACAGTGCACTACAATTTTTTTCTTTTTTTTTAAACAGGAGTTTATTTAACAGTTGGACAAAGGTCTTTTCTAACCTAAACGATTCTATGATTCTATGATTCTGTATCTAGATAAATGTCACTCAGAAAATATTAGCTCTAGTGCTAGAAAGTACCTTTAAGAATATGGAAAAATAGGTGCTTGTGTATTCATTAGTTTCAGTACAGCTTTTAGAAATGTCATTTTGAAATGTCCTTATTTTAAATTCTGCCAGAACCTCACAAATCTGCCTTCCATCAGCTGGATGAAAAATTGGCACTATTTTTCATTTCTGAGGATATATTAAACAGTAGACTCTGCGTTGCTGAGATCAAAGGTTCTTACAAGCTACGAGCTGAAGCACCCCAGACACTCCGGGATGTTACCTACAAGTGACTTTTCTTGTCAGAGCGGCGAGGAGCCAGGCTGCCACACTCGTGGAGGACGCTGCTGGCAGCCACTGCTCAACCACCGCTGGCTCCTGAACTGCTTTCCTCCATCTCTCCGTGAGAGCCACAGTTGCCACCTTTCTTGGAACACCACTTTGAGTAGTACACGGGCACAGGACCTATGTGAAGGGTTGAGTGTGCTAATTAATCCAGCTCAGGGACAAGGGGAGCACCTGCTGTTGGAATTACTTGAGTAGGTTTTGGGTTTGCACATTTGCGAAGGAAGGTTGCAGGCACTCGGGTCTGGCTGGTTACTCTCCGGTGACATTCTGGAATGGAACTGTGTACTCATGCAAGCTGCAAAGCAAAGCAGAAACCTACTGCAGCTTACCACCTAATACGGATTGCCATGCATAAGTGCTGTCAGAGTTTATATTTCAATTTTTAAACATGTAGGATGAGGTTTTCAGGAAAGCTCTGGCTCTACTCACAGGGACAAACTGAGAAGAGGTCAAGACCAACCAAATTCTTGGAGCCACAACAGGAGCCAACAACTTTAAGAGTTTGGTTTTAAGTGCCAATGTTTCTCTCAAATCTATATCTCACATTTCCTAAGCATATAGGGACCCCTGAACATCTGAAAGCTTTTGGAAACCCAAGTCCAGAGCTTTCCTGCTGTCCTCCATTCTGTGTGCTATTTGATCAGATCTGTGTTACTTATTTTGCTTAAGAGTAAACCATGAACAATGAAAAACACTGACACAGATTATAGGCAAAATAAATATTTTATTGGTTTAATATACACTTTTTTTTTAAGAAATCAGCCCTTGTGTGTCTTCCTAACACAATTTAAAATCTTATAAACTTTTTCATATAATATTGTTATATTTGAAACTATTTTTGATTAAAGACCTTGACATAGTGTAAAGAGTTTTAGTAGATGGAAATGGCAAAGGAATAAAGAGATTCCAAGCACAGCAAAATGGGATATTACATATCCACTAAATGTCTATTTGACCACATAAAACCTCCAATGACTTCCAGTTTGCTCCATTGGAACAAATGTTCACCAGGCTAACTGAAAATACACTCAGTGAGGGGTGGGGAAGGAAAAGAGATTTTTTCCATTTTCCCCATAGTACAAGCAAGGTCGTTCATCCATTCCAAGTTGCACATCCTAATTGCTTTCAGAAGATCAGTACTTTTATTGCATTTGGTTAATATGAAGCAGAAGAGAACTTCTCTTGGTATGACTGAGAGCAGTCAACACAGAGACAAAAAACAGTGCTTAAAATAAGGCACTTTTCTATAGAGGGATGGGCAAACAGTAAGGAAGCAAATAAAATTAGTTAAAAGTTGTCTTCTACACAAAGATAAAGCTTTCAGTGTCAGAACTTTAAGTAGTTTTAAGTAACCTCATGTCATTCTACCACTCTGCTAATAGTAACCGCCCCAAGTGTTAACAGCAATTTTTACATCAGGATTTTTTCCTTCTTTTGAAGTGGCACTAAGTAACAGCAGTGGAAACCATTATTGGTTGTTTCAAGCTCTTAAAGTGGATCAGTTATTGCACAATAAATACCTCATAGAGGTCAGTGTTTTGGGGGGAGTTTTTGTTGTGGTTTTTTTTTTTTTTTTTTAAAAAAAAGCTAGGCTGAACGTATGTGTGTTATTTATAAATTGGTTATGTCTGGAAATCTTCAAGTTTCATGATGCATCGTTAAACAAAGAAATTAGCTACGTAAAAATTTACAACAGGGACATACAAATAAATACAAAACCTTTCAGAGCGCCACAGTTTTGTTGATGCTTTAAGGAAAGTAATGAACTAGTTAAAGTGTCTAAGTCTTTATAGATGAACTCAAGGAAAGATACACATCGTAGAACCAAGCGTCGAATACAGTAGCCTATCTCAGCAGCTTTAACAACTCCTGAAGCAAAAATAACAACACTTTCGCCAGTGTACGCCGCTCAAAGCAGAATCCCACAGCATTTTGGACTACATCCAACCTTACAGAAAACAAAAAGCAAGACAAATATCGAAATTAGATTTTCGGAAGTCTGCTTGTTATGCTTAAGTATGTATTTTGATAATATTCATATCTAAGGCAGGCAAATACAGAAATCCTCTCGCATGACGCATTCATATGCGAAGTCATCACGGAGCACACCAAAACCAAAAAATCAAGCACCGCTGCACGAAAGCTGACAATAGAATGGGCCAAACTCTAAACCAGCTGATTTTCCAAAGCTATCCAGCATTATCAGTATCCTCAATATTTAATGAACTTCCATTTTGATCACTTATGTTTCAAGGGCAAAATGCAAACAAAGCAAGGTTTAACTCAACAATGATATTTCATATGACAAAAAAAAAAAATCCGGTTGTGGCAGTTTGCCAAAGATTACCTGTAGTACCTGTTTCACGGCTGTGTATCTTGTTTTGCGGTTACAGATCTGCTTTGGGGTGATACAGCTGCTAACAATCCACTTACTATTTCTCGTCTTATTTCACCAACAATAGATTCCTTGATCTGAAAGGGATTAGCCAAAGTTTTAAGGTCAGTATCTTATATAACCAACGGATAAAACTAAACGATATTGCAGATATGTTTGACATTATTGACCCACGAAAATGTACAACACCAAAAAGTCAACTTCCAAAAAAATGCAAATGCAAAAATATAAGAGGGTTTCTCTTGGAAAAATAACTAAGTAATTTTGAAGTTCTTGCAAATAGTATAAATGCAAACCAAAGTAGTTTTATTTTTCCAGATGGTAAATATATCTGTGTTTTACACTTAGGACTACTGGTTTTATGTTAAGAAAAAATACATTTCAACTATGCTCAAGTTCTGAAAATGGCATTTCAGGATATACACATCAAAAGTGCCCCAAATACACCACTTTTTGACATTAGTCATTATCCCTTGAAAAGGAAGGCAGGACTGATCTGCCTCACAAATGGATTATGCAGTAGGAAAGGTCCAAGTCTATAATAAACATGAACTGCTGTTTTCATACAAATCAAAAGGAGACGAATGCTAATTACATACTTTCAGCAGCAAAGACAAACAGAACTTCAACTGTTGCTCACATCATCAGTTGGCCCCTGGGATACGATCTATGCCAGCAAAGACTATTTTTCACAGGCTTGTGACAAAGCATTTACCCATTAAGTTTTACATAATACAAACCCAGGAGTTACTATTAGCAGGCACCTGAGTATGGCTGAGGCTAGAACAAAGAAGGAACAGAGCATTGATGGCTACAATAAAGGAAAAGGAGAAAAGGAGGCAAAACCCAGTTCTACAACAGCATATTATGCCGGAAAGGAGCAGGGCATGACAAAGAAAAATAATATGAGCTGCTCGCAAGTACAAGAAATCTTTGGCACCAACTCATTTTTTGGATGGTCTTCACTTGGGGAAGCACTAACAAGTCAGATGCAGTTCCAAGGACAGGGGAGGACGACGATGGTGAGAGTGCAGGGGGGTAAGAGTCAGAGCCCGGCCACCGGGGTCACCCACAGAAACACTCATCAGCCCAGTTAAACAATACAGTTTTCTTGTTCTTATGAAAAGGGCAAGTAATTTCCTGGCAAGAATAACTGATCTTAGACTAAAGAGAAGACTGTTCATAGCGTCATTTCAAAGTAGCTTTCAAGTGCCTGAGTAGTGGTAATGAGCATGAGACTCGATGCCAGAAAAAAAGCCCAAATTTCTAATCCTGGTTTTGCCAGTAACAAATCCCTTCATGTTCTGGTGACCCACCAATACCATGAGAATAATATTTACTCAAACCCAGCCTTCCCAATGGCGTTGCCATGTTTGCGTAGCCCTCTCATCATCTCAGTGATCATCTTGCAATTATTCTTGTAAGTCTCCCCTTTTCCTGGTGCGTCAAAAGGATTAAGCAACAACGTCAGAAGGGTGGCAGCAGCATTAGCAACAGGTTATTTATCCCTTGTTCTCACTGGCAAGCAATTCAATCCCTAAACCAGTAGTGGCAAAGTTCCTTGTTTCATTACTACTTTGCATCAAGCAGAAATACAGAGACTATAATATTATTGGGAAATAGGTTTCCAGTTGGGTTGTTTGCTGATTAACTGACAAAAGAAAAGCCAGTGTGTAACAGGACCTGGCTTACTGACGGCTGGAAGTCCTGAGGATGTCTATGCCGATGCACACACAGTTGTACAAACCTTTAGGACCGCTATCAGTGCAGTAAGGGCTTTGGGATTTAGAAACGCTGGCACAGGGAAACAGCACCCCAGCTGTCTGGCAGGCCACTGTCGTAAGAGACCCCCATGCTGCTGTCTCCACTTTCCTTCTCCAGTATCACATGGGGTGGGTCTGCGATCACGCTACAAAAGTCATTCTGTGCCCTTTTCTCGCCGGACAGACAAAAATAAACCTCACTTTCCAAAGAAAACTGATAAAAGCTTCCCAAATTAGCAAGTAAATGGTCTAGTATGACAGACAGTCTTGTGGCGGAGACTGGAAGGGAAGCGGCTCCTGTTCTATTCTCAGCTCTTCCAACAACTTCTGGCTTGACCTTGGTGGATCATTTGAGCCCTCTGTCTCTCACCTTCCCGTCTGGACGACAACAAGGCCACCCTCTGCTGCTTCCTTTCACTGCCACTGCTTCCTCCCTCCCTTCCAGACTCATCAAGGTCATTCCTGTGTGGCGAGCACAGCATCGATTCCCGCGGTGACTCAGTCCCGTGTGCATGTCATGAAAATTGCTAATGTTTGCCTTTTTCATTACAAATGATTTAGGGCAAGGTGCACCTTCCGTTTACGCTGCAGAGGGTACAGCCTGATGCCAAGGCTTCCTCCGTACAAAAGACAGATGCAGTCAATGAATGCTCCACCGGTATTTTTAGCAGCTGAATGAAAAATTGATCATTTGAAAGAGGAGAGAACCCACTCATTTATGGTACATATACTACGTTGATACAACACTAATATTCAATATTGCATTAATAACACAGTACCACATTCATATATAGTTTTACTACAGTAAACAAGTGATCTTTCTCCCTATGAAAGAATTACTATTACTGTCATATTATGTTGCTGCTAAATAATGAACTGATTGAGCGTGAAATGTGCCACAGTGGCAATTCTGGAGATGGGTGTTCTTCACCTACTGATGGAAAATGGGCATGAGGCTTTCACAGTCCTCATACTCCTGATCTGAGATACATTTTCTACAATTAAAAGAATTATCTTCTACGCTATTTTCTTCTTGTGCCACTTCTTCATGGCAGCAGCTGGTGAGTTCTTACGCTCAAGATAGTAAGATGAAGAACCTAATGCCTGCACAAGGGAAGTATGGACAACCAACAGACATTTTTGATCGATGCTAAGCTAACATGGATTTGAATGGAAAACGGAAAAGGGAAGATTCTCTATGCAACCATCTTTCTGACCCATAAAGATCCATTACTGCCTCTTAAAACAGATGTTGACAGGAAAATCATACATTTCTTTAAAGTATAACTTGATTAAATGTCATTTACAATGGAGAACTGTTAGCAAAACCAAAACCTGCATTGCTCTTAAGCAGAAAGCTTTTTAAACTATCGCAGCTTTTAAACTGCAGAAGAGCAGAGTGAGAGGGCCTGGTGGCACACCTAGCAACACTGTGACCTACGAGTCAAGCAATAAGTGCTTCATGTGATACTCCAGTGGAGGTCAGGCTGTATTTTCATCAAAACAAGAGGGCCACTGTTTGGCGTTTTAACATTTCACAGTATTGAATGCTTTTCCGTGGGAGTTAGTCCATTAACGCTAGAAGTAACACCATGGGTTTTTTTAATGCCAGCAAATAGTTACAGGTCAAAGCTCACATGCATTACAACCCACCCAAGCTTATTCTGAAAGACTGCCTGACTTTTCTTTCCCCAACACGAGGTCACGCAGCTACAGAGAATGGGAGGAATAAGCAAGGGTTTAACATTTATGAGTGCATACATCAAGAATGCATCCTACCAGATTTCTTTCTTTTGACGACGAAACTGGAATTCCTTTGCTAACAACAGGGCTACTTAAGGAATTAAATTTATGCTCTGTTCTAGCTCTTATGAAATACAAAAGATTTTCCTGACCAGTATTTAATAGCATATTCCAGCTCTGCAAAAACTACCAGGTGCTTCGAGCCAATGCATCTTCATTCTGACCTGCAAAACTTCTCATGCTGAGAATCAGAGCTGATCTGAAACAGGCTGCCAATGAAGTTAAACTGAAGGACAATCTCTCTGTGTGCTCAAACGTTTACAAAGTGAGTCAAGCTCAGTTATTTGCCGACTACTCATCTTTGAATAGTAGCCTCTCAGTTCAGTGCAGATTCTTTCAGCATTACAATGTTCTCAGTGCCACACAACCCAAAGAACAATCTCTGTGCAAAGAGTACACATCTTTATTTGCTATCAATTAATGAAGTTAAAGAAGAACTTTCACACAGGCTAACCTCAGAGAAAATATTGACTGTAATAACCCTGTACTTGACTCCAGCTCCCTTTATTGTCTCTGCTGCTTCTACAGTACATTTGAATTACAGCTCTCTCCTTCCTTTCTCAGTTTCTCCTTTAGCAACCCCCCACCACGACACCACTCTTCTGACATGCAGGTTTTTACAGAAGGGCTGGATACAAATGCAATATCCTGGCTTAACTTCAGAATTGGCAGCAAAGTGCAAGGCGTGATAAATATCTCATGTGCAAGTCTTCTCTGAGCATCAGGCAAGTAACCCCTTTAAAAAGGCATGAAAAGAAAAAATGGACCAGAAGGAGAGACAATTTGGGATGTCTGGGAGTATTTTATGACATCTCCAAAACAAGGCCTTTCCCAAGATTCCTGCCAACTTTACTCTAGCTACTTTAGAGAAGATAGCAGCGAGAGGGTGGCGGGGGGGAAAAGACATTCAAAAATTGAATGCTGCCCCTCTGCCTCATTCATTCCTTTGCTTTCAAAGTAGAGGTGTAAAGTTGTAGCATCACAAGCTCCACTGTAAAGATCAGCGATGGACAGAAGGTGTTCAGCTCCTAATCCTGAGCGCAGTAATGATGAGGTTGTCGGTCTGGTGGTACCTCACCGTGAGCTGACTGCAGTACCCTTCCTCCCACAGGATAATGCCACTTTCCCTAAATCGTCCCACAGACTCTAATGGGGCTACTGATGGGGCGAAGCAGTATTCAGCATCATGAGGCTACTTATTGAAAGCTGGTCTCCATTTCACCTCACTGCCAAACTTTTAACACCAGCAGCTCACTGACAGTTAATGCTTGTGGCTAGGCATTATTCTTTGCACTCTCAGCTCCGGTTATTTATGGAGTTACCCAAAGGTAAACAAAGTAAATATCTTCATGTGCTTCCAGCCATCATCGTCTACAAGAACACTCCTTAGTAATGCTCTACTGCTTCACAAATCTCACTGTGCGAGTGTAAAGTGCCTACGAATAGCAAAGCCCACAGTGAGTCAGCCAAGCAAACAACTCCACTTTGCAGAGACAGACACAGCAGAGTCTTGTGGTCAGACGATGAATAAATGGTCCAGTACACTCTGCCTCTTTCTGCACTGGCAGAAGAGGGGCGAAGGTGTGGCAAAAGATTCCTCTGGGATCACAGTTCCTGTTTTCTCATGAGACGAGCGGCCTGCCTCTCATCTGTTTTAAAGACAAAGCTAAGGCAAAGCTGGTTCCAGTTATCCACAGCCTCAAAGCAAGCAGACCTGGATGGTACTGCAGTGTTACAGCCTGGCCTGTTGTACATTCCTGAGCATGACACCTCTACTGGCCTTTTGAGTGGTTTATGGCAGAGCCATACAAAAGCTTCAAGGGATGAGCTAAAGGCTAAGGGTCCAATGACCCTCAGCTAAAGGCTAAGTGGTCCCTCTCCAGTGAAGGAGAGGGAATAAAACCCACAGGTTCTCAATCCCCATTTCTGTATTCACAGCAGAGAGCTCGCTCCACTTTCTCACAGGCGCTGCTTTTGAGAACAAGTTTCTTTTGCTTCCTTTTCCCATTTATACTACTTGTCATAAGGCTTTCTGTCATGCCACTGACAAAAAAACCCATGCAGTTTTAGTCCAGTTTTTTAACCTGGCCCACAGGAAGAATAACCAAGCACCCTTCACTTTCACTGATTGCCAATAAAACTAGTCCAACAGCACTGGTCCAACGTCAGCCTTAAAGTCTGAAATAACTTCTCATCTGATTTCAGCTTGCTTCACTTACACTCCTACAGTCCTTAGTGGTTTGGTGTAGAGGGACTGGGGAAGTATTTTTAACTTTTACTATGGAGTTGTTTCAGAAACAGTATTTCATCAATCAAACTAACTCCAACCTGGCATTTTAGCAAGCAAACATGACAGAGAAATTTTCACTTGGGAATCTGAAATACTGCTGCTTAACCAAGTAGTAGAGATGGCAAATTCTTTCTCACCCAGACTTGTAGTAGCAACTAGCTATTAATTTACGTGCTAACCACTATCACTGAAAAAAGTCTACTGCTTTGCACGAGAATACAACTGTGGCTTGAACATCTAATGACAAGCCCTGAGCCTTCAGAAATAGTACAGTAACAGTATGGAGCCTTGGCTTGAGAGGGAAGAGAAAACCCAGTGGCCAAGAGTAACAGATAGCCTGTATTTAAGTTTCAGTAAACACTGTTCAAATATCCTAGATCTCAGCCCCTCCCTCCTCACCTCCCGTATGACTTGCTGCAGCTCCTCCTGCTCCACGCTTTTGTGGATATCATCAACCGAAGGCACGAGAGGGACTTTTTCAAGCTTGTGTTCCACTTCTGGCTTGGAGTCTGCAAGCTCCTCGGAGCTTTCTACCTGCTGTCCAGCGCCTGCTCTCACCGGGGGAGTTGGTGTTAAGGCAACAGAGGCTCGGTATAACTTCTTGCTTTGACTCTTAGACTTTCCTGTCAGTTCAGAGGATCCAACTCCAGCTTTTCTACCTGTGTGACCGGAGCACACTGAAGAGGAATCAGAGTTTCCATGGGAGAACACAGACTCTGTACCCTCTGCTGGGAGAGTTTCCAGTCCAAGATCTCCCAATCCTAAACCTAGTTCAGACTTCAGAAATGACTGCTCTCGAATAAGTTCGGAGACCTAAGGATTCAGAAAAGAAACAGTCCCGAATAAGCATATAAAAAAGTCACATACAGACGCAACTATGCTTTCTTGTTATTTATTCAATCACTTACTTATTCCCTCATATGCTTTGCCTTTATGACTGCAACAAAGACGATCATAAAAAGGAATGGGCTTTTTTGAAAGCCAACATAAATATGAATTGTGGCAGTTCCCCAAGCCATGACTTTTGCAATACGGATGCATCCTGCCAGAGCCATTGACAGAGACACACGTAAAGGCTTGATTTTGTTTTTCTTTGCTAAAACAATTCAAGTTTGTTCTTTCCTTTCTGCAATTTTTGACCTCTTGTTTTCAGTAGCACAAAATGCACAGAAAAATAAGAAATAATTTTCCCTAGAAAACTCACCATGTAGTCATTGTATCAACTAAATGCAAACAACATCTCACTTCTACACATTCCTCTTAAAAACAAACAAGACTTCACAGCTTCTTACACCTACGGTTAACTTTGCTTAAGGGAAAATGCAGCTGTTCCCAAAAGAACTACTCAAGTGAGTAAAGTATTTCCAAGATTATGTGTAAAATGAATCTCCTGCAACCTTTTTTAAGAAATCCCTTCCTGGTTCTTTTTCTTGATAAAACATATAGCACACAACAATTACTTACTGGTTCAATGACATTCAATGGAGAAGGGCATGATAGATTATCAGCACTTCTGCTTCCATACACACCCTGAAAAATTAAGTCAAGTTAATGCATTGAGGATTTTTTTAGAACTGTCAGAAGCTAATATATAAACATGCTGTGTCTCAGACAACTTTCTGTAAAAGCAGAAACTTGGAAACAGGAAGCAAAGCTGGTTGGAGAAAGTATATTTCAGTCATTTTTAAAGCTGGCCCTCTTCTATAAAAGGATTTACAAATAAAAAGATATTTATATGGTTCAAAGAATGCAAGTTTGGCCTGGGATCACAGTAATACCGTATTTTCCTGTTCTTGGGTTTCAATTTTTTTCCCATGACAGAATACTGAAGAGGAAGATGTGGCCTGTGCCTGTGCTGCTTCTACAGAAAAGGATTGGCTAAGAAAGAGGAATGAAACCCAGGAAGAACATATGATACTTTTCATCTGTGCTTCTTTTGTTTGGCTGGTGACAGAATTGCAGCAGAAAAAAAGAGGAACAGTCATCTTCTGAGTGAAAAAGAAGAGAAAGTGTATTGCCATGCCACCAATGAACATATGCAACTGTCTTTTTTATCCCCGCTCTTGTGCTTCTGGGGAGTGTCTGTGGGAGCAGAGCTTCTCCCACTGTTCGGCGGGAAGCCACACATTCATCTGAAGGAGCTACAAAAGGCAACGGAGGAAAAAACTGAAGATGACAACTGGATCTTCCTGGGTTTTTCTTCCATGGATTGGCAGAGCTAGAAGGGAAGCACGTCCCATTTCTTGGGAGAGAAACACTGAGCATTTCTCATCTCTCTGCCCTCATTTCACAA
>NW_008824035.1:6124991-6128106 GCF_000699105.1 Pygoscelis adeliae
ATCACCATCCCCCAAGGATTTTAGACATGAGCACTACCTACCAAAACTGTGAGGATTCAGGGTCATGACAAGGAAAAAGAAGAAACCACTGACAGAAGAGGTCTGAAATCTCAGACCTAAAACCCCAGAAGATATGTATTGATACATATTAACACCAAGAAAGTCCCTCTATTCACACACCTTTTCACCAAGATGAAACACTGACTGAAAATAATATGACCCCTGATAATACATACAGCATCATTAGATTACCCAGATATTATCCCACTGTAAGAGTTTTAACAGTTATGAGTTATTAACATTACACTGAGAAAACATATAATGTTGTTGCAAAAGTAATACTTACTACATGTGTCTGAGGTCTGTAAGGTGAAGGCATGTGCAGACTTCTCAGCTGGTCTTCCAAAGCCAGTAGACGTTCTTCTAACTGCATCTCTAACTCCTGTAGCTCCATGCGGACAGACTTTCTCAAGCTCTGTAGTTGATCAGCTTCATATCTATACCAAGCCCATGACAAAAAGAACAAGGGCATTCACTGCACTCAGCTGCACACCACAAAGGGGGAACCGAGCAGGACAGTCCCACAAGTAAAGGACTTCATACAAGGGAATTCGAAGTGAAATACAGAAAAACCCTCTTTCATGGAAAAATTAGCTGAACGCCTAGATGGAACAAAAATCTTTCTCCATTTATAGAAAATATACATCACTTCATGGAGAAAACTAAACAACATAGTGTATCACAGAACATTCTCCAAAAATGTTAGCTTTAAATGCTTAAATATATGCAAGCAGAAGAAATCAGCATTTATACATATATCTAATCAAATCCAATTAAAACCAGTAACAACAAAAATCACAGAGCAACGCAGTAACAACTTCTCCTGCGCAGCTGTAGATTCCCAAGCAGTCGCAGCTACATTTTGGCCAGGACGCTGTTGTCTAAAAAGGCCAACTGATTTCAAACATGTTTACTTTTAAAGTGATTAGTCAAGAGCTGATTCAGCTAAAGTAAATATATAAGCAGTTTTGAAAATTGTTCCAGATCAGCTGCTGCTGCAACTCATGGTAAGCACAAACACACAGAGCCAGAATATGAATGCCATCTGTGGCCTGCCGAGTGGCCACTGTAAGTTGGAAAAGCATCTGAATGCTACAATGTTCATTCTTTATGTACATCTACAAAGACGGGGGCGGGGGGGGAGGGCAGGAATCTAAGCTGAAAATCTTTAAGGCTTTTTCCCCCCAATATCCTATGTTCACGTCTCCTATGATAAAAGTCCTTAAAATCCACAGCTGTAAAATCACTTTGGAGAAAGGATGAAGAAAAAAAATCATCAGTAATGAGAAATAGGGATTAGAAGAAACAAAGAGGAAAAAACTCTAGAATGAAGAAGTGTAAAGAAGAGAGTAAACAAGTTTTTGGCAAAAACTCGGCTCCAACCCTGTTCAAATTGAAACTAACAGAGTTTTTGTTCTGATTTCAGGGGCAGCAACATTTCCTGAAGTTCCAGAGTGTTTTCTCTCTTTTTTTTAAAAGACCATTTTACCTTTCCTCTTCTGTCATGTGCTGATAAACTGTTGTCTGTTGACGTAACATAGCCAATTCCAAATCCATCATTTGGGTTCTGAATAAGTTTAGATTTCGCCTTACCACTTGTAGCTCCTGGAAAGTATTCTGGACAAAAAAAAAATAATAATTATGTGTTAAATGGAAAAATTGAATTAAAATAAGTCTGGATCCTATAACCACATTTGCCCAGATGTGCCCTTTGAGTCAAGCAGAACCTCAGCAACTTCAGTGTACTACAGAGGCTGCATGTTGTGAGCTCACAATAATTCAAGAAAACAACATTTTTAGATGTATAATACAAGAAAACACATGAAAGGATTTCCATGTATTTAGAGTAATTCCTTTTTAACATTATTTGCAGGACAGACTCATCTGTTATCTCTTGAGAACAAAGATAGGGAACTGCCCAAAGTTAGCACAATCTGCGGCACATTTAGGATGTTTCTTTGTGTTTTATTTTGACTAACTTCCACTGTGTGAACAGGGTCACTTACTTCGTAGAGAGGTAGAATAGATGATCTCCGAGTAGTGTAACCGGTGGCTGCTAAAAGATCCTGACCCCTCATCACTGGGTACTAGGGAAGAAACAAGCAATTTGAAACAGGAATGTCAGCAATCCCCTTTATGAACTCATTTTCCCAAACGCACAGATACTCCGACAGCAGCCACTGTTAAAACACAGCCTTGCCGGCATTGCGATTTCTGCTATCTATGCAAATATTGTATCAGGAAAAGGAAATCTTACAAAACGGCTGTGCCAGCTCTTAACTGAAGCATGTGCACCAAAGCTCTGTAACGCAAATGTGCTGCAGGTGAAAAACCAAATTAATCCTGTCTGACACAGTAAGTAGGAACAGAAGCTAAGTTTTTCTGCAGCAGGCATGTTATGCCTGAAAACTCAGTAGTCTCAATTGTCTTAGCTAATGATAAAAAGAACAACTCAGAAAACAGAACTGAGCAAACTGAAGCGTGCCATTTTCAAACCATGATTACAGTCACATTTGTTGTGGGGTTTTGCTCAGTTCTTAGTTTAGGGGTTTTTGTTGATTTTGGTTTTTAATCTCGCTACATTGCCTACATCCAAAGACCCCCTGCATGCTAATGATCTCTCATGAAAACAAGAGCGTTGAAGAATTTCTATTTGCACGTTGCATCAACGCATGGAGCAACCAGATAAAATTCAGGGGCTGTTACATGTAGAGACATGGCACAACAAAGAACAGCGGAAACAGCAAAAACATTCACCTTTTCAAACGTGAAGAAGACAGCTTGTCCAATGTAATTTTGAAAGAATTCAAAGAACTATTGACACGCCATGGAAAATTTGAAGCACGTCCATTCATCCAGAGGAGTTTTGCTCAAACATGATCACATCAAGGGGATGGGTTTTTTTTCCTCTCCCAGTTTTCTCTGTTCCCTATTCTATCAGGAATTTATCTACTCCTCTTTATTCCTTCCTAAAATCAGAATCATATATTTGAAACATCTCAACTTTTTCTTTAGCAGCTGAGTATGCTGTGTGCCAAACTTGATCTTGGCTGTA
>NW_008824035.1:6128124-6143262 GCF_000699105.1 Pygoscelis adeliae
TATTGTAAGCTAGATGTTTTCATACAAACCTCTGTGATGAGGAGGACCAAGCCCCCAAAATGGAACTAGTCTAGACAAATTACGCTGGAATTAGAACAAGTGGGCTAGGTGATATTATTATCCCCCCGATATCAATTTTGGTTTTTTAATTGAACCAGCTTGAGCATGAGTTCCAGACGTAATACAGAGAATTCTTCTTCAGCAGGTTTAGTTAGCACGGTATAAGTGATAAAAGTGCTGTAGCACTTACCCATATCAAGGCTGCAATTGGTTCCCAAGAGGAAATTTTACAAAGAAGGTTAAATTCTGCAAATGCTTACTCCCAGGCGCACCATCCACTACCTTGAGCAATGGCTGAGTGAAAACAGTTTTCGCAGCTTTCCACCGCAGAGCTGTGTCCCAGTACCCAAGCTTGCTCCAAGAAGCAAGGCCAGTTGATATAACCAAAGTCAGGATGGACTAGCCTCTGACTTTTGACAAGTGGCAAAATGAAAGAAACCAACAGGGGTCTAAAAAAGCTCACTACAGCCTACCACCTGGAATATGGTGCAGGCAGGCACATGTTTGTTCTTGGGTAAAACCCACAGAAATTGTTGAAGCTCTACAACTGAATAATGTAAAGCAGGTGCAGCAGAAACTGGTAAAAAATATGCGCTTGCATTTTAAAGCGTTTCTTCTCTGAGTGATGAGATGGACAAAATTTCACACTGTGTGACAAAACTGGTTCTTAATAAAAGACGGATGACTTCAGGATCATGTCGACCAGCTCCAGATTTGAACATGCAAAAGGTTGGCATGAAACTGTACAGAAATGTATATGGAACAGTCATCATCACTGACATCATTAGCGAAGCCATGGGACTTGCAATGAAAAAAATAAATTTCTATCAATTGGATAGGAAGTATGTCAAAGACAAGAGAGAGGTTAAAGGACTGTCAATATGTATTTTCAAAACTAAAGCTAATGACTATCACCTTAAAATAACAGCTGATAAAGAGTACACTGTTCCTCCCTCCTACCCAAGAATATCCATAAAAGTTAAAAAAAAAAAAAATCTGCAACAGGAGAAAATTAAATGGAAAAATAGTGGAGCACTGGAGAGATGATCATTTGCCACTTTAAACAGAAGCTCCTAAAACAGTAGCAAATCAAACTTGCACAAAATGTCATTTTTTCCTGATCTGCTGCACTATGCAAAGGAATATTCAGATTAACATTTTGGTTTTGTAACGATAAAATAAGAAGCCTCTTTGCCCAAGGTAAAAATTTGGCTTCCTCTTACCTGTGAGAGGTTCTGCAGAGAGTTTCTGATGTCGTGCAGGACCCTGCGCAGCTGCATCTCCACAGTGGAGGGAGGGTTGATGGCATGAGGTCGATGAGGAAATCCAGCATGCCTTGGAGAGAAGGGACAGCTGAAGGGGGAAAGCAAGGCACCGAAGGAAGAGCCAGAGATGCTTGGGACGCTGTGGGTGCTCAGCGTCCTCATGTGCTCACAGAACGGTCTGTCCTGCCACTCGGCGGGGAGGGACTGGAGGGAGCACGTTGACTGGGACATGTGTGCTGGTGTGTGCAGTGGGCAGCTCTGTACCCTGCTGGGACTGGGCTCCTCGGACAGTCTATTGGGCCCAGTCTGGGGCACTTCTTTTTTGGAGGATGAAGGCGCAATGAACAGTGTGGATTTGCACACCAGCTGGCTGGTGGCTGCCTCACCCTCACTTTTGTTGTTCTCAGACGTTGGTTTCTCCTCTTCCTCCACACGTGTGTACTTGTAGGTGAAAGAAGGAGGACTGCACAGAGTCTCTTTTCCTGGAGTTAACTGGACATTCACAGAGGACACCACTTTCACTGGATTCAACAATGCAGTTGGGAGAGACTGAGACCGCCTTAGAGGATAGCCCGATTCAGCAAACCAGAGCCTCTGCTTCCTCAGAAGATCTTTTGACTTAAGCAGAGTGCGTCCAGCCCTGGGATCAGATGTGCTGACGATCCTCATCTCGGCTCTTTGCAAGGCAACGTGAACCCTGTCCACGGACGATGGCGAGGAGCCACCACCTTCCAGGGACTCCATCGACTTGAGGATATGGTGCGTGTGGTACTGAGGAAACTCAAACACCCTGCCTTCCTCCAGCAGGTCCAATTCTTTTCGCTCACTGGAAATGTCTTCCTCTTTAGAGCTGACCCCTCCTTGGACTGTCTCTGCTATATGAGATGACTTGCTTTCTCCTCCTTGATTTTGTTCAGTTTCATAGTCAACAATTTTTCTGTCTTCGCTCCTGTTCTCAGAAGGTGCCCCTACCTTTTGTCTCTCTACTTGAGAGGTAATATCCTCTTCATCATCATCGTCATCATCATCATCTTCTTCCTCCTCCTCCTCAAACTTATCGAAACAGGGCAGTTCCTTGGCTATTGGTGTCTTCTGTTCCTCACTATGTGACGTCACGGTTGTCTCACTGTCACAGCTGTCAGCACTGCTTCCCATGCCCTGCAAAGACTCCTGAACCTAGGAAAGATACAAGCCAGCAAAGGGGTGAACATATTGGAGACTCAATTACTGCCTTCTCAGGGGTCAGGCTAAGAGTCCAAGCCCGTATTCATTGGGCATTGTGGTAGGGAGCAGAGCGAATAATACAAAATGCAGTTAGTGTGCAAGGAAAACAGTAAAGGAGAACAAAGAAACCATAGTTATTAGAGAGATTAGAAGCACATTGAAGTATGGCACCAAAAGGAGATGGTTTAAAAAAATAAGAGCAAACTGTTCACACATTTCTTTGATTTGACAATAAACTCTTTATTGCCAGAAGAATAGAAGTGGCAGCAGCGTAAAAGAGTAAAAAGAGTAAAATGCTAGTATTTTAGGTAACGATGACAAAGGGATAGCAGGGTGGAAGTACATGGCATCTCCCATATATAAAGGTTCACAGTCAGTGCTGAAACGAAGGGTAGTATTAGGGAATGCATACAGAGAAGTGAGGAGAACTGCAGACCGCAGTGAAATTAGTGTCACAGGACAAAACTAAGAATGGGAAAACCAGTCTGCCTATACACTCAGGCTGTTTTAAGTCACAGAATTGTCTGAGACTGGGAATCTCACATTAGGCTGCTAATCTCTATTGAAGACTGCATCCAGTACTGTCACCCCCATCCTCCCTTTCTTTCTCCTAATACTTCTTCCCCTTTTCATTCTAAATCACAATTTAAAACAGAGCACATGTATGAGCGAGATGCTAATTTAACAGGTAACAAATGACAGGAAAAGCATCTATGAGAAAGTAAAAAAAAAAAAAAAAGAGATCTATGGATTACAAAGCATATTCCTTAGGCTGGCCTGATTGATGGGTATATTTACACGCAGAAAAGACATTTTCATAAGAATATGTGTTATAAAGTACAGTCTTGGAAGTTCACCATACCTGACGCATGAACTAGAAATTTAAAGAAGCTTTTCCCATCTCTAATTTCTGCAGTTCTCACTGCCATTAGGATACTAACTATGAGTTTCTTCTAGAGAGATAACTTATGGTGTACGTCAGGCAATAGTTCCTTCTCTAACCATCTAGAAGAAAAATTCAGTCATGAAGGTCAACTTCATAAGTACATGCTTAACATTGCACTTACTGGCACAGTCACAAAATAGTATGAAAGACTGTACAGGTTCAGCTACTCTTCAAGTCAAAGGTGTTAAAAGAACAAAAGATTGTAATGTCTAGGTGAAATTAGGTGTGCTACATGTGTACATATCTGTGTCTCTAATCCTCCATCGCATTGTTCACTTACAAGTCAGGCAAGCAAAACTTCAAGAACTTGGATAGAGAATTCTTCTTGCTTCTTTGGTAACATGAAACTCCCCTGCAGAAAATCCCATCTTAATGCCAAAATCTCCCTTAGAAATCTTTATTTTGGATGTCAGGGATGAAAGGCACTACAGTTCCAGTTTTTGAGTTTTCTTCTGAGTTTCAGAGGAATGCTATGGCTGCTAGAGTCAATGATTTAACAGTAGATGGCACTAACTTACCATACTTTTAAGAAACAATATACACCCCTCTGTAACCCCTTCACCTTCTTTTCACGGGTTCTCTTCACTAGCTGCCAAATTCTCATTTCCCCTAGTCTCATCATTCACCCGTATTTTCTGAATTCAGCTCAGCACTCGGTCTGAATAAAGCAGTGAAGGTGGCAGAAGAGAGCCTAGCAACTCCATGGCACAAATCTCATGCAGTCTCTACATCTTTTCAAAACAACATAATAGAAAGCAGAAAAATCTCATCCCTTCACAGCCAACAAAAATAAACTCCACCAGTCTTCCAGTGGAGGGGCACTTAGTTGCAACATGCCTTTAATGGACTCTTAATCAGGTTGCAACCAATATAAAGATCAGGAGTGAGCAACTTTAACCTGAGACTCCTTCTAACATGCCTGTCAACTTCAGCGTAGTCCCAGCTTAGTAGAGAGCAGAACCAGTATCTTGGACTATTATGCTCATTACAGAGACTCAGGCTCATTATTTCCCTTATTCACTCTCTTGCTCTTGGAAAGTGCAAGCTGATGTTTGAGGGAGACACAAAGACTAGCGCTGTCTTGGCTTTCATTTTGGTACTCAGTTGGAAAACTACTAAACTGGAAAGCACAGAATACCAGTACCAAAAGATGAATGGGGAGGGTGGGAATCTCTTCCTAGTAAGTGCCAAACAGCTTTAAAAATGTTTGGTGTGCCACAAGGAAAAAAACATACTGTAGCATAAAAAAAAAGTTCAGCAGCTGCAAGCCACAGAAATGAAATTACTGGTGATACCCAGACTCCCATCTTTGTATTTTTCCGGACTGTGGTTTAGGTCCCAGACAGCTAACCGAGAGCCTTGAGGCCAGGATCCAACTCAAGACGTTTCTCTGGCTGATTGACAGGCCAACCAAATCATGGCTATTACTGTGCGAATGTTTTAGGAGAGGCAAGAGAACACCTCCCCAAAATATCAGGTACAACACTGAGCAAATGTGTGTATCGAGCAGACACCTAAGCACCATGCTGGAACAAAAGCCTCCCCTAAGACATGCGGTCTCTGGTCAGTATCGCGGCAAGTTCTGGGACTGAGATCAAAGGAACTGGAACAAGAAAGAGCGTGGGAGCTCAAGATTGACTAAACATTAGTATACCTTCACAGTAAAGTTAGTATGAAATTGTTTTCACTTTCTGTCAGCTGATAACTAAAAAAAAAGAAAAATATGCAAAAGAAAATCAGTGAGAAGGCAAAAATGATACAAGAAATTAAATGATCAGCAGAAAAACTATATTCTTTCATTGCCTTAATCTCTACCCACTGCAGTCATGAGAGGAATGGACTGTGATTCTGGAGCCTCAGTTGGTGAGAAAATATACACCAGAAACAGCAAACAGGACATACTGAACTTAGAGCTTATTCCAGGCCCAAGTATACCCAGATTATCCTACCAGAAAGGCTTTAAAATTTTAACACAGTTCAGTAAGGGATTCAGCAGGTCCAGCTCTGAAAATGAGAAGTTTTATAGGATCTAGACTGACGGTCACGATAGCAGTCAAATGTCAACATCCCTCCCCAGGTCCCTACTGACCCACAGTAATCACTAATATTTCAAGCACGGCATGGGAACCTTACCTGAAGCTGATTAAATGGAGAACAATCTGTGGAGGAATCCTCAGCGAAGCCACTGCTGTCAGAGTGCTGACTTGCGGTCCGTAACAGCTGATCTGTTTAAAACAAGCAAACCCCAACCATGATTACTTTACAAATCATAACCTTTCATGCCCAAATACATTCTATACACGCTTTCCTTTTACATCAAAGTAACACTAAGTGGATAACACAATTCCTTTTCAAATGCCACTTTGAACAATACAGAGAAACAGCTTGTTGCAAGCAAAATCTCTTCTCATGCAAAGCCCTACTTGTGAAACTTCAAGCAGCGGTGGAAGAGGAACCATCTTTTACATTTTTCTTTCCTGTACTGTAGAAAAAAAGCCACTCTGCAGATGTTGTCACTGCTGGAGTTTTCCTTCCACAAAACTGAATCACTGGTTAATTCACATGTAGGCAATGGAACAGTTGCTTTTGTATTGACACGTACAGATTCGTCACCCCTCCTGATCATGGAGATAAAGGAGATCACTCGTCTCCTGCCAGCCTACACCACTCCATACACCCCGAAGAACAGCATCACATGAGCAGAGAGGGCGATGCACAGGACTCGGAGAACTGCTAGAGACGGTCCTCTGCTGGTTTAGCGGACAAATACAAAACATGTCTGACACATCAATGGGCAATCTGCCAAAGCACATTCCCAGAGCTCATTTTATACACAAAATATAAGATCCCTCTGCGTCTTCCTTTCTACTTAGATTAGGTAAGTGTTAAAATAGCCTAAAGAGACTCTAAAATCCTCAGTGCTACCCAGGAGTGGTTTCCTCTGGTGCAAGCACTATAGCCACAAAGCTGCTTTTCAAGGAGATCTCAGCAAGCTCTGCAGTACAGTTTTGCATGTATATTGTTCCCTACTAGACACAGGAGGCACTCGCCAAGCATGGGGTTTACCTTACGGCACCATAAACATTTTGCTTAGCCAGATGGCAGCCGTATCTCACCTCTAGCTCTCTGCAGAAGAGTAAAAGCTTGGAGATGGGATGAGACCACAGCAGCCTCTAGTCCCCAGACCCCTGCCTCCCGCTCCTCACCCTGGGGCGAAAGCTTGCTGCTGTCTTCTTGGAGGCTCAACGCAGAATTTTGCCCCACATTCCTTCAACCACTTAACTGTCATCATATAATTAATCCCAGTTCACAACTCAATGCATTGGAATGCATTATGAAAACTGTTTTGAAACTGCTGGATATTCAGAACTAATTTTTTTTTTTATTAATTTTGATGAATATTTCAGTAACGCAGAAATAAAAGCCTGCACAGGCCCAGGAGCTTGTGAACACCGGGAGAGGGAAACTGCCCGTTAAACTTCTGTATCAGCTATTTCACTCAGCTTTTAGGGAGTGCCTTTCAAATTGTGCTGCTGTTCTGTTATCATGGTAGCCACAATATCCTGTGATAATAAACGACTTTTCTACCTCAAGACAGACATCCCCACCCAGCTCCCAGCAAAGACAATGGAAATTACTTCCCTGAGAACTGGACTAGCTCTTATTAACTGCCCAATACAATTAATATGGCTGAAAAAGTGTGCCATGAACAGGTTGCTACTACAGCTGAGGCTGGTGGGAAGCTGCCATCTCCTCCAAGGTGAATAGTCTACTTTGGCCTCCTCTTTGTCTCTTTTCCTATTTGGTGAAT
The DNA here is from genome assembly GCF_000699105.1 of Pygoscelis adeliae. Lineage (NCBI taxonomy): Eukaryota > Metazoa > Chordata > Aves > Sphenisciformes > Spheniscidae > Pygoscelis > Pygoscelis adeliae. The sequence goes on from NW_008824035.1 coordinate 6,135,431, forward strand.
TTTAATTTAAAAGGAAAAAGAACTACTGGTGAAAGCCTTAGCCACAGGGCAGAGATTCCAACTAGTTCAGATAAAGCAATTCACCAGTGCGTGTGCTGGCATCTAGTTTCATGTGCATGAAGTTTACTACTGCTGAAGAAAAATACTGACCCGCCCTTCTATTTCCTTCTCAGCTATAAAAAAAAAAAAAATTACCTATGTATATGTACATATGTCTCCTCAAATCAATTCTTGGCCTCCTCAGAGACACAGTACTCAAGTAAAAATCAGTATTTTAGACCCTTTTCTATAGCCTATAGCATTTGTTATTTACGCACATGCTTTGACAGCCTTACACGACAGATACTGCCAGTCAACTGGTCAGTCTAGAGCAGAGGCATTCATACCTGCCTCATCGTCTTTATCCATGGCAAGAGACTAGCACAGCATGAACAGATTCAGACTGCCTTGTTTCCACCCAAGGAGACATTCCCTTAATACAGCCATCCCTTGCTTTCTGTGTTGCAGAGCTGCTAGGATTTTTTTTTAACGTTTTAAAGCAAATCAGAGAAAACATTTTTTATAAGTACGAGTAGTCTTCTACCACACCTTATTCTTGTTTCTTGCAAGTTCTCAGAGTTCTCCACTCTACCACTATCATGGAAATGCAGTAAAAACTTTTAAAGAACAGGAATCTCTACTACTTCAGTAGTGAAATTACAAGGTTTGGCTCTGTAAAGACTGGAAATACCAACTAGTACATTGGGATATACTGATACATAATGGTATCCACCCTCCTTGTCAACTACTGATCCAGATGTACAACCTGCTCTATGGCACCTGGATGTCTCTCAGACTCAAGCAGACAAGGGGAAAGCATGAAAACATTTTTAAAAAAAGCTAAAGAGTTACATTCAGATCTCGATTAAAACACCTCTTGGCAATAGAGAGTCTTAAGAGAAGGAGGTTGTGATGAGATATGGCTCCCCTCTCTTCACCTTGAATGCAGAAAACTCAGCACCAAAGGCTGGGTTGTAGGGGCTAACCTGGGATCACCCCTTGCCCTGCGTACCCCCACTAAGGCAACTGCACCTTCTGCACCTTCTAGCGGGAGAAGGACAGAGACAGCATAATAAGGAAAGTGTGGGAAAAGAAACCAGCCAAGATGAACAAATCCAGAAGGAACAATCAAACTCACATCCCAGTTAAACAGAGCACAAACGAAAATGCCCCTTGGATTATTGTTTTAAGCTGTATAAAAAAATAAAAATATTTTTAGGCACTGAATACATGCCAGAGAAATGTGGGTATTCAGAAATATATCCAATAAGCTGACAAAGTTCTAAACAAGAACAGATGATGAAGAAACAAGTCTGTGGTTTACAAAACACGAGAGCACAGATTTATCAAAGAATCACTATCAAATAATGGAATAATTCATCCATTGTAAAATAATATTCAGCTACCAATGGACTGTCAGTCTTACCAGTCCAAACAGTCCCATCAGGTACTTGTCTTACACTTTCTACATCACTCGACTGCTCACACAGAAGAGGAGGAGAAATACGTGGAAACTGCCTGTGAAGCTTTAGTAACATCTATGTTTCTTGTACCTGCAGTATTGGCAAAGCTCTACTGCACTTTGTATTTCACAAGATTATTAATAAATTGACATTCCCAACTTAGCTATAAAGTATTCCATTATGGGATTAAATATCTGCTGCCCCTTTTTCCCATATTGATCACACCTTGCACCCCAGCACCGCCAAAACCAGCCCAGTAGGCAGCCCTGCTGCAGAAACTCTTCAGAGTCCCTGAGGATTTCCTAGCTTCTGGACAGATAAGCACAGACTCCCACAAATACTAAATCTGTTCCAAATGTTTTCTTCTCACTCCTCCATCTCCAATCTCCTGTGGAGCTGCACCCACAGAGAGCTATAAATACAATAAGATATTAAGGACAGGAAGTGCTGCTGATGTGCTTTCTTCACTTTCAAGAACTAAATTTTCAAAATTAATCACTGCTTTTGACTATCAATGTCAGATGCCTTAAAAGAAACAGGTTTGTGGCTATTCAAAATTTCACAGAGCCACTGATGTCAGCAACCAGACATTCACAAATTACAATACCTTGAGAATACTTTGTTCTCTACGTGTTGTACCTATATTTGTCTTGTTTGTGGGGCATTTTTGGAATGGAAGGTGCTGCTTTATAAATATGTCAGGAAGAATTCTCTTTTCCAACTAACAAACCTTCCTTCCAGATAACTTTGCAGTAAGTTTTTTTTATAGTGGACATTTAGCAGCACTGTATGTTTACAGTGCAAAGCAACTGAAGCTTTTCATTCTTCTCTACTGCGTTCCTAAAAAAAAGCCCATGCACAAAAATACATCTACATTTGAAGTTTGCAGCCACAAAGAACAGAATGCCAGTTTCGGGCATAATGGATGAACTAGTTCAGTTCAGTACCATTTGGAAGACATAACCTAAAAAGTACATCAAGCTAGTCAATACAATACAGAATTCTTTGTATTCCCTATAAAGTGTTTAACAAAGACAGTACTAGAGTAAAGCAATCATTTGCAAGCCGTTTGAAAATCTAAGCTTACCACTTATCAACAAAGCTAATCTGAAATGAGAAACATGCTTTAATGGGGAGTCTAAGCAGCAGCAGATTCAGTGTTGTTCAAGCATATCTTGTCTCCATGGGTGCTTGTGTACAGTAGAGCCAACACCACTGAAAGAGGTGGGTCTGTATGAGGATCATCAACTGAAATCACATTGCAACAGAAGACTGGTGCTTGAATTTCATGCCGATCCCACCTCAAGAGATTGCTAGTGAGAGTGGCATTTCACATTAAGACACAATGGCCAGCATTTTTAATAAGTGACCATTAACTTTGGACGCCTTCAAACTTGGTGAGCACCCGCTCTTTGAGAAAACAGGCCTCTACGTTGTCTCATATTGGACAACTTGCAAAAAAAATTGATTACTGTTTTTTAATGTTTTGCGTAAGTTCTCCACCAAATGCTCTCTCTCTTGGCAATTTTACTGAAACCCATACAGAACAAAGTCCTAAGCTTTCCACATCTTCCAGGGGAAATAAAATGTTGATCTCAGACTAACTTTTAGCAAACATGCAGGCTTACCATCAGCATTGACATCCTTGTTAGATAAGTCATAGAAAACTCTAGGCAATACTTGCATGATAGCAAAGTGTCATCGCTAATCTATGCCAAGTGTATTCAGAAATGGGTGGGATATACTAGCTGGGAAACATGAGCCAGCATGCCCTGCTTCTGCCGTACTGAAGACCCATTGCTAGAACTGCTGGTACCTTTCAGCAGGTACACACAGGACCACCTTTTTTTTTTCCCTGCATGGAGGAAGAAGAGGGTAAGATAGCTATGGGGAACAGAAAACACAAAATTAGCATTTCAGAAGATGAAATTTTTTTTTTCTCCTCCCTGACTGCAGCTCCTGGTTCCTTAAGTTGCCTTTCTCTGAAAAGCTCTTTCTGAAACTGCCGAGGCCAGGCAAACAAGAGACCAGACCTGTGAAGAGTGCATCTCTTTACATGCAATCATGTAAAGCACGCAATCATGAACTTTAAAACACAGCCAAGGGAGAAATGCTGGGAACAGTTAAGAGATGCAGTTTCTGGCGGTCCTTCTTGGTGGTCTATGTTTGTAACAGAGGAAGACTAGCGAGTGCGATGCTGTGTTGTGCAAAACACTGCTGAACTAGTAGCAGAAGCTATCCCTAATAACCAGGCATTAACCTTCAACACTTAGTCCAAAGCATTCTCAACCACGTTAATGCAATTCAGCTGACAGTTCACAAGACTGTCAGTTCACTTGTGAAAAGGCAAATAAGATGATCTCTGTTTCTTAAGACAGGTTTTTCTGCCTCTCTTTAGTATCTAGAGATGCTAGTCATGTTTCACCAAGAAACTGCATCACAGCTAAGCATCTCACTAAATGCAACAAGCTCTATTTCTTCTTTAATTACATGTAACAGCTAGAGAACAGACTTCACTTGCCAACATTGGGCAAAGTAACAATCACAAAATTAACTTGAAGATCAGCTTTGTCCCTCTCCCAAGCCATAAAATACATAAATAAGAATTTGAGATGAAAGCACAAACTAAGTGAGCCACGAGAGCCAGTGCACAGTTTGCCATGTGAAGGACTACAATTTCCATGTGGGTGCAGAGACACTAGTCTTCTGTGCAGCCAGCTTGCAGACGGAGCAGTAGCGCATAGGAAAAAGCTGAATGTATCATGCAATTTAGGTTTAAAACAATATAATTTTAGTTTAAATGGGTATCTGAAATTATAGGACCTGCCAGGGGAAAAAAAATCCCATACGATCTGAATTAACATTTCAGTTCCTCTGAGCTATCATCAATTGTACAAAAGTGAAAACAGCCAGTGAGGTTATAGGGCTGTTGTCTTGCCTGTAATTTGGTTGCCACTTAGCAGTAATGTTCTGTGATTTAGCTGAAAAAGAAACCCAGATCTTTTTTATCTCTAAAGAGAAAAGAAACTTTAGAAGTTTTAAATATCTGAATCGGCATTTCGGAGAGGGAAGGACACTCAGCAGACTGCTGTCTCCCAGGAGTTGAAGTCTACTCACCTTTCCTTGACTTGGTCACTGCCAGCTGGTGAGAAGCTGGAACGTGCGGTAGATCCCCCTCTGTACTCTGGATCTATCAGGAAGAGGAGATGAATATTTTGTCAGGACAACTGGAATATGTTCCTGTGCTTAAGAATGCCCAAGCTATATACACTGCACATGCGGGGCGGGTGGGGTTGTTTGGGTTTTTTTCTCCAGTCCAACAGCCGATAATGATTGAGGGAGTAAATCGCATCTCCTTGAACCAAAGTATTACTTCATCAGGTACTCAGCAACGCCCCTGTAGGACAACAGTGATACTCAGGACAGCACCTCTCATTCACAGCGCAGGGCTCTCCTCCAGTTACATTCATCGTGCAAAAAGACCAGGAAATCGCATCCTGTGACACTACTGAGAGTTCTCAGTTCCTCTTTGATGAAAGACTGAAATAATTGTGTGAAAATACCCTTGACCACCTTTACACTACTACTGTCTTTTCCGTTCAGCACTCTTGGCCCCTCATTTGAATACAAAGAACAAGCAAAACACATTTAGAAAAATGTGTCAAGAGGTCAGCACATAAGGATTGTCATCTGCTGCCCTACCAAGTATTTCCCACAAGCCACCGATCCTCCAGAAGGACCTAGACCCTGCCACAGAATCTACTCCAGGCTTCACCACGCCACTGCTCGTGGAAATACTTCTTGTGTCTTCCAGTACAAAAAAGGACGATAATGTATTCAGAGCCATGCAGATTTCAACTGGGAAACTTAAAACTACATGAAAATTAATCCTATTACTTAATCACTTCGTGAAACACAGCCTTATTAAAAAAGCAGTTCTCAGACAACCGTTCAGACAATGAAAAGAACATGCCTAAAATCTCAACAGGGAGGCCTTTGTTTAGTTCAAAAGCTAGAATATGTCTTCTCTTTTGTGTGCTACAGAAAAAAGTCCTAATGGTTCACATGCAAGCCTACAAACACAAAAACCCCAATCCAACTACCCCCCCTTCCCTCTCACGGGCTGCCTGCCTAATTTCAAAATTACCAAGCAATGAAATTTTCATGTCCATTTTTGATCAACTTAAAAATGCAAAAACAGGATACTGATTAGTATTTGGCTAAAGAAGCAGCTATATTTGCATTGATATCATGTGTATAGTAGCCACAAGGGTGCATTTTCTTAACTACAGCAGTTTTAAGAAGTACTTGGCCTGAACTTTTCACCATTAGTAAGTGAACAGCATTACTCTTGCACAATAAATCAAGAGGCTTCTGTTCCTTTAGGAGATGAAGGCTGTACCAAAGGGGTAAATGCTTATTTTGTCCAAATGCAGGGGAGCATAGAAGGGGCTCACCATTTAAATTTAGGAAAAGTACCTTTAAAAAAAAAAAAAAAAGGAACCTTACAGGCTAAGTAATCTTACAGGCCCTTTGATCGGACTGGCCTTCCAGGAAAGGTGCCTTGATTCTCTCAAACTTCCCAGTTTCTGATGGCTAAATTTGCAGCCTCCCAACAGCTAAGCCTCTTCTCATCTAAATGCCCTCCACCTCCTGTCCTTGGCTGGGAGACAGCATCCTGGCCGCGTCTGCAGCATGGCGCAGCTCGACGAGTGCGCAGAAGCACTCCCCTCTCCTTCCCCATCCCTTCAGCCAATATTGATGCTGGTAAATGACCTTCAGGATTGTAACTGGCCACCTCAGGAGTGGGTGTTTGGGGAAATCCTGCCCTGACTCACTCCCGCACTAGCTATCTTCACAGCCACAGACTTCCGAAGGGCGCTCAAACCTCCAAGGCATTCGTAAGCATAGAAAGAGCTTCCTTGATATATCTGTCATCTTTCTTACGCGTATGAATGCACTCCAAGGCAAGCAGGGAAAACGGAGGGAGGAGTTATTGTCACTGTTTCTAATACAGTTTATTGTTCATTATACCCTGCTTAGAGACGCACGAAAATAAAATCATGCTGCCAGGTATTGTTCTAAAGTTTCTTCAACAAAACCAAATCCCTCCCTCCCAGGGATCTGAAGGCAGTTGATACGTATACATTATATTACGTAAACAAAAATTCACCACAATCCCATCCCACATCGCATGTTGTCTTGCCAAAACAGCTGTGTTTATGCACTGGCATCATTGCAAAGTCTGTCAACCAAAACTTTGCAAATGCATTGCATTTGGCTTGTGCAGAATTCGGCAAGTCTTCTTCATGTCATAACCCTTTACAGTCCAACTTTCTCTGAAGGAAAATTCCATTCCTTTTTTTTTTTTAATTAGTTGTTTCAGCTTTGCCCAAGAGTACCAAAAAATGGATTTCTCTTCTGGGATATGTGAAACCAGTCCAGCTATCAAGAGTATCAAGAACATAGCAAAATGCATTGCCACTCAGACCCCTCCCATTGTGCCAGCACAAACATCTGTGCAGCTACACAACAAACTGGATCAAGAAAATTATCCAGCTGAAAGCTAAGCCAGGAAAAATAAATAAATCAAAATACACTGGGTTTCTTTTTCCCCTCTCAACTGGACCAGTCCTTTGCTCTGATTCAGGGGACAGCCACACAACATGTGGGTGATGGCACACAGGCACAAACAAGTGGCAGGAACTACAAGAGGCTGCATTACCTCTTTCTACTTAATGAGTGCCTTCAGCTACAACATCAGTTGATCTAGAGGAGCCTCAAAAGCCTGTAGTGCCAATACAACACTAGACATACTATCTACTAAATCATCATTTCCTCATTCGCTGTAAAACTCGGGGGGTTTTCTATTCACTTGCTTTCTTCACTCTTTTCACCAATTAAATCACAATCCTTCGTTTTACATATCTATTTCACATAGATTAAAAAGTTAACTACTGAATTGTTAACAATGGCCACTTCAAAATGTGTCCACCAGAACACCTGCTGATTTAAGTTAAGGCAGATCTTACAATTCAAGGTATGAGTTTAGGCAAAAAATTGCATTCTTGAATTTGTGGGCTGTGCATTTACTAGCCTAATAAAGAAATCACTTACAGGAGCCTGGGAATTAAAATCCCCTTATGACAATTATCAATTAAAAAATGGATACATGCATTTATGAAGGTATTAAAAGGTAGCTAGCACAGAATGTGTAACTAAGCCACTGCCAAAGGCACGTCAAACAGCAACTTTCAGTGTGCTAATTTCCAGAGAACAAGCAAATCAACATATAACAGATTGCCATCAAAACCAAAAGTTGCACAAGAT
>NW_008824035.1:6143315-6143577 GCF_000699105.1 Pygoscelis adeliae
CTTTCCCTTTCATGCAACAACACTCTTGCTCCATCCACAAATTTATCCTTAATCGGTATCAATTGATAAACTGAATTTACTTTCAGGCAACAAAAAATAAAGATTTCCAGTTAGCAATTTAAGCAAAGTAAGAATTTAAAACCAAAGGCTTTTATATATATATAAAGGCAAACCTAGATCTATTTCCACAGGAAAAGTTCCTAGCAGTTTTGCCAGTGACTGCAATTACCTGAGCTTGATGAAAAAAAAGAATGAGAACTTT
>NW_008824035.1:6143621-6145162 GCF_000699105.1 Pygoscelis adeliae
ACCAAGTTATTTCATTAAAAGGGTCAATTAGAGCAGCCTACCGAGAGCAAGCGACAACTGTCCTATCACTCGGAGAATTTGAAGTATTCCTGGAGAAAACACTGTCAACTACACAGGAGAGAACATTCCTCTGCTGGCAGCCAGCAAGTTATGTAAACTGTATGCAAAACCAGTCATCTATCTCCACCTACCTCTTCCATCTCAAAGGAGTCCTTCTGCTGCAGCATTAGATTCATTATGGACGGGTTTGCGAGGGGAGCGCAGGGGTCTCTACCTGGCGATGCCGCGGGCAGCTTTTGCGTCGAGGTGCTGCTGTTGGATGTACTGGAACTGCTGCTGAGGCTTGGCAAGTCCAAAAGACCAGATTCTTCACACGGTCTATCCTGAGTGCTTGCCAACCTGCTGATCTGCACATCTGCTGGAGGCACAGTACCCTCTTGCTTATCATCAGTCCCAGCAGGAAGGTTTGCAGGTTTACATGTGTCCGCAGCATTTGTCTGACTACTGGCTATCTCCTCTTTTACAGTAGCCAAAAAAGAGGGGGAGTCTTTCTTTTTAGAGTATTTTGGTAATTTAGATTCATTTTTAACATCATTTTCCTCGCTCCCTGGTTCAGCTGGACTTCTCCCTTTTTCAACAGGTGAAGGAGTTGAGCAGCCACTACCATCGGCTTGCTGTGCGCTGCACAGATTGAGCTTAGACAAGGTCTTCATTAACCGACTGGCTGTATTGCTGCGATTTAAAGGGGGGGGGCTGGATGCCTCTTTGCTGGAAGACACTGAATTCATACTACCAATTTTCTGCAAAGGAGTCCCAGAGACTTGAGAATACAAAGAAGAAAAAGCATTGGCCACAGTAGTAAGCACTTCAATCTGACGAAAACGACCTGCACAAGAATAAAACATAAGGCAGTTTATGAGGACATTTGCTGTCATCACATCCCAGACCTGTTGATCCATCTCTACACAATGGTTTGAATTCCCAGAGACAGCTCCTTCTTCGTATCTGAAGAGGGAATTTTCATCATAACCTCTGCCCACCCTCACCCCCAAATCTCCTCCTGCTTATATCAAAGGTCACAAAGGTTGACTGAACCCTGCCTAGTCCTGTAACATGAGTGATACCACACAGTATGAAAAAATGGAAAAAAACTTTGCAAGAGTGTTTGGTAAATGCACAAGGAAAACAGCAAGGAAAGCTTTCACAGAGTAAAAAAGGGACACAGGTATATGAGTGCAAGTTAATTTACAAAGTGCTAGGAAGAAAAGGGTTACTTGCATTGCTCTCTCCATCTACAACTACAAGAGGACATTTCAGCTATGCCCTCATTTCAGCAATGCTCATTACTGACCTAACAAAGCTCCTGTCCAAGTCAATAGAAATACTGGCCCAGATTTCAACAACTACAGAAGTAGGTCGCTGCTGACAGATTTCAAAAATCCTACCCGGATACTGGAGAACATGAGAAAAAGACGGAAATTCCTATTCGTTTCAGTGCTCTAAAGCTACAACAGAAAACAAGCTTAGGAGCAAGAAGCAGG
>NW_008824035.1:6145188-6151499 GCF_000699105.1 Pygoscelis adeliae
TATCTCATGGGATGCCCTTCATTTCCCTCCCCCACTATAAATCCTTTCCCCTCACCCCAAGATGTACACCACTGATGTCACCTCTTGCCATATTTAAGACCAAGCAAGAGTTTTATTATGGATTCTGGATGGAATTCGGCCTTTAGACTGTAAAGGAGTTTTGCCAGAACACTAGATATATACCTTCTTTTGAGGTTGTTTACATAGTTCAAAAACTTAAAAATAAAATCTGCTTCAAACACATACTTACTTGTTAAAGCAAAATTTGGATTTTCCACTTCCATGCGCTGAATTTGGGCATTCAAAAACACTTTGATATCTATCCCTCTGGCAAATGATGATGAATTAAAAAATCTTGCTGGAATTTTTGAAGCAATATCTGGTTCATCTCTTCCAAATCCGAGGTTATAGAGCACCTCTTCAGGATCTTCCTCATAAAGTTCCAGTAATTCAGAAACACTAGACAAATGAAAAGATGTTTACTATCTACTTGTCTCTTTTTAAGACCCAGTTCCTGCTGTCCAGCTGCTAATTCAGCCCAGTAGCCAGCTTGGTCTATTGAACTTTTGACTCCTACAGCTCAGTCTACTTTAGGAAATAATTGTGAAGATCTCTGTGTCTGAAGTTTTGGTTCACATCACCAGAGACATCGGCCCAGACACATCGATGTCCAGACACATCTCAGATCCAATCCTGTAATTTATAAAGTCAGCCCTTATTCTGCAGAGCTCCGATTTTAAAATGTCATTAAAATTTCAGACGTTTCTAACGTTTGGGCCCATTTGTTAGTATTTACTGCAAACCACAACTAAAACAAATAGCAGTTTTTCAAGCAACCAAATGAAAATTCCCTTCTCGGCTACTAAATGCAACAATGCACATAAATCAAGCCAAGTCCATTTAACTGAGGAACAGAAGAAGTAAGTTTTGCCAGCAAAACACAGCCAAATTCCACTGAACTGTGCCATGACCTTCAAAGCATAGTACTCTTTTACCTTGAAACAGTCGCACTGCTTTTTCCAGAGCCGGTGGAGTTCATACTTCTCCCCTTCTGGTGGAACTGCAGCCTCCTCTCCTTCGCCAGCACACCATTGCTGTCAACACAAATGGAGAAGACCCCTGCGATAAACCCCTTTCGTTCGGGGACTTGATTCTCCGTCTCGGAGGAGAGCTAAGCTTCCAGCGCTGCTGAATTTCTCTTTTCCCGTTCAGTGTTATCTGGTTTATATTAGCCATGTCATTTATTGAAATACAATAACAAAAGCGAACCCTGGGACGCCACAGTAAAAATGTACGTAGACAGTAAGAATTTGAAGGCAAATGCAAGCTGAATAAACAAATCCCTGATCTCCCCTTGCTGCCTCACCCTCCCCGATCCCACCCTCCTCCAGCAAGGAAGCCCAGCCTCGGGTGAGCTGCCCTGTCCTGCCTTTCCCTGCCCTTCCCCGTGCCACTGCCTCCTCCGGCAGGATGACCCCTCCATGGCAGGACCACCTCTCCGTGCCTCGGGTAGCTCCCCCTCACCCTTGACTGCCACCTGCGCAAGGCTGTGAGCCACCCCAGCAGCGGCCAGGGAAGCTGAAGAGGCTCCAGGCTGGACGAAATGGAGCAAGATGAGCTCCAACCAAGACTGCCGGCCAGTTTCTTTCCCAATCCCAAACTATTTCCTCCCTGCATCCGGAGAAGCCGCCTCAGCATTAGGTGGTACCTCGGCTTCAAACATACCGTTACTGACTATGTCTCTGGGGGACAAACCTTCCCAGGGTGAATTTTACTGTACAAATCCTAACACACACACACACACACCCCCCAGAACAACCACCAAGACACCAAAGATGACAGAGGACTCATCTAAAAGCGCATTTACAGGGCCCGGCTCAGGAGGAGTAACTAGGATGCTGCCCACACAGTCTGTGCTGGTATTTGCTGAAGGCTCAACAGGGGTTTTAGTCAGAGCACATTTTACCTAGAAGCTCTCCCTATAAAGCAGGCTCTCTCAACGTCTTTTTTTCCCACTCCCAAAGGATATCTGCTCTGAAAGGTAAAACTAATTTTCCCTTGAAATTTCTGAAATGGCAAGGGATCAGTGAGGCAAAGAAGGTAAATCATACTAAGTTACTTAGAAGATTTGGCATTTCTCTGTTTTCCTCCTGCTACTGGAAAATCTACTTCAGGTCCGCTGGAAGAATAAAAATCTGCTTTTTTTTTCTGCATTTCGTAATGATTGTTTCTGTGCTATCTGGATCTTCTCTTTCCATCTCACATAAGCTGACATGACCAGCAGAGCTTTAGCTCTGAGGTAGCCTCCACGACTTCCACCGCCCCCTCTCCCTCCCACCCTCCAGTATAAATATTTCTCTGAAGTAAACAACAAAAAAAAAGATGTTTACCATGCTTCCATTTGGGTATCACTCCGTAGATGATTAGCTGTAGAGAAACAAGAAGTTACACACAGACCTCTTCAGAATTACACTTCCCACAACCAGTATGAAGAAGCAAGCAGCGAGCACATTTACCAATACTCCCACGTAAGCCAAGTTTTTCTCTTCCCATATGAATGTGATTGTCAAGTGTTTCTAGTATATGGCTGATACAAAGATGATCTGGTTTATTCAGGCTCTGAGTAAAATAAAATCTCACACGGACACACGTTTACATACTGCCATTAATCATATTAACTTGAAATTTTACATGTGGTAAGCTAGTAATTGTCATATAAACCATTTATTGCTTTGCAATTGAAGAAGCGATCACCAGCTGCAGGGCTGTTCCGGGGTGGGAAGGGGAGGAGGAGAAGCGGGCATGTGAGGATTGCTCCAGTAGAGAAAGTAAAGAACATAAGAAAGGCAGCTGGCCCCACGGCCAGGTACTGAGACTATATTCGTTAAGTCATTACAGCAGTGTGGTCTGCTCTTGAAGTGGGGCAGGGCCCTGGCTGCCCGAGCTGTGCAATCCATGGACAACAGCTAGGTGAAGCCTGTGGTGCCGATGGGACCAGTGGCCGCACTCGGAGTCGAGAGGGCTCTGGAGGGAGGCTGGCCGCCAGGTACCAAGCACCTGGTCATCAGCCTCCGACAGGGAAGTCAGCACTTCCTGCAGCCAGATCAGCCCAGCTCCACGTGGGAACATCCCAGGCAGCGTTATTCTTTCAGAAAATCAACACCCTGTCAAGCCAGAGAGTTGAGCGCCAGCCTTAAATTATGGGTTCCCCAAAGAGGCGACTCAACGTTGACAAATTTGCCCCAGGAGACAGACAAGGAGCATGCATATGCTATAGCAGCCCTCGGAATCAGCTATGAAAAGAGCAAAGTGATGTCAAGCATGCTGCCAGGAAAACCCTGCATCTCAACTTGCTGGGCCAGCGGGGTACAGTCAGCAACAGAGAGCAAACATGGAAACCTCACAACCTCTCTCTTCTTTTCAGAGGTATCATGAAGAAACTTAAATGTATACAAAATAAAGATGCCACATCTCTTTTTTTTTTTATATTCTTGCCTATAGTATGAAGGTAAGCCTATCTATACGGATTAGCTGGTGACTAGTGTGAACAGCTAAACCACGGGTTTTAACAGCTCAGTAGGGGGCCGGGGTTACACGACCCTGCCCAATGCCTTCCATACCATTCACACAGGGATCTGGCTTGTATCTGGATTCAGGCAGCCACGGATGCACAAGGGCAGCCCGTTCATACCAGCCTCAAAGGGGCTGTCTGTCTGGCAGGGCACGCAGTGCTGCTCCAAGCAGCTCTCTTGTCCCCTTGTTCTCGGATGGGAAACAAAGCCCTGCAGAAACATCCGTATCCTTACCCAGGAAAATCAACCAGTGATTCTAGTATTGGGACCTTTGTCATCTGAAAAGGAGGGAAATGACCTTCTGCCTAAATCATGCTAAAGGCTCATAAAAAACAGAAATCCTTGGGAATGATAAGGTGAAAAAATTGAAAAGAAAAAAGTGACATGATGTTTTAAAATATACTGACTCTTGTATTATTGGCTATATGCTCAGAGCTTGCATTATCGTTACAAAGAAATTTTTCCTATGAAATCTTTGTACTGCAGGCAATCTAAAAAGCGGAAAAGACTGTCAGAAAGAAAATTTAATCCTATTTAATCTATTGCAGTAAGGGACTCATTTACTTCTCTGTCATTATCAGATCAAGGTCATTACCAGATCAACTGTTTTCCTTAGAAGTCTTGAATCTTTAAAAATTAAAGATATTTCCTTCCTCCAGGCCTTGTGCTGCTACTTTGACACCACTGGCAAGACTGCTGTGGAAGAAAAGGGCTTTCTACTATACAAGTTCTGACACTTTGCAAAAGCCATAGTTCAAAAAACTTTAAAAGTTAAAGGGGGGGAGTGGTTTTGGCCTTTTTTTTTTTTTAGGCTGAAAACAGATATTGTCTTATATCTCCTATCCTGCAGATAACCTCAGGACCTGGTTTGTGAGACTGTTTTTTGCTATTTTATTTCAGGTTGCTGCTGTTAGAACAGGATCCACAGTCCTTTTGTGTGTTTGTTTGTTTATGGACACCTCTAACCCATGATCAACAGAGAGGCTAAAAGTCTTTTTCTAACAAAGAAGTCCACCATGAACAGCCACATCTCCTTCCCCTTAAAAAAGGGAAGAGAAAGAAAAGGCAAGCATCTAGCGACAGCAAAGTGGATATCGTGGCTGATGCAAAATACTCACTCAGCTTTGGTGCTTTTCATTTTGAAAAGCACTTAGCCCTTAATGGGTTTGCTTCTTGGCTGACAGAATTTCATTCCTCCTTTCAAAAGCCCACACATACCACTCCCAAGGGATTCAGTGGAAGTGGGGCATGCATGGCTGCCAAGAGTAACCCATGGACAAGAAGAGCAAGTAGGAGAAACCACTTTCTCACAGCCTCAGTGAGTGCTCCAGGCTGTGCTGCCGCTGTGGGCATTAAAATGAGAAGGCAGAAGCGAATTCAGGGCTGCCTCTGACCTTCCGGTTAGACCAGAATGTTTAACACCAGCAATAGTCTAATAAACTCAAAAAGCAAATCTTCCTGCATTTTTCTATGTACTTCATGCTGGTTTTCTAGCCAGCTTTAGCAACTGCCTTTGACCAGAAGGGAAATGCTGTCTTTCAAAATAAAAATCAGATGACTGAACATAATTGGGGTTTTTTTGCTAGAAAAAACAGTCATAATCCTGCCACACCCACCTTCGGCTCCCAGGGATAAGTCATCTTCAAAACTTCCTCCATTTCTCACCAGCATGCCTGAAACCATACAGTAAGCACTTCAACAACTAGAATGCTGCAGTGTTTTCTTTCGAACAGCTTAACTAAAGATAATAGCAAGACACTTCATTTGATACAACAGGATATAACCAGACTATATTTACAATCCCTGCATTACTCATTCACTAAAAACGCACTGAAAAGTTACATTTGAGAACACAGAAAAATTATTTTGAAAGAGAACGACTACAACACTGCTTTAGTTTTGCGCTCAGAAACATCCCTGAGTCAACCTGCAAGCAAATTAATTGCAAGTGGGAACCTGGAGGTACCACCCAACACATCTGTGCCTTCTGCTGCCACATTATCTATCCCCTAGACATCTTACCAGGGGGATCCAGAGTCTGAGTCCAGCTTAGGCATTCCCCTCTCTCTCCCTGTACCAGATTAAGAGTTGAAGCAAAGACTCCAGACACAGCAAGTAATTCCTCTGCACCCTGCCACTACCTGCACATTCTCGCTGTACTTTGAACTTTAGTATTCGGACCTGCTCAGATAGTAAAATTTTCAGGTGTGGCAACCAGAGTTATTAGAGGCAGAGACTGCCTAATGCTCGCCAGCTCAGAGAGGAAATTACAACCTCCCCGTTCTGCACATTTCGGGGTTTTTTTAGAGCTTACTAAACTCTCCAAAAAGACTTATTCAGATCTTTTCCACCTTCTCCAGTTTCTCGGGCACAACTGCTTCGCAGTGAGAATAACTCAGCAACGCCGACTAGGCTGTGGTTTGTGCCACTGTGGTTTGTGCTAAAGGTGGTCTCAGGTGAACGTCCACGAAAGCACAGTTCCCAGCAAAAGAGATTTCGGTAGGTAAAGCCTTTCCTTACCCTTCAACAGAGGATTGCTTTGCTCATCCAGGGAGGCTCCCAGAGGCGTTCTGAAACCACAGAAGAGATTAATACTACTTTAAAAACTTGCTGCTTCATGTCCTTCCTTACAGTGTGTAATGAGCTTGTGATAGCAGCAGTTGTCCCTCCCTCCGCCCCCAGAAAGCACAAACATCTGAGGACTGGCAGTAACCTCCTAAACAATCCCCAGCCCTCTGA
>NW_008824035.1:6151528-6156802 GCF_000699105.1 Pygoscelis adeliae
TAGGGAAAAACAACAAAACAGGTTAATAATAACTGCAATGCTCAGACACCAGTCAGTGGCAAAGCTTTGGGGTCAGCAGCTTTCTCTCGAGGAAAATCATGGGCTTCTCAGCAAAACACCCAGAAAAAATGATCGTGAGTTTCTGAATGGACTAATTCAATCTCATTTATATGACAAAAACTGTTGTCATTTTTCTACACATTTAGAACTTCTTCGAGAGAGGGATGAAAAGCTGTACTTGGTGATCAGGAACAAGATAAAAATCTTGACAGCTATGTTAGCTGTCACTTGCCAGTTCTATAAACTCTTCATGTTGGCTCTTATTTGGATGATCCCTCCTATTGCCGCTCCCTGAAGGGCAGGCGATTTGCAGAACCTCACGGTGTCCAAAAGGAGCAGCAGCAACCGCACAAATGACCGGTCCAGTTGCTCTCTGGGTTCACGTTGACACTAGCTGGATGTTTCCACATCTTGTCTCTGAGACATGTTTAACCAAAGGCCTGTCACTATTAAGTAGCGCAGCATTAACTCTCAAAGCCCAAAACAAATTCAGAAAAATAATACTCATAAAGAAGGAGAAAGCAGATGATTTATGTGCCTACATTATGTATGTTTCATTTGGGTTTTTAATTAGACAAACACATAAACCTGCCCAAAGACCTGAAAGTAAACAGGTGCTCTGTTACATTATTTGTTTTGGTGCCATGGCCAAATTAAGCAAGGAAAGTTTGCATCTGCTTTCTAACAGGCCTTACGCTTCACAACCTTATTTTTTTCCCCTCCCTCTGAAGAGTTCATTCTTTCCACGTGTGGCCTGCTGATAGGGAGCAAGCTCACTTCGACGTGTCTTTTGTGAAGCAAAGCAAAGCCCCGCCACGGTGAGATGCCAAGGCAAACAGCCAGAGCATCCAGGTGCACGAGCGTGTTTCAGGTGACAGGACAGACTCTGCTGAGGCTCAGATCTCCCAGGTTTCTGCGTGTCTGTCCTGTCAGGGTTTGAAAAGAGTTAGGGCATATTGTCTAAACCTGTCACGCTACAACAAGCCTTATGTTCTGAGGTAATAACTATGCTGGCTGTTTACTCTCTGGCTTTGATGGGTGCGCCCCGATCCTTCTCCCTCTCCTTCCCCACTAGCTACTTCCACATCTCTACCTTTTTGATGCAGAAACTTGCTGGCAGTGACTTTGACAGCCAAGGTCAGTGCTGCATGCACCGGGTGGCAGAAAATGGTAAAAGCAACCACCGAAGCTGGTATTTTCTTTCAGAAATTAAGTCCGTCATCTGTACAGCATGTTAGCAGCTACCAGAAAAGCAGCCCTGTCAAAGCCGCCCTGTCAACCACCCATCTGCTGTCCTGCTTACACTGCTGCACACAGGCACGGCTGCCTTATACCCCCTGCCTTTGAAAAACTCGCATTTAAGAACTAGACACAACACGAGTTTAAACAGGGACAAGTATCCACACAAAACTCCTCTTGGACAACAGCACGGACAGTTCTGCCTTTCTGTGCCAGGCTGTTTTCACCAGCAAGGCCCACGAGCCAGCTTGGCCGGTTCTGTCTCAGAGCAGCTCCACGCACGCGGGAAGGTTAGGGCTGGGGGACCTTTCCACTTGCTGGGCCCTCAGGACGAGGTCTCCCCACTGGAGGTGCATCACGGCAGGACCCCAGCATGTCCCGGCTGCCTTCGCATGGCAGCCAGGGAGGAGCAGCGCAGGGAGGCCAACAGCAACCGGAGGGCAGCCAGAGCAAAGAGCAAGTAAGCGGGTGTGTGCCTGGATCAAGGGATCCCATGGTTTCCCATTTGCATTCACTCATTTATTATTGTATTTTAACATATATGGCAATAACTTATCTCAATATCGGTCTACAAAAGAACTGAATGAACTCTCGATGCCCACATTGCCATGGGACATGGGTACTGAGCAGGTAAGAGGACCATATGCAGCCTCAAGGCTTCCTCTCATTCCCGAGGCTGGTTTGCTCAGCTACCAGTTGTGGTAGGGTGGTCTTCAGGAACGGGACAAGGGTTTTGCACTGTGCTGTAAAAGTGTTTAAACCTCAGCTTTTAAAGCCTTAATTGGGCAGGAGCAATGTTTATTTTAAACTTGAAGCAAAAAAATCTCTTCTTTCCGAGGCATTTCAAGAACTCACTTCCTGCGTATCTACAGGAGATGGCTCCTAAATACGTCCTGCATCCCCTGTATTACTGGCAGAGTTTAAATATACTCAGTCAAAGTAATACACTTCATCATAGAGTTGACAAAAATGTCTTCTTTTCTATCGGTGTAATACGAACACTTGTGTTTCCTGTCTCAGCTTTACAGGAGTTAAAACTGAAAACCTTTGTAAGCTTTCTTATTACTTCAAAATGCCTTTTCAAAGTACCAAGGAGAGAGCAAAGGATGCCTTTCTCAAAGGCATGCGATTCCCAAAACATGAATGAACCAGAAACTTTGGGTAACACCTGACATTTCTTAAGCCTCCATAATTCTTATCACAGTGTGATATATACTTGCTTTTTTTTGGGGGGGGGGAGGGGGAATTGCTGGGGTTTTTTTGTTTTTAAAACAAAAAACATGTATCTACCAAGTTAAATAGCATGGGATATTAGGAACCCTCTTCTCTCCTCCAAAGCAGATGTGAAACACAGATGCCAAGTAATAAGAGCCCCAAACCACTAACATGAATATCAAGGGGACAGCTAGTAATTCTTTTTATCCATATTATAACACTGTCAATGCTTTTGGAAACAAACAAAGGAATAAATCTTATAAGCAGATCTATTTATGCAGTGGGTTGATATTAAGTTTTTTTGTGCTGCTGCCAACTCAAACCAGAAAATGAGATTTTAAAAGTGCCAATTTTCTTCTGATGTACCTTTCAGAAAAGCTTATAGAAACTCAGACAAAATGGAAAGGACTGGTTTTAGAAAATACGTAACAGAGAAAATACTTTATTTTAGTAACTGAATGTTCACTTGTAGTAATGGTTATATTTTCGCAACAGAACTAACTTGTAAGAATGAGGTTGTGCGATGGACCAGAAACAGAAGCTCAGTCTGCCTATGTTGCCCACACTTTGTAGCAATCAAAGCTCCACAGGAAAAACAGTGTTATTAAACAAAGAAGAATTTTCAGGGACAACAATTGTAAATGTCACAACAATTGTTGTTTTTAAGTATTCTTTTTTTAAACAACACACTATAGTATCTGTAGAGCTATTCTGTCATCTGTTATGCTGTCCTCTTTTCCTATATACATTGTTATCAAAAGAGAATCAGCTCAGGGTTTCTATACATACAGTCACTTTATAACAATGCAAGCTGAATAATCATTTTACTGCACATACTAGCTACTGCTCGCATGTATATTAGATAAAGAAAAATGAAACCATTCTGCAGTTTTAAAACAAAAGGGACTGTGCACTACTCCAGGCAGCTGGGATCGTACCTCCCAGATACGAACTGTATATGCATGCACTCTGCACGTTACAGAGTCAGAGGCTAACTCCAGTCTGCATAGCTTGGTTTAAGAGATCTTTAAAAAAATGCAAATTTTATCTTTGTGAAGATTCTTTTGAAAAGATTTACAACAGTAAATAGCTATACTTTAAAAGACCTCTGTGGAAGGCCACAATGGGCTTCACAACCATGTGTTAACTAAATTCGCATCTCCGTATTAGCAAAAACATAAACTCGTGCTTTACTTCCTTATGTGTAAAATATGGAAATAGAGTGTAAAATAAGATTCCCATATTTTGGGAATCAACTGCCAGAGACGCAAACACATTCCACAGGAGCATTTGGTGCCAGTTTTAACAACAGATAGTTACCAGAGCACAGGAATAAAACTGCAAGCTTTGTGTTATTACTCAAGATTTGTGACCATCTATTAGATGTTCACGTTGTCAGTTTGCAGTTTTGCGCTATTCCTTAAATTCTGTACCGAAATGGTAAGGATCACAGGGCCAGGGAAGGTTCTAGACAGAAATCCTGCAGATACGGAGAGAAGTGGCACTGCAGCATTAGGAAGAATTTCTCCCTCAGGGGCCTCTTCCCCTCCACTCCTCCATTTTTTGCCCTCCCCACTCAAAAAATACTTCTAATAAAGCACTGAATTCATAACACTTATTTTTAAGGATATACTTCGCTAGACCAACAGGACACCAGATCTCAGGTCGAGCCAGAAAAATCTTTTCCCATTCTGGCGTTCTGGAAGAACGGCCTGTCATGTCTGAACATCATATTTTAGGGACACAGTATGATTTCAAGCCTCTAGCTGCCAACACCCCCTCCAAGGCACAGCCTGTAGATATCCAAAGAAAACTACCCAGTAGCTATAAAGCAACCCACACTTCAGTTACGGGAGTAAGCTCAGCTTAGCCGCTTACTGGATCAAAAGATCACAAAGGCACAGCTAATCTCAGAGGTAAATTTTCATCTTAACGTACCTGATCTCAACAGGAGAAGGAAACCAGAAATATCAAGTAGGGGAGGTCTTGAAATGTCATTGTTAACTACTAGAAAGCTAATTGTTAGCTTCTCCCCATCAACTCTGGCTCCAAGGGCTGCTAGGATTGAATGGAAAAAAAGACGGGACAAAAGCAGCTGCTGCTGGATGTAGCATTTACACTTTTATGTGGCTGAGGATGCAGAAAAAGTAGTGCTGTCAGCCCATTCCAAACACCGAGGAATTATTTTGTAATAGTTACAGAAACATGGAATATATATACAACGTTGCAAGTTAAGGATGTCAGTCCATATGGCAGACAGAAAAAGAGACTTGGATAAATCAAGTTAGTCTAAATTGTGCCATCGCTCTTTAAGACCCCTAAGCACAGAGGCCATTGCCGTGTAAGCTCTGTTTCTTTAAATCTTCAGCAAAAAACAGGCAAGGCAACAGGAGGCTTTAAACTGGAGCCCCTCGATGAGAAACGGAGCAGCTTCCAAAATAACGCAGCCTTCCTTACCCTAAACTGAGTTCCTCCCCAGTGGTTGAAAGTCTTCAACCTCATTGCCATGAGACACCAAGGAGAGAAAAGGTGCCGAAAGCCAGCTCTTCTCTAGCCATACGTACATACGCTACTGCTGCCCTTGCAACCCCAACTGAAGGTATCACCCGTGTAAGACCGAAGGGTACTTATACTCCAGGAAGGCTCGTGGCAGCACCGATGACAAACACCGCTCCAGAGCGCAGAGATGCCCACGCTAACCCACGGGAGAGGACGTCGCCGAGATTTCCTCCCCTGCGGTACGTGGGAACTGCCCGGCCC
>NW_008824035.1:6158147-6169113 GCF_000699105.1 Pygoscelis adeliae
TGGGGTGAAGGCCAGGCCCGGCTGGGCTCAACGGTGCTCCTTGGCCTGGGCCCGGCTGGCCAGCTGTGGGCACGCAAAGGATGTTTCCAAACCAAAACACATGCAGAGCAGCAGGCAGGAGAGTATTTGTGGCATTTTTTCATCGGGGAACTGGAGTGCTGGGAAGAGGGAAGGCGCAAGAAGACAAGTAGCTTGGCTGGGCACACCCAACTTTCTCATTTTCAGGGGTGTGAAATCAGATAAGCCGCTGCTCAGGCACAGGCAGACATTTGCAGGGACACCGGCAGTACCAAACAAGGCCTGTTAACATCTTAGATGTACCTGAAGCCTTTATCATCTGCTTCAGGGTGTACTCAAGCAACCAGAATCAACTGAAAACCCAGCAAAAGACAAGTCCCCGTGTCTGGAAGGAGGTGTCACGCAAAAGGCCGCTTTCATTGTTGGGGAGAGAGCTGTTTCTCAACCACCGTCTCCTGCTTGCTCACTGAGATGCCGGCCAAGGTCTCTGCAGCAAGAGCCCTGTGCCAGGCACCCTGCGTTGGCTGCGCTTGACCTGACAGTGGCCATGGCTGGGCCAGCCCCTGCGGGCATAACAGGCCAGCCCATGCCTGCCCTGGGGAGCAGGACCCTACCGCTTCCCCGCGCGGGGAGAGGCAGCTGCCTCGACTGAAGCCTGCACGCCCGGCGAGCTTGCCTCCAGCCATGGCACCTGGGAGAAATAACCTTTTTAAAAAGGTCTTTTACAGCATCTTCAGGAGAAGATGCTGAATTACTAAGCACAAACAGCAAAAAGGACCAGAGTCCTCTGGCGGTTTAGCTGGTGTTGACAGGCAGGCGCATGAGATACCTTTTGTTTAAAGGCAAATCTGCCTATGGAAGTACCAGGTTAATGGTGCTCAGTCAATATCCTTTAATTTTCCAGCTTTATAGTTCAAACCTATCAAGGTTTGAACTATAAATGACATTTATATGTCATTTATTTGAACTATCATGACATTTTTCCTCTACAAAAAAAAATTGTCTTGGTGAGAGCAACACATTTCTTTTTCCTAACCCCTCCGATCCATCCACTACATATATGTAGCCTTCTTAAGATTAATTTCTCCTCATCACATGAGCCGTTTTCCTAAACGCACTCTAATTTTCTGAATGCATTGTTTTGAGATTAAAGCAGAAGGACAGCAGCACAAAGAAAGTGTATTTGTCTTTAATTTGTCCCTGAAAGTGTTCATTGCTATATGTGTTTCGGGATTGTATTTTTAAATGTTGGTATTTTTGAAAAAAAGAGCAAGCTACACTTCAATCTTTCTTGTTGTCGTCAAAACGATCAACATTTTCTCAGCATGGCGTGTTTCACACACTACATGGTTCTGCATAAGCTAATACGGTACGTGTCCTGAGTCACAGGTGTCCTGAGCGGTGAGTCAGAGGGTCAGCACGTGTCCCACACCCTCTGCCATGGCGTGCTGGGGCTTGGCCTTTGGCTGAAGTTCTTGCAGGTTTATTCACAGTACTGGAACCTTAAAATCTGATTTTTCTGTGTTTGTTGGCAAGAGCCTAGCACAGCATTACTTCGACATAATGGCCAATATTTCTATTTTGTGCATGTGCATAAATAGATGTATCTATTAGAAATGACTCTTTGAGGTTAAGCCGTCTGGGTGAGAGCTGTTGGAGAGGCCTGGGGGCGGGAGGTCTGCTGAGGAGAAGTTTAATCCCTGCCATTGTTTTGCTGCCTTGGAGGGAACACAATAGCTTCTGGGAAGTAACAGTTTCACTGGCACAGCTAAGGGTGAACAGTTGCAAGCTAAAAGCAGCTACTGTCTGCTGTGCCAATACATCCTTAAGGAGTTCTTAATCCACAAATTACTGACATTATTGTCTATAATTGCTTGTCTGTTGTGACAACACTTACTCAGAGAATGTTTGAAATGTAAACAGCAGCCAGTAGCTTTTTGCAATGAAGTCCTGCCACATACAGCACTGGACTCTCACTTGCACCTTCCTACCATCCCTTTGACTCTATATGAATAAAGATTGCACACTCAGTTCCTATATTAAGTAGAACTTTTTTCTAAGGAAAATACCTGGCTTGTTATTTCTTTTAATACTTGTAACCAAAAAGTGGTTTTGTTCTGTAATAAAAGCTTCTCTTGCTTCAGAATATAATTTGTTAGTCGTACTTCAAAGAAATAAATCCTGTCAAGTCATCTTGTCACTTAAATCAGACCATCTTCTTTTTTCCCCAAATATTTTTGAAACTATTCAAATAAAAAATGCATAGGCAGTAATTAGATAAGGGAGAAATTGTGATTTACACCACATTATAAATTCCTAAAGGAAGATTTATAACCACAGCACCATTAACAGTACTACCAGGCATTGCAGTAAAACACACACACACATTTTAAGAATAATAATAAAAAAACTCTCACATTTGTCATTTGGGTGTTGGCCTTGAATATATAAATGTGCATATAAATACACACACACACAGAGATACAATTTAGCCCAAGGAATGCCACTAAGTCACTGCCTTTTGTTCTTAAAAGAGCAAAAACCTTTGAAGAGGACCTAATTCAATTTTTGCCTGCAGAGGATTCTTTCAGATGCAGGATTGTCTAAAAAAAATACATTCCTACATAATTCAAAAAGATATAAATGAGGCATTTCCACCAATTTCCTTGGGGACTTGTTCCCATGCCTGAGTGCACTGTGAGTAGCACTTCCCTGCGATACTAGGGCTAGGCTTCCCCATGCTTTTGAGCAGATCGTTTCCCTGCTAGATCTGTACGTCAAGAGATCCTTCGCTGTTCAGGAAGGATAACACAATTTATCTATATCCCTCCTCTATATTCCCATCTTCTGGAAACCAAATAAATATTTACAGGCTACGTAGCTGGGCCCTTGGTAGCATGGTCAGAGCCTGCGCTTCTTCCTCTGCTGCCTCCCCAAGAACTGCATACGCCCAGTGCTGGAGGAAGATGGAGGCAAATGGGATCAAGAGGTGCTGGTGTGGTCTGGACTGGCCAGATTTGGAAACTGTTTCCTCTGTTTTCCAGCTCAGCAGAGGGCTAAGTGCACCCCGCCAGGACAACCATCTGCAGCAGGACAACATGCGGTCAACTGGTCCCCAAAGCCCCGTTGCTCAGATCTCGCCATGGAGAGGACACTATGACCACACAAGCAGATAACTCATACAGAAGCTTCTAGACAGGATAATTAGGGGTTTACACCCCAAAATAAAAAAAAATAAAACAAAAACCCAAGCAAAACTCTCTATGTGCCTAGTGCCTTTTTTTGACAGAAGAAATGGGAGTAATTTTAAAGGCTGTAGCATTTAGAGAAGTGGTGCAATATGACAAAAGCCTTCTGTTGGGCTTTCACATGGCAGTGTGAACCGGTTCTTGACAAGGCGAGAAACTGCACACTGCTGCCTAACGTAGGTCTGATCCTGGGACAGGCAGCTCCAAGTCAGTGACATTTCATGACCACAATTGGATTTCCATGTTGTTGGCTTTTTCCAGACAGAAGAGAGGAGGAGCTAACAAATAGCTCACCTTAGCAAGCATTTAACAAAAAATAGTCCTACATAGTAACAAAGCTATGATAAATACTGTGCAGTTATTTGCTTTGGCAGGGTCTGTGTTTAAGAGCAGGAGAATGCGTGAGGAAACACACAACCCAGTGTCATGTACATCTTTAAAGTTTCCACAGCTCCGTTTTAGTAAATGCACTTTGTTAAAAAAAGCGATTTCTTTCTGAGCCAAGATTATTAAAAAAAAAAAAAGTCTGCTGAGGCCTCTGTTATACTATAAATGAAAAAGACAGCCTGGCCAGACATGGGTAGTGTCTATTGCATGTCAAAGGGAAAGGGCCTGCCATTGCCCTTTGCGATATTTTAGTTTGGATTGCCCACTGCAGGGATGGGCGGTTTGGTTTCCTGACTTTTCCATAACACATTCTGCATCTGCAAACGAAAGCAAAAGGCTGGAGGTCAGTCTTTGCAGAGCTCCTCCAAGGTGATGGTGGTTGGGAAGGTGCTTCTGGCTATTCTTCAGGCTGCACTGGCAACCTCCCGGCTTCTCCAAGTGTATCTCACCTCCCTGGTCCTTCTGTTTTGGTGATGGCAGGTGACTGATGAGCACCTCTTTCTCCCACAGAGCAGCTGTAAGCTTCTTTTCTGTCAGTGGAAATGCCTCGGTTTTTTGGGGGAGGGGGAGGTGCCTTGTAGGCCATTATCTATTTATTGTTTTAAGCCTTTTGAGAGCCTTGTCTCTCTCAATGCTGACGTTGACCATGCTGAGAATATCTACCATTTTAGACGTCTGAAGATTTTCTTAACATACTTAAAGGAAACCTCGCTTGTTTCATATCATCATGGCTTGCAGGAACCAAACTGAGTAACGGGAATACTATATTGCTAAGGCAGAACAGGGTGTCTCCTTGTATCCTATGAAATACATATGCCATTAGATAATAAATAATAAAAATGATGCCATGAAACAATAATATTATGCATTTCATATTGTTTCTAAAATTTCATTTTTAAAATTACATATTTAAAGTGAAATGTTGCAAGCCAAAGGTAATTACATCTGGAGTGTCATTCAAGTATCTTTCTCCGTAAAGAAGAAAATCATATACTTGATTTGGAACCATCACTGTTACCAGGCAGATGTTCTTTCTCAAATATATGGAGTAGAAAGGATGGAAAATAACCTGACAGTTTTACTCTAATAAATTAAAATGTTAGGACAGCCTCTATGGCTTTGCCAGTCATTTTGTTTATACATGAGTGATATGCATGATGTTTCTATAAGGTAAGAAACAAATGCATTAAAGTTAATGCAGAGCTACATCTCTTCAGGCTCTTTTCAAACCAAATGTCTGTTTTATAAAGTGACTTGTGTTTCTGGGACCTCTTACAGCAGGAGGAAGGAGTTAAAAACCCACTTCCGTCAGGGCGTTTACAAGAGCTATAGTATAGCAAGGGGAAGTTTTAAAGGAAGAGCCGGATATCTGTACTGAAGTGGATTACAGCTGCACCACCAAATCAGATAGAGGGAACTGGGGCCAAGTATACATAAATGTTCGAAAACAAACACCATGGAGAAGAGAAGAGAGTAAAAGTAGCTTTAAATCTTCCAAGGTGCAAATGCACGTCATGTCAGTGAATTATGTCAGTGGGTAGTTGTAATTTTTGAAGACATTAATATCTTTGCCAAGATAGCAGGCTGAGGAAATAAATCCACAGATGCAGGAAATTGAGGTCATGGTTCATTTTGATTTTAAAACTGATTTTGTGAATTTTCTCATTCAATGCTGTCTTTCTTTAATTTTAGTGACTGTGTTCATTCCTCTTCTGAACACCACCCTCACAAGACTATGGCGTTGGGACTGTGTCCGTTTATGCACCTGTATCCTATACTACAGGATTCTGTACTCTACTTTTACAGTTGAAGAACTTTAAGACAGTGATTTCATTTATAAATAATGTTCCTCCTCATAAGTTTTTAATGTTGTGTGTTCCAAATGGCTGATAAAGGAACTACCCATGAAAAGTAGAGGAGAGAGATATTTCCCTGCTCTTAAAACGCCTTTATTTATCTTATTCTTCACATTCAAAAGCACTCTGCTAATATTTTGAGTCCTGTTTCTGCTCTCACTGGGATCGCTGATAAAACTGTGCATATTTAGAATAATTAAGCTTTTTAGCATGCATTGAGGTATGGAGTAGCTCTTACATTGTCCACTCTCAAACAGTGATTTGCAGGAAGACAAAACAAGGGAACCCAGCACATCCAGGTCTGACTGGCGTACCATACGTTTCCTTCCAAATCCATTTAGAAAACTCACCGGATGGATTTTTTGCAACGAATCAGTGAAATAAAGTTTCATCAGCTCCAGAATCAAGGCAGTCAAGTTTCCTATGGATTTAGGTTTTGTGGTTGGATATTTTTGCTTCCACTAAGCATTCCCTTGTTGAAGCATTTGTAATGTGTCTCTCTTCTGTATATTGCCTATTGTGCGATAACGAGCAATTTCATGGCGCAGCCTTTGCCACTCAGCTGTCGAACTATCTATTTCATGAAACATACTGAAAAATTAACATCATCGAGTCCTCTTCCCTCTTTAGGATTGGTCTGAAACTGGGCAGTGAGTTCAGAAATTACGACAAGAAGAGGAGAGGAAACTAATCTATATAATCTCTGTTTTCTTAGGAAATCAAGATTTTAAAAAAAAACAACACAAAATATGAGCTTGAGACTCATTCCTCATCACGAAGTCCACATGCAGGCTGTGTATGAGCAAGCCCAGAGGACATGTCCCTCGCTTGTCATCAGGAACTGAACAGCTCAGCGTGCGTGACCAGCTAGTTACAAAAATGTGCTGTCAGATGTTTACCCAATGTGCCAGTTCATTTGTGGGCTTGACTCAGCTCTAAAATTAATGCATTTCCTTTCCTTGGGAAGTACAAGAAATTCCAGAGTGATACTATCGACTTTAAGGCATTGACCAAGTTATCCTGTAGCTGTGACCAGCGGTACGACAAAAAACACCAGGAGAAAATTCTAAATGGAAAACAGTAAGAGTTCCCAAGCAAAACCACAGTTAAGATGGGCTAGACAGTCTTGACGTATTCACATTATTTGCTATAAATCTCATTCACTGAGTGCTGAGACATCAGCTCAAACAATGCAGCTCAGAATGGCATCGGTATCAACCCGATCCTTGGCAGTGGGAACACGGGAGGTGGGTGGGTGGGAGGGAGAGCCCGCAGGGAGAGAGGGGATCCAGGCGTTACAGCTCCTTCGATCTAACACTTGGCCAACAACAGGCTGTCAATTAAAGAATATTGCAGCAGGACACAGAGGAAAATTTTATCTATGTTTTAAAAGTCAGTTTATAAACCCATTAAATGAAGCTGGAATAAAAGGAAGAAAATCATGGGATTTTCTTCCAGTATACATAAAGTAACTACTTCTGAACTTAGGTGTAGTCAAAGAATTGTGTAAAGGCCAGACTTCTTGTGTGAAGCTGCTTAAAGACAAAAAGGCATATTTTACTTCATGAGCTCTTCCACACTGATCAATAAATTCTAAAGAAATATTTATTTACACAGTTCAATAACTCTTTGATGAGTCATTATGCTATTTCAACCCTTTTCCGTAGACATTTAATGGTCAGATGGTATCATGCTAAAGAGGATTTTCCAGTCTAACAACTCCATCTTGTCGTATATATTTTTAAATTTATAAATGGATACTCCAGCATTTGGAGTACAGGATATTTCTCTAGCTGACTGGTCAGAAGCTGGTCTGATGCAGTAGCAGCCAACAGCCATTCCTGGCCTCCAATTCTGCAGTGACTTATGTGAATTCATTTGATGTGGTCAACAGAAGTAGCTCCCACCGGGCAGAAGGCCAAGTCGCAAAAGCGTCACATTTTGTACTAATCAGGTACCTCACTGCTGTCTACTGTCCAGACTGGCAAACCCTTTGTGCAGAGAAGTCTCATTAACTTTAACCTTAGCTCCTTAAAGAGCATAGCAAAGACAGGTAGTGGTAAACATGCCGCCAAAAATAAATGGGAACAGAACCTGCACTGCCCAGAGAAATTATTCCATTACATGAAAGTTCAAGCCTTCTGGTGCTAAATTACAGAGGGCTTTATCTCCTCAGCCCCCTTTAGATGCTAAATTAATACTGCCTTTGGGAGCATTAACTAATTCAAACTCACGTGGTTCCAAGCCCTGAACTCTGCCAGTGATTTTTCCCATCCATTTAATAGATTAAAATATTAACTGGAAGTCCAAGTGCAGTGGCCAAAAAAATAAACTCATCTCTTTAAAATTAGCTGTCAACCAGAGGAAAACTTTCCTTCTTTGCTGTATATCGGGAAGAGTCAATGTCTGCATGTTCCCTATGAGGCTGGTTAAACCCCCAGAGCTTGCCCTTTCTGCAGTTCTTATTTCCCGCTTCCCTGCGGTTAGCCAGCGCTCTCATACCTACCCCAGTACCTGTGCCTCTCTCCAAGTACACAATCACTTAGTATGGGAACGGTTCGCTTATCGCAGGTAGAAAATTGAGGGCAGTAGATATGGAAGGGTGAGAAAAAACTGCCCTGCTAAAGATAAGGACTCTGCCTTTTGTGTAAATAAGGTAGGAGTTAGTTTGATTAGGGGAGATGCTTCAGAACACAACACCTAAAGGATAAGAATGTGACGTACTTTTACCAAGTCTCCTATCATTGCTGTTAGAGTGGGATGCACTGGATTGTGATGGCGTATTTGGTGCATGTCTCTCTTTTCAACAGGCTTCTACCCTCACAATGAGAAGGGATGGGTCAGTGTGCCCTGAATCATGGCTTCCTGACAACAGCAAGAGTTCAGCTTTCAAACACTGCTCATATATCAGTTAGGCTTTAATAGCATTGGAAAACCTGAATTATGTTAAAAAAATATTATTAATTTTTAAAACTATTCTGACCCTTCCATAGAATAGAATAGGCTATTTCAGTTGGAAGGGACCTACAACGGTCATCTAGTTCAACTGCCTGACCACTTCAGGGCTGACCAAAAGTTAAAGCATGTTGTTAAGGGCATTGTCCAAATACCTCTTAAACACTGACAGGCTTGGGGCATCGACCACCTCTCTAGGAAGCCTGTTCCAGTGTTCAACCACCCTCTCAGTAAAGAAATGCTTCCTCATGTCCAGTCTAAACCTCCCCTGGCGCAGCTTTGAACCATTCCCATGTGTCCTATCACTGGATACCAAGGGGAAGAGCTCAGCACCTCCCTCTCCACTTCCCCTCCTCAGGAAGCTGTAGAGAGCGATGAGGTCACCCCTCAGCCTCCTTTTCTCCAAACTAGACAAGCCTAAAGTCCTCAGCCGGTCCCCATAGGACATTCCTTCCAGCCCTTTCACCAGCTTTGTTGCCCTCCTCTGGACACACGCAAGGACCTTCACATCCTTCTTAAACTGTGGGGCCCAGAACTGCACACAAGGTGAGGCCGCACCAATGCTGAATACAGTGGGATAATCACCTCTATTGACCTGCTGGTTATGCTGTGTTTGATGCACCCCAGGATGCGGTTTGCCCTCTTGCTGCCAGGGCACACTGCTGACTCACATTGAGCCTGCTGTCAACCAGCACACCCCAGATCCCTTTCTGCAGGGCTGCTCTCCAGCCATTCCTCTCCCAGTTTACACTTGTGCCCGGCACAACCCCATCCTAGGTGCAGAATCTGGCATTTTGACTTGTTAAATTTCATCCCATTAATCATAGCCCAATGCTCCAATCTATCTAGATCCCTCTGCAAGGCCTCTTGTCCCTCAAGAGAGTCAACAGCACCTCCCAGTTTGTTATCATCAGCAAAGCTGCTAATGGTGCATTCAACTCCTGCATCCAGATCGTTGATAAATATATTGAACAGAACTGGCCCTAGAATTGAGCCCTGAGGAACACCGCTCGTGACCGGTCACCAGCCAGATGTAGCCCCATTCACTATAACCCTTTGAGCCCTGCCATTCAGCATGAATGGAGGCAGTTGTTTTGTACTTAGAAACATGCCATTTGTGGTCCTCCATTCCTCTGTCCCATACTCTGGTGGCTGTAGGGACCAGAGGTGGTGTACATTAATCTCTAACATGTATTGAGTGTCACTGCTGTCATGCTGACAGCTATCAATCCTGTGAGCTCACCTGTGCCCATCCTGCCATGTGCATGCCCCTTTCAGAGCTTTTGACTTGCTTAAAGCTTGAGGAGGGTTGTGCATCCTCCCATCTTCCTACAGAAAATGGTGGTCTTCTCTCCTCAACAGACTGGGGCACAGCAAAGTGCCACATGTGCAACGAGTGTAGGTCTGGGTGTCCCCTGAAGGGAGTGCAGGAGGCTGTGCTGGTGTGTGGTGTGGGGTCTTCTCACCTAGAAGTGGAAGGAGAAGGCTCTCGAGCCCACCACAGCACTCTGCACTGCAGCCTCCATGCAGGGCTGAAGTTTCCGAGGGATAGGAACTGCCCCCAAAGTGGTCAGAGGAAGGTAAGAAAAGCTGATAAGGGATGAGGGAGAACCATTTCCTCTACCTGCCATCCTCTGAAGCCCCCTGACACCATCCAGATGGTTTGGCAATAACATGGTACTAAGTAACATTGTGATAACTTTTTTGGTAGCAGTATTGAGAAACATTCGAATGGTATTGCCTGTCTCTGAAATATACCTAACGCAATCAAAGATGCAGAGAAATGTCAGAGTGGCCTGATATTTGAAGCCACATCAGTACCCTTTTAGAGAATAGCGTGTAAAGATCTAGACATTTTTCCCCTCGGTCATTAGAGAAAGCATGTTAACAGTGCACTGCCACAGCCAACATAGAATCATAGAATAGTTTGGGTTGGAAGGGACCTTTGAAGGTCATCTAGCCCAGCCCCCCTACAATAAGCAGGGACATCTTCAACTAAATCAGGTTGCTCAGAGCCCCGTCCAACCTGACCTGGAATGTTTGCAGGGATGGGGCATCCACCACCTCTCTGGGCAACCTCTTCCAGTGCCTCACCACCATCAGCGTAAAAAATCTCTTCCTTATATCTAGTCTCAACCTACCCCCCTTTAGTTTAAAGCCATTCCCCCTTGTCCTGTTGCAACAGGCCCTCCTAAAAAGTTTGCCCCCATCTTTTTTATAAGCCCCCTTTATGTACTGATAGGCTGCAATAAGGCCTCCCTGAAGCCTTCTCTTCTCTAGGCTGAACAACCCCAACTCTCTCAGCCTTTCTTCATAGGAGAGGTGTTCCTTCCCCCTGATTATTTTTGTGACCCTCCTCTGGACCCGCTCCAACAGGTCCGTGTCTTTCTTATGCTGAGGGCTCCAGAGCTGGAGGCAGTACTCCAGGTGGGGTCTCACCAGAGCAGAGTAGAGGGGCAGAATCACCTCCCTCGACCTGCTGGCCACGTTTCTTTTGATGCA
>NW_008824035.1:6169235-6185011 GCF_000699105.1 Pygoscelis adeliae
AGGGCTGCTCTCAATCCCTTCATCCCCCAGCCTGTATTGATACCGGGGGTTGCCCCAACCCAGGTGCAAGGACCCTGCACTTGGCCTTGTTGAACCTCATGAGGTTCACACGGGCCCACTTCTCGAGCTTGTTCAGGTCCCTCTGGATGGCATCCCATCCCTCTGGTGTGTCGACCGCACCGCTCAGCTTGGTGCCATCTGCAAACTTGCTGAGGGTGCACTCGATCCCACTGTCTATGTCATTGATGAAGATATTAAACAGTACCGGTCCCAGTACGGACCCCTGCAGGACACCACTCATCACCAATCTCCATCTGGACATTGAGCCGTTGACCACTACCCTCTGGATGTGACCATCTAACCAATTCCTCACCCACCGGACAGTCCACCCATCAAATCCATACCTCTGCAGTTTAGAGAGAAGGATGTTGTTAACATCACATGTTAAAATTGAGTTCTCCAGAACAATAGCTTGGGATCTCTTGGATCCAGAAGCTTTAGTTTCACAAGGTGGTTTTGACCAGAATGCCAGGCTTACCCTGCAGGAAAACTGATCATTTTAATAACTATTACTGGGCATCTCAAAATCTACCCTTCACAGAAAGCAATGGCATCTCTAATGAGAGAGAGCTCCAGCACTTCAATCTCTCTTCTAGCTTTATCGCCCATCCTTTCTGATGTGTTTTTTTCAGTGAATGTGTGCACTCACGCACACAGGAGAAAATCACACAGAAAGTCTTATCTGTGAAATGTAAAGGTGATTAACCTCATGAAGTCAGCAGAGCACCACAGGAAACGTGCCTCCTTGCTGAAAGGTGGTCTTGCTTTTATGCAGACAAATCATGAAGGAAGAAAGACTGTGCCAGTATTTTCCGTTATGGCATTCTTTGTTTTAATGATTACATGTGAAGGAACAATTATGCTGGCACTGTTGAGCACACCATAGGCTAGAAGCTTTTTATTTGCCAGTTATTGTTTGTATTATAAATGCTAAAGTGAAATGACGCAAGTGCCCTTTTCGTTGTCATATTGTTTGCTTTAGCTTTCGTTGGATCCAATCCAATGGTACCTTTACGTAGGCTCCTGTATAATTAAGATAGTGTGCACAGCCTCTGAAAGGAAATCATTAAGAGCCTCTTGTGGAGAATGCACTGATTTCCATGTCTGTGCCTTTTAAGTGGGTATAGCTCACACTCCATCGATTAACTTCCTGATAGTCCAGGCATACCTCAAATATTAATCCCATGTTAAGCTTCCAAAGCAGCTTTCAGCTGAAAAAGTTCAAGCCACTTTGTAGGTTGTAATTCATTTGTTTGTTACAAACATTAATTTCTTGTTATTTCTAATTATAAGATGTTCCTTTCTCAGAAAAAAAAAAAAAAATTGGATTTATTTTTTTCCCCAGAAACACCTTGGAGTTGTTTAGAAAGTTATTTTGAAGTATAATAAAAGTAAAAAGCAGCTCTCCAAAGTCTTTTGGAGTAACTGGCAGATGCCTTGGTTAGAGATGTTAAATCAAGAAATCAAAAGGAACAGGTGTGCTTCTCGGGGAGAAACCTGGAGGTTTAACAGCTGAACGAAGAGGATAAAGGAATGTACAATTTTGCAGTTTATATGCTAACCTGCAGTTGCAAACACAAAGCATGAACTTTCCCATTGCCTGTAAATAACAACATTTCATTGCTACGAACTCTCTATAGCTTCTCTATGAATTCCCAGGTAGGTGTGGTGCATCCTGATAGTGCGTTATCACTGCTATGAAGTTTCCAGGCTGCTGCGCAGTGTTATACCCGGTCCTCCCTATCCCAGAGAGCTCACCCACGAGTGCTCCTTAGGTGCTTCTGCATCGAAACAGCCCTATCTCCTAGGCTACACCTCACCATGGAGGGTATTCCTCTCTTCTAGATCTAACGGGCCAGTCAAGAAAGCACTGTAAAACTAAACCACACCTATCATACAAGAGAGGGAAAAGCTCTGCTACTGCTGTGCTTACCAGCCTTTATTATGAGTTCAAGCTGAGGTTTCTCTCATCTTTAAAACCTATCAAAAAATTTAGTAGACTCCAGGGGAGATTTGATATCTAAAACTGGTTACTTAAGTAAAAACAAATAAACAAATAAAAATACAACATACAGTTACTATATGCTTATTTGTAGATGATCAATGTACAATAGTAAAAAGTGGTTGTTGAATAGGTATTTGGTAAATTCTTAAATCTGCAACTTAAGACTAAACAGTAAGCATATTAAACCAGGAACTGCTTGACCCAACATGCTTCAGCTAAAATTGTATCAAAGTAATTATAAAACCTGATTAAACAAGGCTTCATTCCCACATGCAGCTCCACCTTACTGCTTTGGCAAAGCCATAAGCTGGTAACACCCTTTTGCTAGTTTTCACAAAGCACATTAGCAATTAATAAAAGCAGAGTGGAGGAGTTCATGTTTATTTCCAACACGCTGATGGTGTTTAGGGAATCGGTGCTCTCTGACAAAGGGAGGTGGTTCCAAAAAACCACTTTGAACGGGCTCCTGTTTTCTGTCTGGCTTCAAAGGCAGGAGAGTCAGTCCAGTGCTGAGGACCTGCGCCAGTCACAGCCACAGCACCAGAGCCCAAACCACCCTCCTCATCCTCTCCTGCCAGGTGAGAGCTGATTTGCTTCACAAAAGGTCCTAGTGCTCTCAGTAGCAAATTGCTGATAAAGTATTCCCACTTCAGAAGTCAATTAGAAAAGGAAACAAATTGCTTTAAATACAGATGGCTATTTTTCACAATGTCCAAACTGCAGCCACTTTCAAGTCTTTTGTGCATTAATGTGCATCCTAATATATCGGTTCTTGAAAACCAATGCTTTGATAGCAGCTACACTGTGAACACATCCATCTACCGAGCTTACTGCTTGCTGGAAAATTAAATACCGAGCTTTCGACAGTGTGGGTTTCCAGCTGAGCTCCCATTCACCCTTAAGTACACTGTATGAGGCTTCAAAAACTATGATTAAGACAATTGAAATAAAGTAGTTAAAACCTCCATGCAAACAGGCTTCATCTGTACCATTAAGGACCATCTGAACGATCTAATTTCAATTGTATTCCAACCTCTCACCCACTTTTGGAAAAGAGCAAATATTTCTTCCACCCCCATCCTTTGCAAATTTTCCATGCTTCTTCTATTTAAATGAAGAAAGAAGAATGCATAACATTTTTTCAGACCAGTCACAATATCCCAGCCTCAGGAATTTGTCTTCATATAAAGCCACCATGGCTGTAGTGCAGTACCCAAGTATTTTTTACCCTTTGCTAACACATTGGAAATGAATTAGAGAAGGGAGGTGAATGACAGCATGCCCCCCTGCTAAACATCACAAAAATAAGATACTATCAAAGAATTTTTGCAAGAATATATTAAATACAGCTAGATTCTTGACTCCTACTCTTCCTTGACTCCATGAGTTTGCTGTACGTATGGGATTTTAAGTAATTCAGCATTTCCAAACAGTTAGCCCTGGAGAGAGCACTCTTTACTGCTCCGGGGGCTGCAGGGACTGTCCCTACCAATTTCCAAGGGACATTATGCACGCTGGTGCTCCAGAAGGATTTTGACAAGGAGTGCTTGTCCCTGGGCACAGGTGAGCTTTGCTCGTACAAAAAGCAGGGGCAAAAAGACATCTGAGAGCTCTGGACTCACTCCTCACAGCATGATAAGGTAAGGCAGCTTCAGAGGAAAACCACTGAAGTCGTTCAGATTAGCCCATGACCTGGAGCTTACAAAAAAACCCATAGGAAGCCTGGTGACGGTGTGGTGTCTTTAGTGAATGGATATATTTGTACTGTCGCCTGACAATAGACAAAACTTTATTAGAAGTCCAAACATCATGAAAATGGTGAATTGCTACTGGAGTGGCAGTGCTGTTCCTGACTAGAAGTGGCAAGCTGCTGTACCTGAGAGCGCTGCGTTAGGGGTGGTTGTAGCAGAGGTAAAACGTACCAGGTGACTTGATTTCTGCCATTGCTTTTCTCTAAGAAATATGAGAATTAAAGCAATTAAAAATCAAATGTAAGTCCTTTCTTCTAAATCTGCTAAATAAATGCAATGGGCCAAATTCCTACAGATACATTTGTTCCCCAGAGAGAATTGCATGTGTGCTTGCTTCTGCTGAATTTTGAGCTATTCGCTGAGGACTGCCCAACCTGTCAGTTGTACAGATTCAGAATCTATTTTCCAATAAAGCATTTATCCAAAAGGAAGGAGGAAATTCAGCAACCTAAGTCCCTTTAAGAATGGTGCAGCATTCACCCTCTCAAAGAGGCACTGATACGGGCAGCAATCTGTCAAATCTCCCAGGCTCTACATAAATCTCATAAACCAGTGCCCCCCATCTTGATTTGTACCTGTGGCACTGTGGCTGGGACAAGCGTGCTGGCACCAGCCCCTGCCCCCCCATCATCACCAAGCAGTAGCGCTGGTCTCAGGTGTCAGCAAACCTGGGTTTCTGACCAGAAACACTCAAGGCTTTGAAGGGAGAAAGCAATTGCTTTTTAATACCCGAAAAATTGTGCCAGAAGAAGAGGAGGAGGATGTTCAGAACTCAACAATTTGTTTCCTTTTATTATAAGCCAAAATACTGTCATCAACCAGTACTATTTGAGAAAAATGTTAACTTTCAGTTTTCCCTAATTAGCTATTTTCATGACTGTGTCATTGGTAAAGCTTCAGTAATAGATTGCTGAAGCTGTGAAGTCAGATGCACTCTCATCAGCAATGATGTTTCACTTAGCTCCTTATTCTCATGTTAGTAAAAATGTGAAAGTATATAGAAGTTATTAATTCAAAAGTATTGCCAATTTTAAAGCATTATGAGGTAGTTCTAGTCACACAGTTTTACAATACTAAGTAGAAATGAACTGATCAGCATCTTTTTAGTAACATTTATATGAAAGCACCAGGATTAAAATACTAGAAACTGATTTCCTGTTTCTGCAAAAAGCAGTGTGCATGGGCCAAGCAAGGCAGGGTTTCCAGAAATGCTTGTGAAAGCTGGGAGATCCGTGTCCTCTGATTTTGAAATAGAGTTGGGTTAGAGGAGAAAAGAATTGGAGAATTAAGGTACATAATCTATTGGCATAACAGTTTTCTTCCCAGGTGGAAGATGCTTTCTGACTCACAGGCTGGCAGCACAGCTGCTTTTTGTCTTGTGCTGTGACCTGCCTGGGATATAAAGTAGCTGTTGGAGCAGCAGGCGCAGCTGCACTAGGTCTGAATGCTCCCACCATGAACTCTAAAGCTATCTGACTGTCATGCAGTAGAAAAAAAGCACAGAACAAAAATCTTTGGCACGGGGCAAATCAATCAGCCCACAAGCCAGAAAGCAGGTTGGACGCCACTCCCAACAGTGTGTGAAAGCATCTGCAAACAGAGATGTTCCTGAATCTCCAACTGCTCCTGCAGCAGCTATTGGAAATTAGTACCAAAAAAAGTTAATTCGGCATTTGGAGGCCAAAGGCAAACAGTCGAGAGTGCGGGGTCTCTGTGAACATCAGCTGGTGGTCACACCCAGCAGACACCAAATTGCAGCTGTCACGAGCAAACCTGCACAGCTCTATCTGACCCTACGAGGAAAGGCTGAAGAGCTGCCCTGCCAAGTGGGAGGGCGTTTTTCTTTCACAGTTTATGTAACTCAGCCCAAACCTTTTCTTTTGGTTTGGTGATAGGACACAAAAGTCCTTTCCCCCTATACTGAGGAAGGACACTGGAATATTCTGTTCTATGCATGGACTTTGTTTCCCAGCAGAACAGTTTTTTTGGGAAAAAAAAACCAAAACAAACCTGAAGTACCTTAATTTTTAAAGTTCAGATTTCTGAGTATTTAAACATAGTTCCTGTATTTGTAATGGTGATGGGTCCTTTATGGTCTTCTTAATATAGAGGATGCACCATCCAGTGATCATGAGATCACAGCATCCTGCCAGGCAGGCAGATAAAACCCTCATGTTTTATAACTGAAGAAGTGGTGAAGTGTCCCCAAGAACTTAAAAGCATCAAACTAGAGTTTTGAGCTTAATCTCCCTATCGTGCTACTCTTACACCTTCAACCTTTGAAAGTCCCTCCGACTCGGACAAATCCCAAAATAGCTCCCGCTGAGTGCAGCGGCTGCTGATGCTGCTGAGCACAAGGACAGCACGCTCTGTGGCTGCCCAAACCAAGATCATAGCGCATCAAGATCTGTGGCTAGGAGGAAGGGAGCAAAGGACATTTTCCAGTATTACTCTGGAAAAGGAGTCTTAAAGCTGCCAGTGCTATTCATGCTTCATCAATTGCTAATATCACCGTGGGCTCATCTTACACAAAAATATCTTAAAGAACAAACCAACCCTCCTCCCTTTGATTGTTTACCCAGATGAAATGTTACACAATAAAAAATTAAGTATGCTGTGGTAATGACAACAGTGTCACATGCTCAGAAAAAGATGGCATGGTATTAAAAGGAAAGCTCCAGCCCTTTTTTGCATGTAGAAGGAAAAAGTGATAGAAATAGATTTTAATTATTAACTTGGGTTAGCTATCACAGTACCTGAGAAACTGCCATATGGAACGTATTCCAATATAGTTTCTACTCTTAATGGCCTCGAGCCTTTCAAGAAACAAATTTTGTGTTACATAAACTGATATCAAAGTGGCCTTGCTTTCCCTTCCCCCAGAGCTACAAATACATCAGCTATGCAAGAGCCATTAATCTACAGTTAATGTGTCCAGTAAAATTTTCAGTGAAACGTACTGTGGTTACTTGAAGTAAGCATTTGGACGGAATAAGATTTAAAGTAGTGGGAGACTTGAAGGAGAAATTCCAGCTATGTTACCCTCCCACTTTAATTTCTTCTCAACAAAGTCCTGCTGTGATCATGGCTGTACTTTAGACCAGAGTGTGAAGGATGCAAGGCATGAAGAACTGTGCTATTCAGCCCTTTAATTATCCAACTCGGCTATCCCTAAAAAGATGACTGTAGTAATAGTCATGAAAAGATGGCATAGATACCTCCTTTATATTTTACACACATGGAAGAAAAAAAAATCAGCACCAATGGAAGCCACAAGAACACCAGTGGCACTGTCTTACAGCCTCCATGAACCAGTATCAGGTTTCCATCACTATTTTTCAGATGAATGTTTTGTTCTGGAGACACAAATTTTGGTGCTTGCAGACATTTTTTTTCCCTCCCCAGAGATGTTATAAATAATGGCACATATTTATATGAAAGCACCAGGATTAAAATACTAGAAACTGATTTCCTGTTTCTGCAAAAAGCAGTGTGCATGGGCCAAGCAAGGCAGGGTTTCCAGAAATGCTTGTGAAAGCTGGAAGATCGGTGTCCTCTGATTTTGAAATAGAGTTGGGTTAGAGGAGAAAAGTAGTGAGAGCACAAGTGAAATGATTCTTCAGGCTACAGTCTGGCTTCAGGAGATCTGGTTTCAATTATTCTTCCATATTACTTCAGTAAAACCAGTGAGGAGGTATCACAGGCACAGAAAGTGCAGGTATATAGTCACATGCGCAGTTTTGGTTAATAGAAGTACATGGTGGATGCCGGTGGATCCAAACTCCAGCTACTGTGCTCTGAGCTAGGGAATGTGCAAAGAGCCATAGGAACAGTGTGGCTCTGTGCCTTTCAGTCGGTTATAGTGCTAACAAATGCAAGAGCTCATTGTTTCTTCAACCTCTTTTTGCTCACAAAAGGACAATATTCCTCACTATTTTTCTCTGCAAAGCAAGTAAGGGCATTTCAGAAAAAGGCAGCTAAAATGGATGTCACAGAATATTCATCCAATGTCATGATGAGATTGACTCTAAGAAAGGCATGTTGTATACCAAACGCATCCTGTGTGAGGCCAACGTTAGTCTTAGAACGGTGGAATACGGTGAATTCATTGACAGGCTCAGTGCCCCACACTTGTTTCTGAATAATCACCATCTGAGGAAAAGCTAAGATGCAAAATAGCAACAGTCCTCAAAGGTTCACACACACTTACACACGTGCACACAAAGACACAACTGCAAACAAATCTTGAACAGAATAGCACCAGCCTGGCTTTTCTTTTTTTCCCAGAGTGCTCTTACCTCTTCATAAACCAGGCTGTTCTCAGGACTCTCCGTTCCCTCCAAGAAAGCATCTGAATCAGTTCAACCTAGGGCGGAAGAAGGGGAATAAGGGAAAAAAATTCCTTGTCATTTGAAGTTTGAGTAAGTATGAACATAGTTTCTGCTATTTTATTTCTATCAGATTTGACGCTCTGTTGGTTGGGTGGCTTTAACAACTGTCTATTTGCACACAGTTGTGCAACCTTTTTTTACAGCTTGTTAATTTAGACTGGAGATTGCAGCATGTGGTTCCCTTCAGACATAACTAACTTAAAATAACAAAACCCAAAAATTCCTTCTTAAGAAGCTCAAGGTCATTCGTTTAAAGTTTGAAAAGGATCAGGATACTGTAATTCCAAGCACTGTTATGAAACAGGTGAAAAGTTTCCCTCATATTACCTTGCCAGGTGCACTCTGCAGCTGTATCCCACTGCAGAACCATCACCAAAATCAGCTTGCTGTGTATGTGCTGATTGCAGAGAAAACTCTTGCCACAAACATGTTACAGCTGCATGTAACACACCTTGGAAGAGGAATGACTGCGTGAAAAGTAGTAACTGAAACATGATGGCCTTAAAAAAACCCAAACCACCAAACAAGCAAACAGCAGGATATCTTTCATAGTTTCATAGCCTGGTACTCTCACGGTTTATGGATGTGTTAAAACTTGAAGAAAATGCAATTTTACTTATCTTAAGCACGGTAAAGGGAGAAATGCCAGGGAGATGACAGTAATAAAAAAAGTTCTCAGAAGATCAAAATGCAAAAGCGCTTCCCCTGCAGGGCTTTGCTCTAGCTGCAGGATGAGAAGAACTGTATACCTGATGCACAGGAGCCAGTGCCGAACTGTTAGAGCCGAGTGCCAGCCAGAGAGAGAAAGCGACAGGGACAGAAGGGACACATGCAGGAATGGTAGGACTGATGCAAGTTTTTTGTTGTAACAAACTGCAACTTCATACTATGTAGGTGATGAAACAAGATAGGTCTTCAAGATGCTTTGCTTTGATAAACAGTGCTTTGCTAAGCAAGCTACATTTTTGGGTACTCATGGCAAGTGTGGGCAGACACTAAGAGAAAGAGGGACAGGGACACATTAAGTACTGCTTCCTTGCCTGGGAGAATAACCTCAGCTTCAAGATAGTGACAGAGTAAGAACAAGCACTTCTGAGAAGTCTCATAAGCAAAGCATCAAAAGGCATTTGCTTCGACTTACTGTTTCCCTTTAATGGCTGTAGGCTGAATGTATTATTTCCAACCAGCCTCTCATGCTATTTTTACCCCCATGTATGGACATTACATCTCTTTTCTTCAACGCAGGCCTTTGGAGTTCTTCCCAGCGTTGTGAAGGAGCAGAGAATATGACACTTTTTATATTTAGCTATCTACTTGTAGATTCAAGTCAAATATTTCTGATTCTCAAGAATGGATACTTTGAACCCAGACCCACAGCAGGCTGCTAAAAAATTACTTTGGTTAGGCAGAAAACTAGCAAGCGCTATTACTAATACAAAAGGCATATTTCTCTCTTCACCCCTTCTGACTACCAGATTGTCTGAGGGACAGAAAACATGAGAATTTGACCCTGTAGTTTACCCAGAATATGAAAAATATTTTTGAAGAGTGAACTTGTGGTCTGATGATACAGAGAAGGGAAGGGAATTTCAGCTGAGTTGTCCAGTAGCTTCTAATTCAAAGTAGATACAGCTTATAGACAGCTCCAAATGGCAGTGAAGTATTGATAAAAAGGCAGCGTAATGACAGTTGCAGGCACAAATTCATTGCTCGGAGAAATGCCAAGTTGCAATATTTATCTCTACAAAATGCCAAGAATGCTCTTCCGTTGTATAGCAACTACATTATCTCTTGCAAATCACATAATCTCCAGGGCCTACTGTATTACAGCCCTAACTCATCTCACGGTTTATTTGAGCAGTATGATGACAGTCCCAGTTAGATTGTGCTGAGGCTTGTAGGATGGGTGCTCCATTTGATGGTACAGGTGATGCTCAGCTACAGAAATGGAATTTGCAAGCACGTCCTCTGTGCAGTGAAAGGTTTCAATGCCTGTGGTTACCATTCAGAACATCCACGTGGAACAATGTCTGAAAAATTTCTCCAGATTTTAGCACCATCCAAAGACCAAATTATAGACCAAATCTATAGTCTAAATCTGCTTTGGAGTGAAATGTCTACATCATTCCTCAGGAAAGAACAAACTTACACCTGATACCACAACAGCCACACAGGGCACAGGAGACGGACTCTGGGTCTACTTTGTGCAAACACTGGGATGGACCTTCGCTTTCCCAGCATTCATGCAAAATGTAGAAGCAGCTTCTGCCTGAGCAGCCAGAAACAAGATCTTCATGGTGCCCCCTGGAGGAAATGTCTCTTATGGTGAGACCACAGTGCCAGGCTCTCCTGGCCCCATGCATATCTTGTGTTACACCGTGGCTGGTCTTCACACAGAAGGGTGAAGGGGTCCCCTCACCAGAAGAGCTGCAGAATTTAAGGTTTCCTGTCCAAGAGAAAATGTGACCTCCAGTTCCTTTTAGCTGCAAATGGTGCTGAGCTCATTTCTCACCTCGCAACAAGGGCCTCCAGGCTATTCTATAACAAAGCTCCCTCCTGCAACCTCCTGTAATTTTCAATGACAGTGGGGCTGCAAGTTCTGTGCTTTTTGCTGACCTCCTTTTAATCACCACATCTTACTCATGCTCACATCACACTTCACAGATCAGCCCCACAGGCAGGCTCTGCAGGAAGACTCCCAGGTGGCTTTATGAGGGGACAAGGTGCAGAGATGCTTATCCACAATCGCAGTGGCTCTGACCAGGCTGAGTGCAACTCCAGGAGCCTGGCTTGTCTGGCAAAAACATGGATACCCATGGATGTCTGGGTGTGTAAGTGGTCAAGCAGAGCTCTCAGAGGCTGCGCTCAGATGTAGGTGGATACGTTCTCCCTTAATTTGCACTTTAGCCCCCTAGATCCTTTTGTGAATCTGGCCTGACGTTCTCTGATACCAATTCTGTTGTACTGATTCTCCAGATCATTCAGGATAAAGTTTGCTGAAAGTCAAATCATCTTGTTCTAAGGGTAATTGCTACAGATGACTGTGTACACATCACAAAGAAACACAGATACCATTCAGTCAGGAAGCCTAGCCTCTCTGAAAAGCATGAAGGGACATGGAGAGACAGAGGTTGGCACGTTTTCCGCTAGGCCAACCAGAACAGATTGCTAAAGCAGATTGTAAACCTTTTCAAGCTAAACGCTTCCAATGGAAACTTCTCTTGCCATCAATGCTGAAATCCAGGTAGGAACAGAGCCCAGAGATGTGCCACAAGCCAGCAAGCAAGGCGAGCCTCTCCCGTTCTCCAGGCATGCAGCCCAAGGGGCACCAGCACCAGCTGCCGCAGGGGCCAGCTGCACCCCCAGAGCGGTAACATGGCTGGCAGGGCCTGTCCCGCTGTACCTGAGCGAGGGAGCAGGTCAGCCCAAGAGCAGCCCCCAGCCCAGGGCATCAGGCATCTCCGTGGGGATGAGGCAGGTCTGGGCTGAGGAAGAGGAGAGGAAAATGTTGCTTGCTCAGCACACACAAGCAGGTGTCTCATCCCTTAACACCCGCTGACACCAATTCTGTTGGGGAAGCAGAGGGTCCACATTAAGCTGAAAAATAGGCACCTCAGGAAGATACTTTCCCCTGTTTGTCCTTCAAGTTCATGGCAGAGAGAACGTGGAATAGACTTACAGAGCAGAAGTGCCATAAGCAGCAAGCTGGCACACTGGAAATGGGAAGGTGGGAAGACTGGGATGGAAGCAGGCAGCTGGGAATACAAGGAGGCATGAATGATTGACAAAAATGATGACTGCAATTTAAGAAACACAAAAACCTCAGTTATAAAGTGGAATAATTATAACTGGAAAAAAGAAAATACCATAAAAAGCACACCACATCAGAAAAGGCTATCAAACATCCATCACCCATTCCATTAAACATTCTTAACTCATAAAGCTAATCATAATTCTTGGCTCATTAGTCTT
Organism: Pygoscelis adeliae; assembly: GCF_000699105.1. NCBI lineage: Eukaryota > Metazoa > Chordata > Aves > Sphenisciformes > Spheniscidae > Pygoscelis > Pygoscelis adeliae. Next base: position 6,181,415 of record NW_008824035.1, read on the forward strand.
ATGAGTTAAAGATTCAGGATTTCCTGGCCCACTTTCTGATGTCAATAATGGGACAGGAACAATACAGCAGGATCACAGGCATCAGGGAGCAAACTTAAAGTGCAACCACAGCACTCGCACAACATGAACAAATAATTGTTCAGTAGCTGGCAGCCAGCTTGGAATGGGTTTATTATTAGTCTATTAAGCTCTTCTTTTTTAACAGCAATCTTCACTTAAATATATCTTCTTTTCATCATGAAAATCTAATTCCCTTTCCTGAAGGTATAAAGTCATTGGCAGAACAAAAAAGCTTCTCTTTTAATGCTCAACATGTTTGAACATCAGCTATTGCCTACTGGTACTCTCCATCCATTAGCAGAGCTGAGCTCCTGCCACTGCTGTCAGGGGTAACTTGGTTACCAGAACATCGACTTCCTAAACCCTGCAGGAGAACAGGGGGACACTGAGGCTGTAAGCACAACACTGCATTCTCTAGGAAAACTGTCTGTTTCTTGGCAACTGGAAAAAACAATCTCCCTCAATTAACAGACTCAGTCTAGTCCACATCTGCTGTTAAAACACCAGAGGAAAAATATTTGAGCCCTTTCAAATTGCCGATAATGAAATTACACAGAAAAGAGATTAGATTGTTCATTTGGAAACCAGTTTAATTAATAGCCTCCACATTTTATTTCTAAAATCCTTGATTCAACAGTTTCATTTCCTCTCCCTTCCATAGCATCGCTCGCTGCGGAGTTATGAAAAAGAAAGAAAATATACTTAGAAAAATTCTCCAATTAATTCAAGGCAGAGTTCGTGTTAGAACTTCTATTAAGATATACCTATTTGCTTATGTGTTCAATAGAAGTCACGTGCAGCAGTAGTGTTAGGAACACTGCTTGACAATCTTGTGTTCAAAGCTCATTCTGGCCAGAGCATTGTGTTTCATCTTCAGTGGCTCCCCCCCCCCCCCCCCAGCTAGGGAGTATTACTCTACATTTCTGTTCCTTGTGCTTTTTTTCCCCTCACACTTGTGAAACGCTAACGCTCACTGTCAGACACCTGCCTTACAATTCACAGGCAGCTCTCTCCATTCGTGTTTTTAAGGTTTAAATCCCACAGGCAATGTGAGTTTTGCCTTTTAGGCAAAGTTCAAAAGTTGGCAAATGTCCCTGATGAGCTTGTACACACATTTCTCCAACTTAAAGGAACTGCCAGAGATTTTTAGCAATGAGAGGGATTCGCCCTCGTCAGTCTACCTAACAGCTCATCTGTACTCTATAGCTTCTTTGCCTGCTACAATTTTCATACGCTAACTCAATTTTTAAACTGTTGCTGCACAAAGCGGTCACTATTAGTTTGAGACAAAGTAGATATGATTCACACAAAGGTCATTACTTAACTAGGAAACAATATTAAGTAAATAGCATTAAGAAAAAAAAAATCATACCTTGGGCACAGGAACTCCAAATTTCCACTAGGAAAAAGCCCATCACCAAGAGTCTATTCTGGGCTCCTCACAGAGCAGCACAGACTATTACCAAGTTGGCCTATCCATGAACCTCTTGATATTTTTAGTATGCCATCAAGTGAAAAAGTAATTTGTACCTTAAAAATAACTATTGCTTCCTACATTGCCTCTTTTGGAGCAAGAGCTAGAGAAAACATTGATTACAAATGTGTAGCTTTTTCCAGAACACCGTTTAATGAGGCTTCTTTCTTTTCCTATTGATCAACCTTACATACTTATATTTTGTTGAATGACAAACAATAGCACAGAGGAAATTAAACACTGAAATCTGCAGACACTCTGGGACAATATTTGTTTAACAGCTGCCGAACTCTGGAAGTAACAGTGAAGAGTATTATGTAAGAAAATCCTGTAACCCAAACAGATAATATTCTGGTTAACATCACATTGAGGCTCTACTTGCTTAAAACATCAGTTATAAGAAAACAATGTTCAGCTGAGGACCTACAGTGCAGAACTATTAGTTCAGTCCAGAAACATAACAACCTGGAAATGTTCAATAAGTCAAATTCAGGCAAATACATAATTGCCATTTCTTTAAAAAGAAACAAATATATAATACAAAAGATTACTTGGACTTATTTCATCTTTGAAAAAATATTACTGGAGTGATAGATTGCACACTAGGTTGTTCCAGCCTTCAGAGTTAAAACTAAATTCATAAAAATAAATCTGAAACCGTCAAAGGCTGTAAATGTAGACCCGGACAAAAAGTTGACCAAAAAAAAAAAAAAAGAACTAATTGGGCCTATATTTCTTAGCAGAATGTACCAGATGTCATGTAATGATTGTTTTATGATACTAAATGGAAAACAAACTGTTATTGCTTAATCTTCATAAATAAAAAATATTTTTATGAGCGTTAACCCAGAAGAAAGTTGAGTTTGCCAAATAGGTATGTTTGTCCGGTGTTACCAGACATTTTGAACTAAAATCTGAAGCTGGCCAGTAGATTAACATAGCTTTAATAAGTGGCCTCAAATTGTGTATTTGTTTGACTGTTACCAGAGATACTTTAAAAGTAACAGTAAGGAATTACCATTTCAAAAGAGGTCATACAACCTTTATCAAATTACTAATGCTATTTATTCATTCCAGATACATGACATTTCAGATAATTATCCAAACTACAAATAATAATTCAATGAAGTCAGTGCAACATTTAAAATCTGGTTATTAAGTTCTGCACAAGTTGCTTCAGAGGACTTGCAGAGAAAATCGTGTAGGAAATCAGTTAGGTAGCAGTACACTTGGTAAAAGTATATAGTTTTCTGACTAAAACAGTATAACGTGCATTTGCAACAGTTAAAAGTTCTTATAGAAAAGTTAGGCGTAGATCCCTCATCTAGTTATACAGAGTTTCACTTAACTACAACCAAATGCAAAGTTTGAATTCAAGAGACTTGATCATAAATGTGTGATCCACGAAGGCAATACATGCTGAAGATCTCCTCCTCTTCTGCTTAAACAGAGCACAAAATAGTACCAGTGAGGAAAACAAAAAACCCAGAGTCACTTTTCCATCAGCTTTGGAGGAGCCTGGCCTAAATCTAAAGTCCAGTACAAAAGCATATAGCAATAACATCTTCCTACCTCATCCATCAACTGATTTTACTAGGATTAAACACATCAGTTGTACGCTGTCCTTAGGGTGGCTGTTGTACAGAATCAAAGACGTCTTCCTGTCACATTTTTCTTTCCAGCAGAAACATAGCTAAGGAGATCTGTTTATTTAAAAACTCCATGACTGTCAATATTCCTCTCACTCTGGCTCCTTGAAAATTTTTGGCCATAGCAGAAAAGACAACTTCACCCCTTTGTGCTCTTCCCAGTGGACATCTTCCATCAGGACAGGGGCTATAGCAACTGCATCACACCTTCCGCATGCAGTCGCTGACACACACTGTGTAGCCAGGCACGAGGCCAGAGAAACACAACATCCTGAGTCAGGCTTTGCTGGCATTGGATCACCAGCACAAGTGGGGGCAATGCGGGGATTCGTTTGGCTCAGGAGAGAGTGAGATGGGACAGGGAGGAAGAAAGGAGGCCATTCAGCAATTTCTCCTGCTGTTACATCTGAGCAT
>NW_008824035.1:6185291-6209033 GCF_000699105.1 Pygoscelis adeliae
AAGGATAGGGAATGCCTTTCTTACTGACCTTAAAGGTCCCTTGGGTTGCCTCTGCATAGTAGCACAGGAAATAAGGTTAGGGCAGGGACGGCTGATTTCCCATTTGCTTTCAAGCTTCAGGAATATGGCAATAATTCTGATGCTCAAAACACCAAACCAACAAGAAGAAACATGAACAGACACTAGAGGAAAGATAGGCAAAAGGAATAACAAAAAGCATTCCCTCCCCCCCTTTTTTTAATCTGTTAATAAAGGTGATTTTATTAATGCATTCTCTTCCTCTGTCAGATTAGGTATTTTTATCTTTTCACTTCTGTTATTGTCTCAGTAATGGAATTTGCCCAGCCAATGGTTAATTAACTGTGCTGCACCAACTTTTTTAAGCTTCTGCCGTGTTCCCCTTTCAAAGGCTGTTCTTCCCATACTACCAGTAGAGTCACCTGGCGGGATCTCTGCCTACCCAGAAGCCAAGCGGTACAGGACCTGATTTCATGCAACCACCTAGGGACCGTTCACAAATTTCGTGGGAAGCCAAATGTCTTTTCACATTGTATCTACTTATTGGATACAATTTAGAAATCTTCTAATTATTACCTTGACAGAATCCCATCCACTAACTTTCATTAGTTAAAAGCACTTTCCCTCCTCTGTGCAACAGGACATGCATCTAACCTGGCCTAGCTGAGAGGACAGCACGATCACTGCTGGGTTAAAGCTGGCTCAGTCTTCCTGTAAATCTTCACTGTCCAGAGGAGAATGAAGCACTGAAGCTTTACCCTGCCAGGTGGGATAGGTTTCAAAGTTAAATCTGTAGGGTTTAAACAGAAGCTGGGGAAGTCAGTCGTCTCCCAGCACTTGCTTTTTTAATGCCTTGCTGCCTCCTGTACTACTTCTGTCATTGCCATGCAGATTTTCTCCCTCTGCTTCCTGAAGGCCCCTCTCTTCAACCTCCCACCAGTACAAATCCTGCATCCATATCCAACCTTGCTTGCTCCTGCTCTCCTGTGATGCCATTTTGCCCAGATATTCCCATAGATCTGTATCGGTCTCCAGTCAATACTATCACCTTCCTTTATCTTTAAATAGGCTAGGTCAAATAGATACCCACTCCTGAAGGGAGTGTCTCTTGTCCAGTTATACTCTGAACCTTTGTCCAATCCAGCTTTCATCTTGCATTCTCTGCAATTTCTTTAAACAAAGTTTCTATTGGTCTTAGCGAAAGCATAAAATTCAGATTCCACCTTTAGCCTTCTTTACACATCAGCCATTATCTCTGCCAGCTCTGATATATACCAGAAATCTTTTTCCTTGCCTTCCATCTCTCTCCCAGTTTTCCTCTCGCTAAAACCCTTTTTTTACTGTCACATGCGGAGGATGGTCATCATGCCTATGCTCATTCCTCTAAAGACCTGTTTCCTCATTCCCATATTTTATCCAATCCACTGGTAATTCTGTGCTGGTCTTTCAGTTACTTTATTCAGACCTTCCTCCTTCTGTCCAAACTACAGTCTCTCCCTTGCTTTGATAGCCCATAGAAGTCTGGATATCTGTTCAAGGTGAGTCTGGCAAATCCTCACTAGGAAAGGTTTGATACTATCCCTTGCTTTACAGCAACAAATTGCAGAAGCAGTCTCTCTGCTGGGTGTGCAGTGCAGATCTCTTCTTTTGAATGTCCTTCTGTACCTTCACATCTGAGCTACATCTTACTGACTATACTTATGAACAACTTGAGGGTTTAGCTATTTCTAGCCTTTCAGCACTACAGATAAAGTACACGGATAAAGGCTGCCATCACCTTTGTTTTATTTACTGCAGCATAATATCTTCTCACCTTGAAAAATTCCATCATGATCCACTACAGCCACGTAGAAGTTTAATTTCCTATAGCCTACTGACCAACTTATCCATTACCTGCACTCCTCCAGGATGTCTCTATCACATCTGCTGTTTACTTTCTAGATTCATCTCCAACTTACCTATTTTTTCCTTACTCTCTTTACTGTTAGCTCCATCCTTCATGCAGCTTAAAACTGCTCAAAATTGTTTTCCCTGTGCTGTCCTTGAGGTTGGGAGGAGGTGCCTACAAGCATCTACAAAGCTGCCTGATAGCTGTCCTTTCAGTTTCTCTCTGCAACACAAACTTGAAGACAGGCCACTGGCATGATGAAACTGCTGACAGTCATTCCGATTGTCATGGTTGAACCCGGCAGGCAGCTAAACACCCCACAGCCTTTCGCTCACTCCCCACCCTCCCCAATGGGATGGGGGAGAGAATCAGGGAAAAAAAAGTAAAACATGTGGGTTGAGATAAAGGCAGTTTAATAGAACAGAAAAGGAAGGGAAAATAATAATAATAATAATAATAATAATAATAATGATAAAAGAATATACAAAATAAGTGATGCACAATGCCATTGCTCACCACCTGCCAACCGATGCCCAGCCAGTTCCCGAGCAGCGGTCACCCCGACCCCGGTCAACTCCCCCAGTTTATGTACCGAGCATGACATCCCATGGTATGGAATATGCCTTTGGCCAGTTTGGGTCAGCTGTCCTGGCCGTGCCCCCTCCCAGCTTCTTGTGCACCTCCAGCCTTCTCAGTCGGTAGAGCATGGGAAGCTGAAAAGGCCTTGGCCAGTGTAAGCACTGCTTAGCAACAACTAAAACATTCCTGTGTTATCAACATTATTCTCATACTAAATCCAAAACACAGCACTGTACCAGCTACTAGGAAAAGAATTAACTCTATCCCAGCCAAAAGCAGGACATGATCAATATTACTTTGCTTCCTCACAATCCCTTTGATATGGTACTCTTATTCTACGTTTAAGGCACATGGCAAAAGATAGGGAGAGCTTTCAAGTGGGGACCTCTCAGGCCTTCCAGTAAAAACAATTTTATTTCCTTTTCATAAATATTTCTCTGAAGAACAATTGCTCATCTTCTTAAGCCTTTATACCATTCCCGATTTGTACAACAAAAAATCCATAATATTATTCTGGCATTTCCTCAGCTTTAGAGAAAAGTAAGAACAAATGCAGTCCAGGCTCTATCTATGGCTCTTGCAGGATTCTTGACTCTTACCAGAAAGCATTGCCACCTTTGAAATAGATACCACGTACTTGATGATATTTTCAGACCTTTGCTTCACTCCAAGAGTCACAATGCTCTGCCCACAGTGATCAAAGACCAGCTGCAGCAGACAGGCCACAGCGCGGTGGCCAGGACGGTGCAGCAGCAGCAGCAGCAGCAGCGTGCGGGATCCGGTACCGCGCTGCCGACAGGTAGCTCTGTTTGGAAGAGGGCTCTCTCTCTCTCTCTCTGCTTACCTCTGTAGCTTTCCTCCTTTGTGATTCACAGTTTATACACATCTGCAAAGGACGTTAGTGGGAGAGATCCAGATGAAGAACTTCGCTTTGTTTCTGTGACACCGGAGTTTCCAGTTAAGTTTATTTAAGGTAATAATGTAGCCACTGATGAAGGCAACTTCCCAGTCACTGCCGTGTCAGTGCTACAGACACAGTGAAAAGCTAACACTCGCAGTCACTGCATTAAAGGTAATTTGAATTTCTGCTGCATTCTGGTACAACTGCTGTGTGCCAGCTGATGCTTTCACACATGGACATCCCCAGACAGGGGGGTAATTTTACACTGGCTTTGCTATTTGTGCTGGAAAGCCCCCCATGATCCATGAAAGAGCTGGTGCAGACTGGCTCACAGCTGCATTTTTTGTGGGTCCTGGTTTCTGATGCACATTATCCTACTGTTCCACACTTGGAAGCAAAGCAGAAAAGCCTGCTCCCTGCCCACACAGAGGTCTGCTTAGTTTACTCCAGAGCAGATCTTGGGTGTAAACCAACGTGCATGCAGTGCAAATAATTCAGAGGGAATTGGATCCCTGCACGAAAGAGGGAACACACCAAGATAATTAAACGAATTTACCCCACGTTTCTTTAGATTCCTCTGCCTAATGTTACAGCTTACAGAGAGCAGTTTCACAGGTAGTCTAACAGGAACAACTCAGTCCAAGACTTGATTACAATGTAAACTTTTAAACTCAGGCTAATTTCTCTATGAAACCAGATTTCCTTTCTGAGCAGTGAAAACCTTGCTAAGCTCAGGTTGTAACCAAGAAGCAGTAGTTCTGTGAAAGGATAGCTGTAGGTATAGTATATATGGCTGTTTGTAACAAATTCTCCAATTTGGGCAAGTTTATTCAGTATATCTTGTATGCTGTTATTCTACACCTCAATTAAATTTCTCACATCAGCCTAACAAGTTCCCAGTTTCACTAGAATAAATATTTTCAATGAAGCACATTCAGCTCCAATTTATGATACCAGAGATCCCACCTATTTACACAGGATGAATTTTTCCCCATTTTCTAGCTCACCACACTTGCACATGGCAAAGTCCATCCAAGGTTGCCCATGTTGCCAACACAAATTCATCCCCCACACTGCAGCATTCCCATCCCTGCTAAGTATTTTCAGCAGCATGTCAGTCTAACTTGAGCTACTGAAGTGTTTGCTTTTCATATGTTCTTTTTTTTTTTTTTCCTACATCTTAAGATATAAAAATGAAGTGCTTAAGAGTTCTTAAATAAATATAAACTCCCATGTTACTACAGGCCATTCTCCACTGCAGACAACCCCCAGTGTTCCCAAGAAAGAAGTAATTTGTTCATCTCACACTGTATGCCCAAGGCTGGAGTAGGTTTTTGTACCTTTGGCTTCTGTTTCAAAACCATGAAGGTAAGGAACAACCCCAAAAAACAAAGTTCAAAGTAAAAGCAAGGAGGGATGTACCCAGCACAAAGTGAACTATTTTTGGAGAAGAGATGCTGCTTATCCTGTGGTGAATCACTACAGACTTCATCTCCTGTGTAGCATGAGCTGAAAAATAATGACTGAAACCCAGGAAGGCCATTTGTTTTGAATTGAAAAAGGTTTGGTGTTGGAGTTTTTTTTTCAGTTTATGGGCTGGGAGAAAAGTTTGTCTGAAAGTTGGACTGAAAATTATTTCCATCTGAAAAAAGTCTGAAATTTAAAGTTGGAAATTTATTTCAGGAGTACCACGGCTTAACAGAGGCTAGTGGATGAGGATTATAGAAACGCCTAGGGAAACAGGGCCTTCAGTTAGGTTATCTAGGGCCCTGCAAGGGTGAGGCTTGAATATTTCCTGTGAGAGAGTCCACCACTTCTCTGGGCAACCCATTCCAAAATCTTGCTGTTCCCATGGCAAGAATATTTTTCTGATATCCAGACAGTTTCCTATAAAGCAACTTGTGCCCATTGCCTCTTGTCCTGTCACTCTGCATCCTGAATGCACATGACATCCATGAAAAGGATGTCCCCTGTCTTCTCTATGAATACCTTTGAAGCGTTGGGAGACTATGGTTAGATCCTACTGAGCCTTTTCTTCCCCAGGCTGAAAAAATCCATTTCCTTCAACCTTTCTTCATGTCAAGTCTTTCAACCTCTGACCATCTTGGTGGCCCTCCACTGGACCCTCTCCAATTTTTCAGTGTCTAGGGGACAAGAACTGGACAAGAGTGCCAAGTAGAGTGGAATAATCACTTCCCTTGACCTGCTGGGTGCAGACAGGCAGAAGAGAGACACCACTGTACCCAGTAGGGTCTCTCAAAGGAGGAGGATTTTATCACAACTTCCTCTAAGTTGTTAGGGATTTGGGGGGTTTATTTTATTGGTTTTTTTAAACCACAAATAGGCAGACTGACCCTCAGAGCAAACACCAGGTCAAGCAGAAGAAAGAGAGAGCACAGGGATGCAGGCTGGTGCTCAGGAAGTCTCTTTGGTCCTGACAGATGCTGGGACAGAGCAGGAAGAGGGGGACACTGCGTGTATCCTATGCCACGCACTTTCCTCAAGCCTTTAGTACTGGTCACAGGTATAGACAGGACCCTGGAGCTTTGCTGTCATTCAGAACAGCAATTCTTGTGTTCACATGCTACCAAGCCTCACACCCTGAAGGCTTTCACAGCTGAAATGATGGCAGAGATGAAACATTACAGAGTGCAGGGCTTTCTGCTTATTTTCCCAAAAGAGAGTAAGTGTATTGGTGCCGCTCTCTTATAGTATGACCAGGTGCCTGATAGGCTGGGCTTGAGGAGCTAGCTATGCTCTCAGAAGGTATCTCAAGGTCGCATCACACATTGCAACATGAGCTAGTTGTGCCAGCACAGCAATGGCCCTGCTGTTTCAGGCTCCTCTCCCAGAAACAACACATGCAGCAGCTCCTCTTGCAACAGCTCTCATAGCTTCTAACTCAGCATTTCTGTATGACTCCATTAGTTACTATTCCTACATGCCCAAAAGTTTCAGTAGCAACACAAATCGAATGCAAAATGGTAGTTAGTGCTTCAACACATTTCAAACTTAAGGAAAAAAATTACCTCCCCTTTTAAGTGGAATGGATACCCACATTCTTACGGTACTGCTGATGAGGGGGGTCTGCAGGAGGCGAGAGCACCTATTCAGACAGCCCTTTCCCATCCTCCTGCACTGGCAGGGAAGGGTAAAGCTGAGGGTTTCAGTGTTACTTGGTTACTTTCATTGAAAAGAGCTGGGTTTTGCTCAATAGCCGTTGAGTACATTCCTCAGATTCTTTTCTTCCGTGCTTTGTAAGTTGGGGTTGGAAGTCACTGCTGAAAGCACAGGAAGTTAAAACTCCTGTCACCTCAGGGTACTTCTGTGATAAACTGACCCAGGCTTGAAGAATAGAGCACCTTTTATAGCCCCATCACAAAACAATTTACAAAATAATTAATTACTGCCCTTACCATGTCCTCAGCTGGCACTGCTGAGTCTGTAACTAGCCGTGCCCGTTCGCAGGAGCACAAGTTGTGCCCCTGGTAATAAGAGAGTCCAGCTGTCATAAAGGCTAAGCGATCCTCCGGTGCCCACTGAAAGCATGTGTTTTAAAAAACAGCATGGTGCATCTTATCCACTGAAATTAAACAAAGGTTTTTCCATTGCCTTTAAAGGGAGAAGGATTAAGAAATACATTTTCAATGCTCACCTCCCTACTTAGAAGAACATTAATTAAAGCTCCCAGGGGAATTTAAAATTGAAATCTGGGCAGACAGGACACAGCTTTGTCCTGCATTGATTCAGTGTGAAAACCCAGATGTTTAAAGTATTTCACAGTAATTGTGATCCACATGAAAAGTATTTTAAAATATTTACCCTATATTAAATATTTAACCATACTGGAAATTAAAAATAGTTAAAGTGTTTACTAGCAAATTCTGGAAGAGAAGAAATCCTAATTAGGGCCAGTACCATAGTCTGTGGGGCAACATGCTGGTCGCCACCCGTGATTCAATCCCTGCTCCAAGTGTAACAGGTTACAATCTTCACACAATCACTTAGGGAAGTGATCGTGCCCCTGTACTCGGCACTGGTGAGGCCGCACCTCCAATACTGTGTTCAGTTTTGGGCCCCTCACTACAAGAAGGATGTTGAGGTGTTAGAGCATGTCCAGAGAAGGGCAACGAGGCTGGTGAGGGGTCTGGAGAACAAGTCTTATGAGGAGCGGCTGAGGGAGCTGGGGTTGTTTAGCCTGGAGAAAAGGAGGCTCAGGGGAGACCTCATCGCTCTCTACAACTACCTGAAAGGAGGCTGTAGTGAGGTGGGTGTTGGTCTCTTCTCCCAAGTAACTGGCGAAAGGACGAGAGGAAATGGCCTCAAGTTGCGCCAGGGGAGGTTTAGATTGGATGTGAGGAAAAATGTCTTTACTGAAAGAGTGGTTAAACATTGGAACAGGCTGCCCAGGGAAGTGGTGGAGTCACCATCCCTGGAGGTATTTAAAAGATGTGTAGATGAGGCGCTTAGGGACATGGTTTAGTGGGCATGGTGGTGTTGGGTTGACGGTTGGACTCGATGATCTTGGAGGACTTTTCCAACCTTAATGATTCTGTGATTCTAGGTTGAGTTCAAGCAGCACCTCGGTAACATCCAAAGTCACAGGAAAAAGCCACCCTCCACTGCTCGCTGAAAGCCAACTCCTGTCGGTACAGCTTCAAACTTTGCTCTTACATTACAGAAGCCCCTAACAGAGGAAGAAGGCCCCAAGTGCTAAATGTGAAAAGCTAACTATCAAAGAACAGGGCACCAACCTTCATGTCAGATGAGGGACCACGGGGCAGGACTGAGCTCCACAAGAAGACAACATTAAATCAGACCAGGAAGGAGAAGGCAGGATTCTTCCTGTCTCTCCTTGAGTCAGGCACCATCCTCCCAGAGCTTTCCAAGCTGAGGTAGCTATTTCACTTTACGGTCTGTAACATACATTTTTTTCCTCTCCATTTTTGCTTCCAACTGCATATTTTTATAGGACTTCTGCCCTTACCTATTTAAATACTGGCTTTAATTATCCCAGTGAATATTTGCTTCTGATTTTCCTGTAGCTACTTAGAAAACTGAACGTAAAAAGGAAAAAATCCAGAAAACTTTATTTTTGCATTCATTTAAAGGTATTCAGTTCAAAATTAGGGATGAAAGAGCTTGAGGTTTTTTCCAAGCAAGTTTAACCAGAAAGTTACAAGAAATTATGAGAGGCCTGTTAAAGGTCAGCATGCTATAACCAAATTCCAGCCTGTTAAATTACTGTTATATTATGCTTCCAAGAAAATCTGTATTCAACATCTGTTTTCTTTACATGAGACCATTAGGAACAGGCAGGCCGAGTCATAGCCTCATTCTGCACTTACTTCAGGTTTTGAAAGGACAAATCTGTCCCTCCCTAGACACAGGACTAGATTCAGACCTGGCCTTGTTGGACTCGTTCACTACTGTGATGTTTTCAAGTTGCTTTGGAGTCAGACATTACCCAAAAATCAGTATTAACGAGGAAAACAGGAAGGCGAGCTGGAGATGAGCCGGCTCTGCTTCTCATCATTTGCACTCGCTGCCGTTCAGGCTAATTTTTTATCAAGTCAAAGCAGATTTCTCTATGAAATAGTTGGCAAAAAACTTCCTGAAAAAAATTGGTGGCCGATAGTCAAATTAGGAATCAGTGTGGATCCCAACATCCTGCTACTTCTGAAGACGTCAGTACTCTAAAAATTGAAACCACCCTGAACAAATGCACATTGCAAACATCTCTGCAATTAAAGTTATGGAAAGCAACTGTTACTCCCTAGCATGTGCTAAAACAAGTGTTTTTCAACAGCATCAATTTGTTTTTGAGAGATCAACATGAAATATGGAGACATCTGGATATTTCAAGGTCAGTATGGTTGTGGATACAAATGCTACAGCAAAACAGTGTCAAGCTCTGCAGAAGGACAGGCCTCTCTGGGGACGACCTGAAATAACTCGACCAGAAGCACCGCACATTTCTGCTACCACTGCTGTCGCTTCCACCTTCTTCCTGGTCCCTCCTCTCCCACCATTTCAGTTCCTCTTCCTAACCCTGACACAAATACGAGGCAAAGGCTAAGAGGAAAATGGGCTCTTCTGGCTGTGGTGAAAGTTTTGAAACTGTTCAACTTCTATCAAGGTTGCCATTACCCAAATATTTGATGCCACAAGCAGAGATAAGTGTTTCACAAGCAGGAATACTAGGACTTATAGAAAAAAATAAGCATGAGTTTGCCTGGAACAACAAAGTGCTTGCAAATTTGGGGCAACACCCTACCCGTGGGTTTACTGTACCTCCAGGTGCTTTTCCATCCCAGACCCAAGAAAGTAGCACCCATCACAGGAGCCTGGCCAAAGGGCTGTGGGGACATTGACTCAAATATATTCACTGTCTGGTTTTAAAGACTAATGAAATTACACAATGCAGTAAAGATAAAAACAAAAACGGAACATCCAAATAGATTATCATGACCATCCAAAGTGCAACACTGCTTTTTTATTTAACAATTTTCAAAGGATCACGTTGCTTGTTTCCCTTCTTCTTTCCATATCATGAACATCATGTTGCTACAATGCAGACAATTTTAAAACGAAGGTTAAACCTTGGGCTAGTATAGGGAGACGTTCAGCTTACTGTGGGTTCTTTTTTTTATTGCTTGTTTTGCCTTTGAATTATTTGTGACCTTGAAAAAAAATTTCTATACCTGTTTACCCACATGCAGGATATTTACTTACCCCCTCAAACAGCTATAAAGTTTATATCCAAGAATGTTTCTTGTAATAAATCTTGAGCTGTGCCGTTGAACTATTGACATTTTGAACCCACATCATTGATCCTGCAGTGTTTTAAGAAAAAAAAATGGTAAAGAAGAATTGAGGTAGCCTAGAAGAGAGGGGGAACAGGTGGACTGTAAAAAAATTGGTAGGGCTTCATCTGACAGATGAGTGAGAGGATACAAAGCACAACTCAGGAAAGAGCAGGGAGGAGATACAGGAAATGGTGCTTCAAAGACCAGTGAGATAAAGGGTTACCCACAACTGCACATGCCCACCAGGATGGGGCTTGGTTTATTTTTCAGTGACAGGGATTATCCAAAATTAGTAGAGCAGAGACTGCAAACTCAGCTACAACTACCCTATTTCATTAAGAAGTAGCTGCTGAATTAGAGATTGTTCTACCCAAAGGTGACCGTGGTTTCCACACTGCACACATTGACTGGATGTAAAGCAGCCTTCCCAAGGGCCTGAAACTTCCTCTTAAATTTGCATTGGTTTGTATGATACCTTGCTTTGTTTCTCCCTACAGTGAAAAAAAGAGTTAAACCACCCCCTCCTAAAACTAACATTTTCAATAAGCTAAATGCAAAAAAGCAATACTATTTCACTACTTCTTCCAGGCAAAAAGACAAGCGAGATGTGACATTGAGGCTTTAAATATAAATGCCACTGTGGTTTCCCTCCTGTAGCTGTTTTTTGTCTAAATTATGAGGTTGTTTGCAGTAACACGCCTCAAACAGAGCATAAAAGCAAACTAAAGACATTAGCTTTAGATTTTGACTTTAAAAGTTATGGACAAGACAGTGGCACAGCAGTACACAGAAGCAAGGACTTTAAGAAGCAAACAAGCACAAGGGCCCCAGAGACAGGACCGCTACACATCACATTGGCTGGCAGGCCCCTTATTCAAATCCTGGGTCGGCAATAAGAGTTACTGACATTGCACTGACTATATAGCTCCTTCTGAAAGGAGTGTTGACATTTTTAGCCAGATTGCTAACAGACAAGTGTCTGCAGTATCAATAGCAAAAGCAAAGCTTTGATCAGCAGGACACTGCCTGGAACAACAAAGTGCTTGCAAATTTGGGGCAACACCCTACCCGTGGATTTACTGTACCTCCAGGTGCTTTTCCATCCCAGACCCAAGAAAGTAGCACCCATCACAGGAGCCTGGCCAAAGGGCTGTGGGGACATTGACTCAAATATATTCACTGTCTGGTTTTAAAGACTAATGAAATTACACAATGCAGTAAAGATAAAAACAAAAACGGAACATCCAAATAGATTATCATGACCATCCAAAGTGCAACACTGCTTTTTTATTTAACAATTTTCAAAGGATCACGTTGCTTGTTTCCCTTCTTCTTTCCATATCATGAACATCATGTTGCTACAATGCAGACAATTTTAAAACGAAGGTTAAACCTTGGGCTAGTATAGGGAGACGTTCAGCTTACTGTGGGTTCTTTTTTTTATTGCTTGTTTTGCCTTTGAATTATTTGTGACCTTGAAAAAAAATTTCTATACCTGTTTACCCACATGCAGGATATTTACTTACCCCCTCAAACAGCTATAAAGTTTATATCCAAGAATGTTTCTTGTAATAAATCTTGAGCTGTGCCGTTGAACTATTGACATTTTGAACCCATATCATTGATCCTGCAGTGTTTTAAGAAAAAAAATGGTAAAGAAGAATTGAGGTAGCCTAGAAGAGAGGGGGAACAGGTGGACTGTAAAAAAATTGGTAGGGCTTCATCTGACAGATGAGTGAGAGGATACAAAGCACAACTCAGGAAAGAGCAGGGAGGAGATACAGGAAATGGTGCTTCAAAGACCAGTGAGATAAAGGGTTACCCACAACTGCACATGCCCACCAGGATGGGGCTTGGCCTAGAAGAGAGGGGGAACAGGTGGACTGTAAAAAAATTGGTAGGGCTTCATCTGACAGATGAGTGAGAGGATACAAAGCACAACTCAGGAAAGAGCAGGGAGGAGATACAGGAAATGGTGCTTCAAAGACCAGTGAGATAAAGGGTTACCCACAACTGCACATGCCCACCAGGATGGGGCTTGGTTTATTTTTCAGTGACAGGGATTATCCAAAATTAGTAGAGCAGAGACTGCAAACTCAGCTACAACTACCCTATTTCATTAAGAAGTAGCTGCTGAATTAGAGATTGTTCTACCCAAAGGTGACCGTGGTTTCCACACTGCACACATTGACTGGATGTAAAGCAGCCTTCCCAAGGGCCTGAAACTTCCTCTTAAATTTGCATTGGTTTGTATGATACCTTGCTTTGTTTCTCCCTACAGTGGAAAAAAGAGTTAAACCACCCCCTCCTAAAACTAACATTTTCAATAAGCTAAATGCAAAAAAGCAATACTATTTCACTACTTCTTCCAGGCAAAAAGACAAGCGAGATGTGACATTGAGGCTTTAAATATAAATGCCACTGTGGTTTCCCTCCTGTAGCTGTTTTTTGTCTAAATTATGAGGTTGTTTGCAGTAACACGCCTCAAACAGAGCATAAAAGCAAACTAAAGACATTAGCTTTAGATTTTGACTTTAAAAGTTATGGACAAGACAGTGGCACAGCAGTACACAGAAGCAAGGACTTTAAGAAGCAAACAAGCACAAGGGCCCCAGAGACAGGACCGCTACACATCACATTGGCTGGCAGGCCCCTTATTCAAATCCTGGGTCGGCAATAAGAGTTACTGACATTGCACTGACTATATAGCTCCTTCTGAAAGGAGTGTTGACATTTTTAGCCAGATTGCTAACAGACAAGTGTCTGCAGTATCAATAGCAAAAGCAAAGCTTTGATCAGCAGGGAAGGCAGGATGCAGAAGCACACTGTTAGACATGCTGTTTGAAGAAAGCTAAGTGTAATGCCACTGAAAGGACCTCACTTCTTTCATATTATGGTAGAGAAGTTAAAATTCATGACCTTCAAAGAGAAATCCATCTGGAGACTTGTTATTTTCGCACACGTGAAAGTTACAAGGAATAGCCCTTTCCTTTATCCCTCAAGGAAGTTTCAAGCTTGGTTAGCAACATCAGTTATTTCTATGGCAACAGACAGATATAAACACAGGATTATAACCTTCAACAAAGGATCAAGAAGAGGAAGAAATAGGACTTGAAGAGAGAAATGCCTGGAAGAGCTGCAAAAAATGTAGAAAGTTACTTAAAGTTCTTAAAATGCATATTTCTTCTTGCTCCCTACAGGACTATGAACATTATATCTTTTTGTTAAAACTTTGATTTCAAACAGAGAAAAAGGCAGAGGACTGTACATTATTTTTTGCTGCAGACATAATGGAGTCAAATAGTTGGGATCGCTGACACTTGGGACAGGGCTTGAGGAGGTGCCTTGCCTGGGGTGCTTTACAGCTCACAAAATTAAGTTTACACCAGAAAGCATGCACTTTTATTCTACAAATGTTGCTATAGAGATGGGATTTCAGGCACATATGTACAAGTAAATTTAAAATTCCCACATACACTTAAGTACACTAAATGGAGATGAGCAGGTAATTCTAGTGTTGTCAAACCAAACCTGATCTTTGAGGGAAAGCACAGATGATACCTTTTAAAGTCTCCTTTGCTGTGAGCCAAGTCACCACTCCCTTTCACCCGTGAAGCCACTTGCACTACTCTCAAATGTGATCAAGCCCTACTAACACAACAGCAGCAAATCCTTTGCTGGTTGTCCCAGTGTAAATAGCTGCACGAAGAACCACACACTGCTGAACTGAGCCCTGTATAAAAAGCAGGTATTTCCTCTCCTATTTTTCCCTTCCATTTTCACCAGCAGGATCAGCCAACCCTCTTGGCAGAGGGAGCTAAGGGAGCAGCTGCCCCAGAGGGTGCCCAAGGGCCCATCTCCATCTCAGCCTGGCCGAGGAACACACCAGGGGCCATTTCAGGAGAGCTAACCCCAGCCCCAGCAGCAGAGTATGTGTGGCAGCCTGAGCCAAACATACAGGGCCAGGGCTCGATTGCTACTCAGGCAAATTCATTTTGAGTCGGTTTGGGTGTGTCTGCACAAGCTGCAGTTACTCCTTTGGATTGCCCTACAGCAGCCATTTCCCAGGAACATCTGTCTCCTTGGGTCCCAGCCAAAGGAAAGAAGTTTGCTTTGGTTTTTTTTTAATCACCACCCTCACTTACCCCAGACACATGCTTCTACATGAGACAGGGAAAGTAAGAAAGGGAAAGCCCATCCTGCGCAGAGACTAGCAACAGGTCTGAGGCGTGACCCAATTAGCAAAAGGATCTGAGAAGAGGCAGGTGCGTGGGAAGCTCCCAGCAAGTGAAACACAAGCCAGGCCATAAAGAAATCTTTGAGCCCTCATAGCTAATCCAGGGCATGCTGAAAGAGTTAGGATCATTCAACCTGGGCCATAAGCAATGAGGTCAGGAAAACCCTTCATTCGTAGAGGTAGGAAGGAGGAGATGCACAGCCCACTAAAGAGCAATGCAAGAACATCTGCTGCGGGGCAGAGGTCTGACCAGTCACCAGACAGTTTGTCAGGAAGCCAATAACAATGATAGCAATGAAAGAATTGGGTATATTGCCTAGCATTAGATGTGAAAGGAAATACCATTAAGCATCTTCTGAAGCTTAAAGTAACTATTTACTCCCAAAGCAGGGAAGGATTGAAGGGAGCGCATAGTGCAGACAGACCTAAAGGCAAGAAGTTCTCTGCATCCCTCAGCATCTTTTGCCAAGAGAGATGCTCTGCTTCATTATTCACTGGTAATATCCCAGACCCTGGAGCACCGTTTTGCTTTTAAAAAGCCCCAGTGAAAGATCTCATTTTGCTATCTAGGCACAAAAGTTGCCTTTTGGAAGTCAGGTGCAAAAGCCCTATACAGTCTCACCTGTAAGTCACCAGCTGTGCTGGCAGGCTGCACAGAGGAAGGAACATGCAGTGACAGCAAATAGAGCCAGGCAGAGCAGCCTGACAGAGCCCAGAGTAGTTACAAAATTAGCAATGACAATTCTCTGCGTACCTGGAGTTACTCTTATCACTTGTAAAACTTTAAAAAATAATCTACTGCTTTGCACATAAAAAATTCACCCAGGGACTGATTTACTGTACAACTGTCAATGGGTCGGTCTACAGTGCTCACATGCTTCCCCTATTAAAACAATTCCAGTTGTCAGTGAGGAAGGACATAAGAAAGGATGACTGTTTTCC
Organism: Pygoscelis adeliae; assembly: GCF_000699105.1. Classification (NCBI taxonomy): domain Eukaryota; kingdom Metazoa; phylum Chordata; class Aves; order Sphenisciformes; family Spheniscidae; genus Pygoscelis; species Pygoscelis adeliae. Next base: position 6,200,666 of record NW_008824035.1, read on the forward strand.
AGTCCTTTTCCAAAGAAGTGGAATCTGCCATGATATTTAACCTTTCCTCTACTCTTCCACCAACATGCACCCCGCCCCACCCCACCCCGCCGTTGGTTCCCACACCCCAGATATGAAAGCAGATAAGGAGGTCCCTGGCTTGCTGCTTCCTGATGGTGAGTCACAGTCTGAGTCAGCCTTTGTGTTCTAGGGAACCTGGAAGGCTTTGAAACCCGCTGTTGATTTTGGCAAAACCACCTCTCCCTTTCTTTGAGGGTAAAACAATTTACACACATCATTTTTGGTCTGAAAATAGCCACTGAGATAAAAACAGCGAGAGAATGACCAAAGATTTTCTTGTACTGGACTCTGCACAGCAGAAGCAGAACCTCCCCGTCCTGGGGCACAGTTGCACTGAAGTGACTGAGCCACAAAATACCCGCTTAAGCACTGAAGATTCAAGCAAGATGTATTCACAGCCTCTGTCTATTTTATGCACAGAAGGCACCACAATTTATGACTTTGGATACAACCACCTCTAGAGCAATTTGTCACCTTTTCAGTGATGACCAAGAAAGGTGTCATCACCTGCTGGGTCACTGTCTGCTTCCCATAGCCAGGTGACAACTGAGGTTAAACGGTACCAATTCCCGTCCTGACATCAGTAAGCCGACCTCCTCCTCCTCCTCTGTTTTCCCTGGTGCATTCCTTCTAGCAAAGCCAGGCCACTCTCTTTAGGGGCTCAGATATTAATGAGCTTAGCACCAGGAGATCCAGACAGGAGAAGTGTCTTTTGATAAACAGGAGTTTGTCCCGTCTCAGTTGAGACACGCCAGTAATGAGGGAAACTCTGGCAAATCCACCTCTCAAGAATCCATGTGTGTCTTTGCCTAGTCCTTCTCTGTATCCACAGATCAGCACTTTGTATTTATATAGAAAAAAATCCCCTCATTCTTGGCAGAGAAAAGCCCCCATATTTTTATTAACATGTTTAAACATTACATCAGCTGCTCATCTCAAACATTCAACTGCATCATCCACTTCTGTGCCTACTTATGTATCTGTTTTACAAAACCTTTAATTAAATTAATTATGCTTTTATATGTATTTTTTAATTTCCTTTTGCAATCATATTTCAGACATCTTTTGATCTCATATTGCAATTCCAAACTACACTCCTTCCCTTCATGTCTGTTTGGTAAACACTTTTGCTTGGGCCAGATTCATTAGCATTTTAATTATTTTCTCACTCCAGGTCTTCTTTTCTATTCCTTCTTCCCACAGTATAGCAAATTAGGCCATTTCTAGATTAATCCCTAAATTCACTAAAATTTCTTTATGCTGTCATACTTATGCTTTAAGACAACAGAAAAAGGTATCTGTAAAAAGTACAATTAGTTGTTAAACTTCCTTTCAGAGTGTAACTATTGTTAAATAAATTATTTCAAGGAAACTGGTTTTAATATTCTCTAATAGGGATTTTGCATGATAAAGCACGGAAACTTGAAACATGCCAAAGCACGTGAGAGCAATTAACATATCAGTTGTAACAGCATTTTTTTAAAGTTTGCTTGAATGAGTGTTGAGAAGGGGAAAACCTGTTATGTTAAAACTTGGCAAAGATTTTAACCTTAATTTTTAACTTAACTTTGAGAGTGGAAAATAGCTTGGGTACTCTTCTCCCTACGCATCTTTCAAATAGTTTCTTTAAAAATAAATTACCAAAACACATAGCACTACAGAGCACTTTTTCAATTCTAAATGTTTTTATTTTTAAATTTGGCTACTTTTTAAAATGGCTACACACTTTAAAAAACAAAGTGAAATATTTCAGCTAACCAGAGATGTACTTTCCCCTCTCCCAAGTCTGGCCAAGTAACAAAACATTTTGCTCAAGCTCTGCACGAACAACTCCAAAAATTTACCATGCATCAGATGCTAAAAATTCAGGTACATGTTTCTTAGTTTCTTGCTTAGTCACAAAGCAAGAAAAATGTAGCTTCCCTCTTTTATTCATATTTAGACCTCACTGCTTTGTGACTGCGATGTAGTGAAAGCATGCACGTAATCAGCTATGTGGGTCAGCTATCAAGTGATTATTTGTCTGATCCCTTCCTTATATCACTACATACCTAGCACCACCACTAAGCTATACTTTAGAAAAGAAATCCACTAACCCTAATGCTGATCCCGTAAAAAAGTCACAAGCATCCTTAGCACAGTCAGTCTCATTCCATAAGGTAGTACTCACTGCTTATTCAAGGTAAAGCCTATGCGGGGACATCCAGACAAAAGTACATTTGAAATACTTTTAGGATTTATTTTCATTGACAAAAGGACATGTTTCTCCATGGGGAGAAAAAAGTGGGTGTTAAACCTCTAGCTCTTCCATAAAAGAGTGGAGACAAAGCCCTTGGTGTTCACATCAGGTGAAATCAAGGCTACAGGAGGGATAAGGGTAAGACCTACTGATGGCATGCTAAAAGCTTCCAACGCTTTTACTTCTCTTTGGATTTAATAAAGAAAGTCTATATGCAAAATTCTTCTCATGGAGGGTAGAAGCAACTGCAGTTCACACCTTTAGGTCATTAGAAATGGCTCCATTAACCCACTTCACTGCCTTTGCAGACAAATTAACTTAGAATGTAAGTTGCTATTTTAGCTGAATTCACTTCCAAACCAAAGACAGGCCACTTATATTTGGATTAATCAAAATTAACTTCTGATGGGAATTATTTAAGCAACATTAAAACATATGCATTGTACAACTGGTTCTCCCAGGCAGACAAGCTTTTAGCTTGCTAACTTGTTCCTTATCCAGGACGACAATTTTCCTAGTGTGAACCTCTCCCACATGCATTCAAAATGCACCTGCTTTCCTTTCTGCCAGTATTATGGGAGCAATGTGAACATTGCACCACCTTTGTATCCTCTCATAACATTAGCAGGTATCTCAGGCTGGTCTAGCTGAACCCCTCGAGGATAAACAGAACAGGATCTGCTATTACAGGTCTGGGGCTGCAATCACTCCCAAAAATGATTGCAAACAGAAATCCTGTTCTTCTGTAGTCCCTTTCCAATTTATTTGCCTAAAATACTTCAAGTAATTCCCCATGGGAAACTGATGCAGGGCAGCAAACAGCATGTAAGACAATCCCTTGAGGTCCTCATAGCCATTTGGCTATGGTATCCACTTGGAAACGGACATTTCCAAATCTAAGCCCATAACCAGGTTCCAGTGAAAATATTCTTTTCTTTCACCAGCTTACAGTGAATTGAAATTTAAAGGAATACTTAACAGTTTTAAACATCTTGCCAGAGGTTTGTATTAGACTCACTACAGTGAATTCTCTGAAAATTATGCATGTGACTTGATTAACATTTTCAGTATAACATATCTGAAGACAAAAATCAAAATGGTTTTCTACTGAAGAGCCATCAGCTAGGGCTTCTTTCAGGCAGGTAACAGTACCACAATCCTGCCACTTCCTAGCAATAATATCTCTACTTTATACGTTCCTGGGAAATACTCCCACTGGAAATGGAAGAGAGATTAATAAAGGGCAAGAGTGAAGGACAGCAACAGCCTATCTTTGCTGGAACCAGCAGTGTCCACCAGCAGGAGGTATGACCTTTATGGTTTGATTGAGGAAGACAGAGTATGGGAACCGTGTGGGCTCTGCGTACAAACAGCTTTCAGATTCATTCGGAGGCTATTCATAGACTGAAATAGGATGTGAAAGCAACACAAGAGTAACCAGAAGAAATACAACACAACTATTTCCACAACTAACAAGCTCTTTCCAATCTGGCCTGCTACATCCAACCCTGCTTTCCTAATGCTCTACGCAAGTTGCAAAAGTCTGCTCGAGACCCAGCGTATCTGATTTCACACAGGCACCTGTAAATGTAGGGCAGTGATATCGGGTATCTGTCCTACTTCAGCAGTTCCACCTAACTCCAAAAGGCTTATCTGGAGCCTAACATTTCATTATACCAACAGGACAAAAACAGAAACTCAGCAGGATACTAGCACTTCTATTTATGAAAATAACCCACCAGGAACTAGTATATGGTCCAACACATTATCATCATATAAATCAGGATTTAATCTGAAAACAATGACATGCTGTTAATCTAATTGGGCTGTTAAAGCCTAACAATGACAATTCTAATGTTAGTTTTTGACCCAGGGAGTGGGGAAAATAATGGAAAAAATAAATGAAAGACTATTCAAGAATAGGGAAAAGAACCAGAAATAGAGAAGGAAAAATTACAGTGGAAGGGAAAAATGCCAAAACCAGAGGCTGTCCCAAAAGTGAATTTCCCTAATGACAATGAATGCAAGCTAGTAAGCAACACCAACAAAAATCAAGGTGACTCTTCTTGTGGGTTTGAGATTCTCACACTTCTGCCTAAGAAAAGATTTCAGTCCTTAGAGCCCCAGGGCCACCTTAGTGGCTGTAGGCTTTTAAGACCAAAGTTCCTACTGAGCACTTGCATGAGCGTACCCCAAAACTGAAAGTCTCCTCAGAGTTACCCCTTGGGAAACCTACCTTGCACCTACCCCTCATCAGAGTACTGTACATTTTACCTGACATATATCTAACATGACGTACTTAAATAGTGCTTGGAAAAGATGAGAGGAGTTCCCTAGACCGTGGGCAGAGAAAGAAGTTGCTTTTGTAGGAGAGGAAGGTTACCTTATCCCAGAACATCTATGCCCTCTCAAGCCTGGCCCTTGGGATCCCTTCAGCACCGGGGGAAGACGATCCATGGATCGGTAAAGGAGATACATTAAAAAAGTCAGATATGTATTTTTCCCAGCTGTTTTTCCCTTTCCCTGCAGGAAAATATACAAGTGGTATAGAAAATACCTTAGTTTATACTTTTACATACCCAAAGTGATTTTTTCAGACTGTGGCTAGCATTGTCTGAAGATGGTGTCTACCTCATATGCTTCAGAAATTTCACAGGATTTTCATGCTAACAAGGATCGCTTCCGGGTTGCCAAAGCATCTGTGTCAAGAGACTTCCCCAGTGCCAATGGGCAACAATTAAAATCATTGCATACTACCGATGTGTAACTGGCACCCTTAAAGTTCTCATATCTTTTGCACCAAAGCATCAGAAATCCTCTTTTGTGGCCAGAGACCATAAGCTATGGGTGTCATTAAAGCTATAGCAATTATCACCGGTAGGATCTGGCACAGATTCTTAATTGCTGTGGGAAGGTTAGTCCTAACAAAAACAACATTCTTCTGCTGTGATATGCAAGTTTCAAATCTTAAAAGAAAACAAAATTTGAGCAGAAATAAGACCTACACCCATTCATTCATAATTTTCCCTCCATTATTTGCTGCATTCTATTGTTCACAAACAATAGAGATGTTTACAAATATATTATTATGCAAGCCCTTTGCGATAAAAATAACTCCTTTCACAATTCACATTGAAGTGCAGCAGGATTCTTGCTCCTCCTTCCAAACCAACTTGCATGTATTTGAGTAGGTCTTGCTGCCCTTCTATGTTTTCCTCCCTCTAAACATTGACACAGAGGGAGATGTCAGAGCTGAAGGAATGAGCTTACTGCTTTGTATGCACACACAGCAAAAATGAAAAGTAGGTTGTTTGATGTTGAGGGTGAGTTGAATTGATCCATGTGTTCCTTTCCAACACTATTATGTATGACAAGCAGTATGTATTATTGACCAGTGAACATATAATAATAATGTAATTAGGTTTCACTTAAACAATTACCTCGTCATCATTTCTGATCCAAGTTCAGGAAGGAGCACAGACTCAAGAGGGCAAAGGGTTGCGATTAACAGGCACAGCTCACTGCTAGAACTGCATTAACCCTCTATAGGTACATTTTCAGATACAGCAAGCAGTCAAATGCAGCCCACAGCAGTACCCAGAGGAAGACTACAGTTCTACGTTCATTAATGTTTGTGAAGTTACTCATTAAATCCTGAGTCCAGTGGTGTGAACCAGTCTTGCGCCTCAGCAGACAGATGATCCATCAGCTCCTGTTTACTGGGATCATAACACCATGCTGAAAGCAAGCTGCAGGTTTTATAGACAATGAAGAAGCTCCTTCCTCGTCTTCTCAACTCCAACTTTACACCGGAGAAAGAGCCACGATCCGTCTCCTCTCATACAAATACAGCACAACCTAGGACTTACGCACAGCTATCTCCAACAACTGGCATTGTGGAGGCCAATTCAGTTCCAAGGCCAATAAATGCTGCTATGCTTTCCTGTTAACAATTTCACCAGCATCTTCTCTGAGCATGGTTCTCAGGGAACCATCTGTGGCTAATCTATCTTTAATGTTTTATCAGAAAACTACTCTGGTTTGGTATATCTGGTGAGGAGAAACCACATCCTTAATTGGTATAACCATATCAATGATCAATGACATATCAATGTATCCGGTCTAGATATGATAATACTAGCTGCGTATAACTTATTTTGAAAAGGGAACAGGTTAAAATTTTTCTGGGAAAATAATTTCTTGGGCCCAACCCAAGAGAAACATTAACAACATTCAGTGAATAAAAAAATCATCTTAGGCCATAGTACACCTTTTTTTTTACAGGCATTGTGTCTTGAGGCCGAGAGCAGTGGGAACCAACGGGTTTGGTACAAGAGAGACTTTATGCATTAACCACAGAAGAGAGGACAGGGAAGGCCCTTTGCAACTCCTCATTCAGCAGTGAGAGCACTCACTCACCATATGGGGAAATGCAGAGTCCAAAACTCTTCTTCCAGATTCAGAAAGAAGACCTTGTACCACCAGGGAGAATATGCTACAGAAATGTACCTGAAAGCCCATTCCCTCAGTCTGCATGTGCTCCCCCGTGGACACTTTCATCCAGCAGTCGGGGACACAGGTTCCTGGGCAGGGTACACACAGGGGCGGTTTCTAGTCCCACATGAATCAGATAACCAAACCCTTGTCCATTCTTTTTATTTTTTGAAACGGCAACAAAAAATCCTCCCAGACCCTTTTCTAAATCCCTGTTTCCCCACCTATAATCACTTATTCAGTGACAACTCTTTGGAAACTCAGAGGATGAAATTATGATTGAAGAATTACAGTTTCTAACTTCCCCCTTTTCTACTGTAGAGCCTAACTCCTCATTGTTCTAATTTAGAGGAGAGATTAGTACCAACTGTGTTTAGCCTTTTTTTCTTTGTTGAGCAAAGGTAGTTATATAATGTTTCAGAAAATGAGTTCAAGTAAAAATAACCACCTTTTCACAGCACTAAATCCTAGGAAAGATTCTGGTTTGCTCGTTCTGGCATCTTATGTTTACTCAGGACAGACGTGGCACAGACAGTAAAAAGCAAAAAAAATCTGAGCTGTAATACTGAAGGATCAGCCTAGGGTTAAAAATTATTTTCATGCCTAAAATTCCTACAGCTCTGTAAAGCTGCCAAAGCAGGTGTCACTTTTGATAGCAGCAATTTTTGTGATGGTGCTGGTCTACTAGCATCTCAGTGGAGATGATCACAAACTCACCTTTTAGAGACAGAAGTATTATTTCACAGGCATATTAAGTACAACATTAAGAAAACCAGTCATCTAAAAAGAATAGTGGTATTCATGACACAAATAGATCCGTACCACAGGGAAGATCTCTGGGTGTTTCAGGATGTATGACTAAGTGGTAAGATACAAGAAACAGTAGCTATAGGGAGCACAATGTGAGCGCTCAGTACCATTGTTTTTGAAATTAATGTTTATCAGTTTTCCATGAATCACCAATTGCACTTTAAATACCAGTGCCTGTATTCTTCAAGACACTATAAATACACCCAGCTTATTTGGCTGTTCCAGAGAAAGCTGTGAAAAGGATGACATTTGTTCTTCATATATAGCAATGATGAAGAGTTGTCACAGGACTGAAACAACACATTTTTCTTCTTCGAGATGTGAATGACAAAATACTTCTGTACTCTGTCACATCCATTTCTGATGGAAAAGTACCTTATCAGTCTGTTTGGTAATAACACTCCTGAAGTTGCTTTGACTAGACTTTTTTTCCTTCTAATGACTCCAGTCTACAATACATCATGCTGGTTATATTGGTTTGTGTTTTATAGCACTTGGTTACCTCCCAAGCTCGATATGATCACCAGACCAATATTATTGGAAGTTTAAATCTGCACAAATCCATTTCGGCTAGTGGAGCTATAAAGCCTTTTGCTGGTATTTCACAAACACCGGTTGCCTTGTACTTGGAGCTACGCTCAGATCAGGGAAACTTTTTCATCCAAGTGAGAAAAGTAAGAAAGAGTCAAGTGGCTTGTGTGCTATTACACAGCAGGACCAAGCAAGTTATCCATCCTTTCCTACACCACTTTCTTACAGGGAGAA
>NW_008824035.1:6209045-6218978 GCF_000699105.1 Pygoscelis adeliae
TACTGAGCAACATGAATATGCAGAGGAGCTGCTGGAGAGCAGACCTCTGGCTCGATCTTCAGGACCACTAACTTTCTCCCAGACCTCAAAGACAATGTAAAAAAATTAAGCTTTGATCTTAGCAAAGACAGCTTTCCCTTCGGTGGGATGAACCTGAGATCCACACATCAACCTCACGGTATTCAAAGTTATCCAAGAATGAATTTGGACTAACATATCTTTATCAAACATTTAAACAGAAAACAAATGAGTCCGTGCACAAAAGAGCACAGTTAAGGAGCTTGGGCATTTCAGTCCTGATGATAGGAAAAATTAAGAGCTCAAAAAAATAAACATGAGGCTACATTTCTAGTGTTATCTGAGGTCTACTGATACGTTTGTCTATTTTCTAAACACTGTTAAGAGAAATAATTTGACATGAAATATATAATCTAGTCTTATCTTAAAGACAGGACAAAGTCAGTTCTTTCACCTTCCTTCCCACTTCATAAACAGCCCACTATCCACTCATTTGTCATGTTTCTAACATGTTAGCTTTAGCCTTTCAATTCACATGGATTTGCACAAGCTCCTTTTGGTTCTTATTCACATAACTTCATGCCCTATGAGATTTCACTTGAATTTCATGTTCACAGTAGCCAGAACTGTCATGTCTTCAGCATCCTTCCTATGGAGTAAAATTTCTAAAGAGTACATTTGGTTTTCTTTGAAGGCTCTGGAATCTGGGTAGAAATGAATGAAGAATTACAAGAAAGCCATACTGAGTTGTACATGTTTTTCTACCATAGATCAATACAGCTTCCAAGAAATCAAATTTTTTTGAATAAAAAGCAACATACTGTGTGCATACTTCTGAAAAAAGTCACATGGTAGTTGTCTAATACACATACCTAAAAGGCTCAAAGGAAAAAACTTCAAAACAAATATTTGTATGTTTCCTTTTAGAAGAATTACTTTATGGGGCAAAATAGGTTCTTAAATATTTTAGAGTTATGTTCTATTATATGTTAGGTCTGAAGTTTTCTGGACAGTGGTTGTACTTGTAATAAGAATGGTAACTTGACAGTACAACTGCTTTTTGTAGACAACCTATGTAGATTAGAGATCGACTTCCTGAGCACAGACCAAATGCCAACCCTTTCAGGCTGCAGCTATCACTGTTCCAAGAGACAAAGCACGCAGATATCTTTCCTTCCCGCTGCGGCTGTTGGAAAGTTGTGGGGTTTCTGCATTAGTCAGCACAAGCGGACCTTGTTTTTCTCATTAATTGCACCAGCAGGGCATATAATAAACAGCTGCCTCAGAGGGAAGAGGAGTAAGAAGGGATAATATGAAAGGACAGTCCAGTGTAATGAATTAAGTGTAATGAATAAAGTGGTTCTGTTTTAGCCTGTTTATTCTCTTGCTGGCATTTGTGAACAGAAGGAAGTAACAGAAATAATAGCCTTAGTATGCATCCTGTCACTAAAAGACTGGTGAGCTCTAGTATTTCCAAGGCACACATATTTAGCCCATGTATGAATATTGAATGCATATTCCTGTCCCAGAACTTGGCAGTCTCAATGTAAAATCTCAGGCTATTAATCAAACACAGCCTTTTGTGGGGAGTTCCCAAGCCTAAGACAGGGACACAGATCCTATCCAGAGCTGCCTGGGTAGGGGTGTACAGTCATGGTCACTAAAGAGAAACACCCAAATACAGACCCCAGGAAAAGGAAAACACCTTCTTTCAGACTGACCTGATTTATCAGGAATATATTTTTCCCAATTCAGACAAGAGAATATTTAGTGCCTGAAAATATGGCTTAAATGGCTTAGAAATTAAATGAACTGAAACGCCCTCCTTTGTTGTTTATTTTCTTCCCCTTCCTTCAGCTGCTTTAGTACAAGAGGAAGCCGCTGGAAATAGCAGGTTCTGCTTTGTATACATACATGCTTTTATAAACAGTGATATAAAATCCAGGCTTCTCACCCTACGTGCAAGGAATTTTTCCTTTCTTTAAAATGAAAACTTTTAAAGGAAATTTTAATGAGAAATAAAAGCAACGCTCTTCTGGGAACAACAGAGACTACTTATACCCAAGAGACAACCACCAAATGCTATCGTTAAGCATCTTATTGATGGAATTACAGTGAAGGCTTAGAAGAGAGGTCTCCAAATTTATTCAAGGGCATTAGACACCCAAATTATAATATAATTCAAATGTGCTTTAGCTCTTCCAAAAAACCCCAGCATAAGTATGCAATTCAAGGCCTAAAGTGCAAGCTTCATACCCATAAAGAAAGTGGATTAATTTAGGAAACAGAGTTGTAAAACTGTTCTCTACTTTACATTTTCTTTCCAAAGCATTGGAGAGGTACAACTTTTCTCCCAGGGAAGGTCTTGGCCAGTGCAAAAGCAGAAAACCATCGGGGCTAGAGAACAGAACCCTACAGCATCACCAGCAAAGGGAGCAATGGCCCCTGGCTGCACTTAAATAGGGCCCCAGGCAGTGGCATGTGGGGTCACAGGTGGGGCTGATCAAGGTTGTTAAGGTGGAGTAGGGGCTCTAGCAGATACATGCTGCCTGAACTTGGAAAATTACACTTCCAGGCTCCATCTTTCCAGTTCTTGAGGGCATTTTCCTTGCTAATGTAGAGGAGGGATGCTACTTTCTGTACCACGGCAATAAAAGTCACTAAGAGGGAAACTTTCAAATAGGCTAGAAGGTTTTAGAAACACGCATCTCATTATTTGTCAGGGAAAGTTGTACTCTTAAATATATCCCTTAGATACATCTGTAAATCTCATCCAGAGCGGAAAAGGTTTCTAGAAAGGGAGATGAGAAAAGGGACACTTAAGGCTATTCCTTTTCCCAATGAAATCCCCCTGTCGTCTCCCCAGCACCCCCAAATCCCATGACAAGCCACCGTTAAATGGCTTGAACGAAGCCGGGTGGATACCAATGGGCCACAAGTCAGCATGGCCATAGGAGCCAGAAAGCATGACAATGAAAGGGCAGAAGAATAGGGAGGGAGTAATTTAAGGCAGGGAAGAAGAAACCTTCCCCCGTGGGAAGTGATTGTCTGTGCACTACAAAGCAGTAGTGCTCCACTTGTCGTTGGCTTTCATCCTGCAGTCAGGCCACCGTGGCCACTGGCTTTGTTGGGTGCACGCTCAGCACAGCATGGAGCTTGTGTGACCAGTATAGCCCTTCGGGCTGCCTTGTGCAATGTGTGGCATTTCCTGGCCATAATGTCCTTTTGTACAGCTAAAGTAAGTTGTGCATTCTCTTTTTAAAAGCGTCCCTCTGTCACTGTGTTATTAAAATAACATCAATGTCCCTCCAGTCTATGGGTTAGTGGTTAAAATCTGCTGTCAATTACCAAGCAAAATGTGAATGAAACGAAGAACAAATTGTCTAACTTCATCAATGTTGTTTTTCTCTTCTTCCCCCAGATAATAATACCTTAAAATAGAATGCCTTATTAACCACAGACCAGAAGGTTAATAAGTACATCAACAAAACAAATGTAGTAAATTAAAACAATGCATTAACATTCATTAGTATTTCACTGTTGATTCCCAAACATGCTGCTATTGCTATTGTGTTATTATCAGGCCATAATTGTTATGTCAAAAGATAGGACCCATATGGTTCAACAAGTTCCTCTGGGAGCTTCTTCTGTATGAAAATCAATCACAAATATGATTCTATAAGGAAAGCCGTGGACACAGGAGAGTTGCTGTCAGTATATGCAACCCATGTGAGAGACTCAAGTGACTGTTTTAAATAAAAGTTTTTAAATCTAGGGAAAAAAAGTGAGAGTTAGGAAACCAGCAGTAATATCAGCAGGTTTGTTCATAGTACGTAAAGTTCAAATGCCAGTCTTTGCCAGACGGGACCCTGTTATCCTAGCAAGAGAAAACACCCTCTAAACACTTCAGGAAAATTCAAACTTTGTATATATTTTCCTACCCATAATAACCAAGAATGCTGATCCAGGTGAGCTAAAACAGGCTGTTTTGAACAGCATTTACCCTCTGAAATACCCGCAGTCTTCAGGTGAAGCCTGAATAGATAGAAGATGGCTAATGTACCACATTGAATGTCCTGGCTGAACTCATCTGCCATCAAACATTAAATCCTGTCTTACAACTCAGGTCTTCGTGGTAAATATTTAATCCACATAAATAACTTCTAAGGTGTTATAACAGACAAGATATACAATCTCTCAGCTGCATCTTCTCATTCAGCTGCCCTCGTCCTCATTTACCCACAGTCTTCAGGTGAAGCCTGAATAGATAGAAGATGGCTAATGTACCACATTGTCCTGGCTGAACTCATCTGCCATCAAACATTAAATCCTGTCTTACAACTCAGGTCTTCGTGGTAAATATTTAATCCACATAAATAACTTCTAAGGTGTTATAACAGACAAGATATACAATCTCTCAGCTGCATCTTCTCATTCAGCTGCCCTCGTCCTCATTTATCTTCTGACCATCCCACTGGAAGGAGTCAGGACAAGCTGCGGTGGCTGTGCTGTGGCCCTGGGTTTTGGTGTCATCTGATGTCTGCCTGGGACCTTCTGTCACAGCACGCTCCAGAACCCCCTTTGTGGACTGATCCCCACACAGCGCTGTGGCACCCAAGTAGGAGCAGCCACGTCTGCACAGCAAGTGTTTGTCTAGTGCTCTCTGCAGCGTCTCTTTCTTTTTCTTCCCTCTACGCTTTGCCTCCTCTTCTTTTCTCCTACAGCTTTTCCCTCCACCCGGGAGCAGAGCGGGGCCGGGCTGGGGTTGGTTTGCTCTGACCTCCTGTGCCTCCTGCAGAGCCGCAGCCTGCACAGCTTCCAGCAGCCCCCACGCACCTTTAACTCTGGCTGACTTGTGCTTCCACTGAGGGTTTATTCCTATCGCTGTTGTTTATTTGTAGGGTTTGGTGGGCCATACAAATGAACAGAAACCCTAACTGTAGGGTTTTGAAGCAACTCTTGGATTATATCACCAGCTTTGTGTTTTTACATATCCTTCGCAAGTTCATTATAAATTACTGTATGCTCCTTACTTCACTATTTTAATAGCACAAGCTGTTTTGCCTAGCTCTATCTTGCTGTTCTATCTGGCGGTTTGTATTTACCAGGCACATGGGTTGTGAAAAGAGTTGCGTAAGCTGGTTTCTATGGTAGGTTTCTATTCGCCATCTGCTTGACTGAAAAAATATCTTTTTCAGTTAACACACTGGGTCTGGTGTTTGCATCTTTTGTTTCCTTCCAGATGCAATCTCAGAAACATAGGAGGGGCTGCGAGGCTTGCGGGGGGAGGAAAGGCCTTTTGAAATAGCCCTTTTACCCAGCTAAGAAATGCATTGTCCCCGCTTGAACACTGCAGGAAACTTAACGTCCTGAAAAGCCTCTTTCCTTGTACCCAGCTGCTTTCATGGCACTGCTTTATCATAAAGGAGATAAAACTGTAAGCCTCTTTCTAAATATACATTCATCCTGTTTCTGGGCTGGTTTCCTAAGGAAACCAGGGTCTGTGCTCCCCATCACCTTGTTCCCCTCCTTCCCGAGCTGCTGTTGAGCCACTGGCCTATTTCTGCCCTGTTCAGAAAAGGGGGCAGAAAAATTAAGTTCCCACACATTTCACATGAACGCAGCTGGGAAAGGGGAGAGGCCTATTAATGACCCCAATGAGACATGCGCCAGAGTGAAAGCCCACCCCTTGCTCGACACCGGGGAGGCCATTCTGGGGAGGGATGCTCTGAATGTCCTGTTCATGGAAAATTGCTTTAAATGGAACTTGCAGCTCAGCAGACACAAAAGCGTCCAAGCAAGTCCATAGGAAACTGCTCACGGGACTGCCTGTTTCCAGCAAGTCTCTCCAGCTAAGAATATCAAGCAGGGACTGGGCAAGCGGAGGCTCTCCAGAAGGGCCTGGATGGGCAGCAGCAACAGCGGCACAAGTGATGCGTGATGAGATGTGTATTTTTGGATGACAGAAAACCACAGTCCTCAGGAGGAAAGGCTTCTGTTTTCCACAGCTGCATGAGGCAGTGGAAAGGGCAGGCTGTAAGATCACGAGTTAACAGCCGGAGAGGCTGAGAGCAGGCATGCAGCATATACACCCCAAAGCAGTCCCGGACCTGTGATTCATCCAACACCCACCACTGCAGATTTTGCCACACAAGGGGGATCAGCAAAAGCAAGGGCTGCTGGTTCACTTTGGGGAGCATTTCTGAGACCAGGCTCGTAATCACCAAGCTGCATGAAACAGTGCGTGCAAAGGCACTGCGGGTGACACGCTGCCTTGGCCCCTCCGCATCAGCAACACAGGGTGTTCCCCTCACACTACCTCTTCCTCCCATTCAGCACGGGGAAGGCATTGCCCTGCACTGGTGCCTGGCAGCCTGCCGCTGTTGCAAGGGATCTGGCAGCTTCACCAGCCCAGCTCCTGGGCAACAAGCACAGTCACAGATTTCTTTTGGAGGAGAAAGCTAAATCGCCCCCTGGCCATGCTCTCTGGGAGGGGAATGGGGGAGCCGCAGTGAGGAGAGGTGCATGGGCCAGTGCCAGCAGCAGTCCCTGCAAGGTGGCCCAGGCGTTGGTCCGATGAACAGGTCACCTCAAAGGTGACCCCAAGGTGGCGCACAAAGTGCTTCTGAGACACAAGTTATCCCCTACATGAAACAGCCTGGGTGCCCCTATGCCATGTGGCCATTCACAGGACATAACACAGCCTCACCTGTTCCTGAGCGTGTCCCATTGGCAGCTGTAATTCACTGCCAAAAGTACGTAAGGACGTTTTGATCGAAACTTAATTTCTTCCCACATGCTGTTCCCTCAGCCACGGCTCGCTGCTGTATCGTTTTGCCTAGGAGAAATATTATATATGCTTCAAGCACAGCACAGCTACAAGGCTGAACCTTTTCTTTTTATGCTATAATAAACTAAATTTTTAGGGGAGAAAAACCATCAAGGTAGCATCTACTCTCACGGTGTATGGTTTTAAAACACAGGAAGCATACATCTCCTGCAGGAGAAGAAGCTGTTTCCAGGCTCTCTTCTCCCTGGAGTGTGAATTTTCACAAAGACACCGCACAGAGCAGTGGGCAGCCAGTACAGGATGAGGGATCAGGTACCCTTACACCGGAGCAGCAGGCTCTGAACCAGCCCAATCATTGTGGTGCTTTACTGTAGAAAAATGTGCACACCCTAAAAGGTTTGGGCATTTGCAGAATTGTTTTTGCAATCAACAGTTTAACAAAGAAACAAACAAACAAAATTTAAACTAGAAAGTAATTGCATGTTTTTTCTCCTAAAAAGTGAAATAAATATGGGAACAGGGGAAAAGTATAAATTTTTGTTTCAACAAGCAACAGCCTCAAGTCCTGAGCAGCTGGAGGGGGGAAAAAAAAAGGAGGCCCAGGATAAGGAAACCAAAATTTACTTTGAGGGTTATAGCTTTTTACAAGGTTCAGCCAGAGCACAAAGCACAGAGAAGACCTCTGGCCACAATCCCTTCGTGCATTTTAGCAGCCTGCAAATGAGATCTAAACCAAAAATAATCAAACAAAACAACTTCCAGAAGGAAAGTTTTCTGTTGAAACCTCCTGACTGCTCATCAGCAGCACCCAGACTATGTTTTAATGATCATTACCCTTTTTAAAAGGCTGGAGAGCTCTTAGCACGAGGTGTACCTGCCTGTCCACAGGCACCCAGACCTCCTCGTGCCCGTCTGCGCCTGGCCAGACACTGCCTGTGATCACAACCGAGCTCTTTCTGGGAACATTGAACAAAATGACATATACAATTAGGTCCCTCTGTCATGGCCTTGACAGCTCATCATGTAGGCTTTTTGCATTTAAATACATTGGGGACAGTGTCCGTGCCCTCCAGAAATCTTCCTGTTGCTGGGGCTCTTTTGCCGTTTAATGGAAACTCCGTGTCTCGCAGCCTGTCAGTTGCTGAAGCTATAAAATTGCCTGCTTTGGGAAGTCAGATTTTAAGTTACAGGTACACAGATAAGGCAACAGCAGAAGATCTTAAAGAAAAGTTTAAGTGCGAAAAATAATGGTGCTGCAGTTAAAAGACTGAGCCACTGTGGAGATCACCCATCTGCCTTGGCAGTACCTCATCACAGTCTGGAGGAGGCAAACATCATAAGCTGAGCCATACATGCTTCAGTCAATCGCTTTATTTCCAGCCCTGGTTAGAAGCATTGTATTCTGTATGAAGCAATAAAAGTGAAGTCTTGAGGACCAGGACATTTTAAAAAGGCATTTATACGTATTTAGGTGCAGTAATTTATGAAAACCAATCCTGTCACTGGTATGCACCGAGGTTGTTGAGCACCGTTTGTATGAATCATGGAGCTAGGACAGAAATTACATTAAAAAAACCTTACACCTTTAAAGAAACCAATAAACAACAGCAGCAACAACAAGGAAAAAAGACCTTATTTCCCACCGCTATTCTTTTTGCAGGAGTAAGAGGCTAGACCTGCAATCACAGCTAGGGTCAGTGTGGGAACGCCTGGCAGCTGCTCCCGCTGCAGCCGGCAGCTGCCAGAGCTGCTCCAGCAAGACGAGGTATTTCTGATGTGTCCACCTAGACACAGTGTCTCCTACAGCATTTTTTTACATCTTTCGTGAAAAGCTTCAAATGAAGCAGAATCCTAAAGGTTGTGCTTGGGCAGGGGGAGCACAAGCTAGAGAGATGTAGGTGCTGGGTTTGGGCCACAGTGCCCAGTCGTGCAGGAGGTCTGGGAAGGAGCGTTTGGATACAGCTACTCTTCCTGAGAGGATCATGCCGCTATATCCATTGTCTGCCAGCCAGCAAAGCTTCCTCAGGGAGTGTTCATTTTGGCTCTGAATGGGATTATCTGCTTCCCACTGTCTCCTATATACGGTCTATATATTAGATCATCTCTCCTGGAAGAAGGTTTAGTTCACTGTTGGTTTCTGCTTTGTGAATTAGCTGGGTACGAACACCAGTTTTCTTGTTATCCTGCAGAAAGACTTGCACCGTAATAATACTAAAGTTCTTTGTGTATATAATCTTACAGTGAGGTTCAGTTTGAGGTCCATCTCAGATTCTCTTGTTGTTCATCTTTATTTAAACCTGAGTGTGTATATTTTATACTCTTACTAAGTGGCAGTTTAAGGCAAGTTTTTCTTCATTCATCATGAAACATACCTTTTGTCATGAAGGTCTCATTCAAAAGGGAGTGAATCACTTTGCTTTTGCTATCTAAAATCTTTTTTCTAATAAAATTCTATTTTTAATACGGTTTTCACCTTCTCAAATCTAAAACCATGCAATCTTTACTTTCTTCCCAAATATTTTTAATTACAAATTCAGTGATGTGAGTAGTAATGTATACAAAACAAGACAAACACACAATCTGCCTGCACCCAAACCCAGGCAGAGGTGCAATCTCTCTCCAGAGCATCCCTGACCAAGACATAGGCCCTGCCAGAGAGTACCAGAACCAGAAAGATGCAGAAGCACCTTGGCCATCTCAGGGCTCTGGCTCAGCAAGATCCTGGCAACATCCGCTTCTATTGTCTGCGGAGTTGCTTGTTTTGGGGTAAGATAGGCATGCACAGGGTATGTAGTGTGCAAAGACCTATTGCTCGTTTTTCTTTATATGATTTGTGGCTTCAGCTCCCTTTGCAAGGCCCAGCCTGCATTCAACCCTGGGAGACGAAAACCACCCTGAAAACAGGGAAAGTCTAAATCAAATCTTCTGACAAGACTAAATGGGACATTCATGAAAAGCAGAAAGAAATGCTTATGCACTTGTGCTTAACAGGTATATATCTCTCTGTGAATAAAAGTAGAAGTACATTTTAAAAAAACTCCTGACAAAAGGACTGGAATTAGTTCTGGAAACAGGTTCTTAGAGAATGGTGGCAAATTCCTCCTGGAGTTTTCCCATGCCATGGT
>NW_008824035.1:6219037-6220401 GCF_000699105.1 Pygoscelis adeliae
ATATGCATCTGTAAATTAATGACTTACAGGTTACTAGGTGTATTGTAGACTGAAATAAGAGGGTTCAAGCAATGTATGACACTGTCTTTCAAGCTGATTTAAAATAAACTGGAGCAAAATTCTGAAGAAGAGTTCAGCAAAACCTTTTCAATATGTCAGACAGACTAGGTTTTACTCTCTCACTTCCAAGAAGCAGCATGGTTGCTCTCTAATTTCCAGGGGAAAATCACATGTAATATAATCCTTTGGTAAAAAGGACAGTCCTCAGGATGCAAAGGAAAACAAACTTTATTCCACAGGCAAAGGTTAAACAAAAATTCTACTATTAGAAAACATATCCAGTCTTCAGATATTAACAGAAAGAGGGAATTACAGCTACAATAAAAATAAACCAAGAAAAAAGAAACAAACAAACATGTTTTTCTTCTGGAAAAAAGTAATATTCTGTCCAAATAATGAAGGGAACTTCCAGCCTTTTTTTTCCTTTTTTTTTTTTTTTTCAATTTTTTAAAGAGCTTGAGTAAGTGGTAGATGTTCTAATTTCTCCCATTCACAATCTGGTGATGGGCATCTCTTTTTTTCCTGCCAGCACATAATTCCCTCCATCTGTCCCAACTCCAAAGTCCACACACATAAAATCAGCCTCTGTGAAGCAGCAGTATGTAACAAACAGCTCACTTCTATCTACCAAGACCAATGAAATATGAAGCTTGCATGTAAAAAAGCATTAAAACACGTGTCCAAAACCAAAACTGATCCTACCATATGTTTTGAGGCTTTCACCACACAGTACCACCAAGTAAGAACATATTTTCCTGCCTAGGAAGGCAGTTTTTTCCACATCAGCTTAGTGCCTCCGTTGTTTCGGCAGGAGCACATTCGTTGTGCTTCTTCACCTTATTTCTTCGTGGTGTGTATGTTCACTGCATTTTGTCAGCTAGAGCATTGTTTTTCAGAGCCTGTAACCTGACCACTTCCCAGGAAGCCCGTAATAGCAGTCACGCCCTAGCTCATGCTTATCATGTGTGAACCGCAACGTCTTTGGGTCTTTAATACTAATCAACCAACCAAATAATAAATTAGATTTAAAGGAAAATCTTTGGGGAGGAAAGAACAGATTTGATTTAATTGCAATGACATATCTTGATTATTTTTTGCATTAATACTAAGAATCTGCACTTAAACAAGTAATCTTTGTCCTAATAACTAAGATCATTTGTCCATACAGGTTATTTCCTGCCTGAAACAGAGGCTGTTGCTGTGTGAAGGTGGAGGGCTGAGCCAGTGAGAGTGGGAACAGAGAGACAGCTTCTCACCACAGCATTGCCCGCCTCCCACGCAGGAGTGCACCTCCTTCGCAACAG
>NW_008824035.1:6220420-6222150 GCF_000699105.1 Pygoscelis adeliae
CAACAGCAAAACCTTGCTGCTGATGACTCCAGGATCACCTGCAATGCCTGCTTTAATGCTATGAGCATCTGTAAGGGCTCTTGGGGGGGAAAGCCAGTGGGTACGCCAAGTTTCTGGGGTGTTAGGAGGAAAACCTGGAGACTCTCAGAGCAAAGCAGCAGAGCAGGACGTCCACGCAGCTCCTCTTGTCTCCCACCGTTCCTCCGGCACCTGTGAACTTACAGATGAGCCCCACAGAAATGCTGGGACAAGCAAGGATCTCTGTTCCACTACCCACTGGCAGATATGACCATTCTTGCCTGTGAGACTGGAACACCCAAACCCCGCGTGCCTCATCTCTCATCTTTACTTAGGCAAAGATCCCATGTGGGAGACGCGTATGAAAAAACACATAAAAGCATTTGAGATATTCCCATAAAGCCTACACTGGTATTTAAGAGGTTGGGCAGCCCTCCAGCTATCCTTGCTCCTGCATGAAGAGGGTGGACTCCATCACCTCTCAAGATCCCTTTCAGAGCTTCCCCTCTGTGTTGACACTTATAATTACCGGACCATGCCTGTATTTGCACTGTTTCACGGGAGTGATGCTCACATCTTTTGTAAGGACATGTGCACCATAAAGGCAGTTGTATTATTGTTATCCCAGTTATTATTACTAACTTAAGAACTGCTGAAAGATGCATCATGGCTCCTCAGGAATGTGAATAATGTTTTTCTCAGGAGCTTTGACGGCCCAAGCAGTATCTGCAAATGAAAGAGAGGAACGAACCAGCCACAGCAGAGAAACAGCTGCAGAAAAATACGAACCTATTAACTGCAGCACCACCAAGTGTCAGCATTGAAAATACCACATATTGGGAAAATGCCAAATTTCTACAGGAACTGTGAGAGCGAACATTTAAAAAAACTTGTTGGCATCTAAATGAAAACAGTTTAATTTTAAAAGTTTTTGAAAAGCTGTGTCAATGTCTGGAACCTGGAAGCCTTCTTCCAAGTGTCAAGATACGTTATGTTGTGTCAAGGTAATATTAGCACTTTCAGGAAATAAAATATATTTCCAATTAATAAGGAAATATTTTAAATAGGAATTTAGATTTAAAACTTCTCAACATTTTGAATGGGTTAATATTTGTTAACTACATATGCACAAGCACACACACAACTAGTCAGCAGCTGGCATACACTGCAATCTTTGCAAGAGTCACAGCTTTCTGCAGGGGTGGGGATTTGCTTCACCTAACAGGGATGGGCACAGCACGCAGCAACCACCAACGGATGCTATTTCAGAGAATATCTTTCTCTTTTGTAAGTGTGTTATATTGTTGTAGGTGTGTCAGGACCTTGTAGACGTAGCTCCCTTCTTGTATTAGAGGGCTCGACTGCACCTGGGTCTTGAGAGTCACAGCCTCTGGCCACATGCTGACGTGTCTGGATGTCCCCTCGGTGCTCTGGATCAGAGGAGATGGGGCATTGCCAGCAGCTCCAACAGAGCTAGGTACGTGCTTTTGCCTTGTTAACAACTGTCAGGGACTACATATCTATGACACCACCTCCTTTTTTTTTCAGGGTATAGTAAGCAAAAACAATGATTGATGGCTTTTTTTGATTTCCAAGCAACGTGAGATTCTCAGTCCCTTACTGTTAGCATTTATCTACAGGTGCCTTTATATGCCACACAAGACAAGCCAAAGAAGTGTCCTTCTGCTCCTCAGAGCTGGCTGTGCTGGTTG
>NW_008824035.1:6222251-6223061 GCF_000699105.1 Pygoscelis adeliae
CTTCCAGGTAAAACAAAGAAAGCCTCATAACCCGTGTATTTCCATGGTACATTTTGACAGTAAAGCACTAGCTATTTTTTTGTGATTTTCACATCCTAATTTGCCTTGTCTGGCTGCAGCCGCACTCTGCTGTTCATGCCAGTAGCTCTGCACGCCCCTGCTGAGCATCTCTTCCCTGGCAGGTCTGGGAGAAGGGGAGCACCATGCTACCATGGCTTCCTGGCCCACGCTCAGCTCGGGGCTGCTCCGGCTGCCTCACCCCTGCAGCAGGCTGCCGCAGGAGCATCCTTGACCTAATTAATTATGTCATGTTTGGGAATGGGACATAGGCTCCCAAGTCACTTGTGTAAGTCTGAAAACATTACCGTAGCTCATGTGTGAAAGCAGAGCTCACAGCTGTGGAAAGGAGAGCGCTGAGGACAAAGCCCCATCTAAGAGTGCTGTGGCCAGGCGAGATGAGCTGGAGAAAGTACTTGGCACTTTCACTGGGGCCTCCATCCCATGGATGTCCACAGGAGCCTGGAAATCACCAGCACCTGCTGATCTGTGTGTGTGTGTTTTCTGGATGTGGATTCCCCTTCCTGTTTTTCAGAGACAGGTTCAGGCATGGATGTGTCAGCTGGCTTCATGACTGCATGAAGCAGTGGGAAGAGTTCTCTCTCTCTTTATTTCTCATATTTCTGATCGTAATCATCTTGATCATGATCTGCTTAAAATGCAACCACATACATGCTCCCTCCTTTGGTTAATCCTGGTTCTTCTGGTGATTTGCACAAAAAAGAGTCCCATGGCAAACGCCAATAATCACTT
>NW_008824035.1:6223085-6228341 GCF_000699105.1 Pygoscelis adeliae
CAGCATGTAGCACCCACTACCCAATGCTATGTCATAGCAAGCCATTCAATGGCTAATGGCTACTAAAATGATCATGTAGACCAAGCACCACCTGCTGCCCAAAAAAATTAAGCTCTTTAAATCCGTAACTACCAACCCCAAGCTAACTGCATCAGGCTTCATCAAATAACCTGACGAAAGTCTGAAATAACCTGAGGAGACCTTGCAAGAACACAATGTAAACCTGGTCCTGCAGTCTTTATTCTCTCATACCCTCCTACAGCCTTCACAAAAGCATAGCAGCACTATTCCTGCCCCAAAATTAAGAATAAGGCATTCAGATTCATAAGACCAGTCCTCAGATGATCTCCTGTGATTTTGCCAAACACAGCAGGAAAGATACCTCTGTAAACATTACTTTCTTAGCTCCTTGTGTTACACTTACTGTTAGTTTTCAAGAAAGCTCAAGACCACCTACAATTCCTGCAAAGTAAGAATAAGATATTCAAATTCAGCCTTGAACTTGCCACAGAGTACCCTACAGACCAGAGAGGGAAATGTGCTTGTCAGTATTCCGTGTCCCTCTAATCCTGCCTGTAACCATAACTGTAACCCCATAAAAGGGAACACAAGACTTGCCTGGAAATTGAGAGTAAAGGCATTCAAATCCCTTCTTATGTGACTGTCTTGAAGGACCTCTCAGGTCACCACAAGGAAATGTTGCTGGGATCTGACTTTCCTAAACTTGACCTGAACTGCCCTGTTGCCCAGGTAGTTTGAATAAGACCATTAAATGTCTTCAGACCTACCTTCCCTTTACCTCCGGAGCCTTACCACATGTAACAGGAAAGATATCTCCAAATTATCTTTTCCAAACTCTAAACTGAGTCGTAACTGTCAGCCTACAAGAGCTTAAACACCTATGGCTCCTCCAAGTTTAACAACCAGGTATTCATACATGCCTGTACCAATCTCATGGCTTTGCAAAATCCGGCAGAAAACCCGCTTCTGCAACACTTATTTTCCCAGATTCTAAACTTAACCTTAACTTCAACACCTCCTTTAGATTTATGAAACCTCAAATTTTACAAATAAAGCATTTCTCAGGGCCAGTTCACTGCTTATCTCTGAGAAACTTACTAAACACAGGAGGAAAACATGCCCCTGGCCCCAGACCTTACTTTCCAAACTTGTTTTGTGCTCAGCTTTCCAGGTTTAAAGCCACCCCAAAGCCAGCTACTCGAACTGTCTATAATGTTCTTCAGCCGCGACACGGTCTGCTGCGCTGCCAGGGAAAGACTGAGATACTCCCCAAGCAGAGGGGGACAATCTTTGAAGTGTCCAGACGGCATTTCTAAGACGACGGCTCTCCCCGGGGGTCGCGGGCTTTGGGGCGGGCTCAGCCCGGCTGCCGGGCGGGTTTCCCCGCCGCCCGGGAGATGGAGCTGCGCGCCCGGCTGTGCCCGCAGCTCCCCGCCGGCGCTCGGGACCGCTCCCGGAGGCGCGGTAACGAACAGCCAGGGGCCCAAATTTAAACATGCTGCAACTATCTAAAGCCTAATCTGACTGCTTTACGTCGGCTTATTACTTTATAGCAATTAGTTGCGGTGCGCGAAGCGCTATGGGCTGATAGCTGTAGACCTACAACCTGTCCGCGTCACCACCGTTTCAGCCAGTAGCAGAACTAAGCTCCGACCAGAAGTAAAGCAGCAGGTGAATAATACTGAAAATACCATTTTTCAGTTGATAAGGATCTGAAAAAGAAAGAGGAATTTAGCAAGGGAAACAGAAACCGAGACAGTTCTCACATGATGACAGCAAAGAAACAAAATGTGATATTTAAACGTGAGGAAAACAGCCCAAATTTGTCCAAAAATATATTGAGATTGATTTTTTCAAGAGGCACGCTACATGAAATACAACGTTAAAGTTGTTTACTAAGCTAAACAGATGCAACACCCTAACTAAACACTAAAATCACATGTAAAAATAATCTTTAAAAATCTCTTGAAAAATGAAAGCTAAATTTAAAAAAGTATAGAAGTATTTCACTGAGACATATGTGAATTAACATCATTTTAAAAAAGCCAGAAGAAAACCAGAAGATGTCTTCCTGGAGCACAGAGAAAGCCCCTAACAAGAATAGGTAACATATAAGAAATGAATAACAGATGGACCAACTGGAGGATTGTGCTTAGTGTAATTAACAATAGCACTTACTGGTAACGGTTAATGGTCCTATACCACCACACATCCCAAAACAAAGCCTGATCAGAAATGCATCAAAAGACATGAAGTGAACCCTGAGGCTTAAGTGCCATTTGGATCATGTTGAAGACATTTTCATCATCCATGAGAAACCACAGCTATTGGAGAGAAAGAGATATGAACAAGTTTCCATCTTGTAATCTCTATATTTTCTGTAATAATTACTCTTTTCCACCAAAATATTATATATTGTTAATTTTTTCTTGTCTGTCTCTAACTGCTACTGACTCTGAAGGACTTACACCCCTTCAGCTGCCATTCAATAGTAGGAACCTACCTGAAATCACTGCTTTGCATTTTAAGACAGGAATCTGCTTCTACTAAAATTCAGAATGAAGCAAAAAAAATGTTTAATATTTACCAGATATGACTTTAAAAGGTGAAAAAGTTCATGTCACTAGAAGATAATTTGTATTTTCCACTAAAATTTAAAAGATACGTTTCCATGTGATGTTGCAGATCTGCCTTTTTTCAGTCAGAAGCACAGCTCTATTCAAAGTGACTTGATTGTCCGGTCAGAAAACAGCAATTATAAGTGATAATTCTCAGAAAAACCCTTTTTTGCTCGTAAGGTCTTGTATTTGAAAGCTCAGCAGCATTGTAGTTTGATTAGAGGACTTACTTGAGAAAATGGCAATAGGTTTGTAGGTAATTGGCAAACTAAAAAGATGACATTCACTAGGTATGATGGTTGGTTGACTTTTAGCCTCTTCACCATCATGCTTGAGAACAAAATGAGGAAAAAAAGACAAGTCTTTCCTAAAAACAAATGTTATCTTTTGAATTCTTTTATATTCACAAACTCAAAGCATTTGTGAATCTGAGTTTTCCTCTTTCTAGGGCCTATCTGTAGGAAAGGTTCTTTCAGTGCCATCTTCTGGTAGGCATGATCATCAGGAAGACTGTGGCACTGAAGCTGATGTAGGGTTGAGAAGATGAAATGTCAACATAGATATTTATTTCTGGCAAATTATAAAACAGAATGACACAATCTAATGGCAGAGGTTTTTTTCTGCATATGATTTGTATCATTTGTACCGCTCATTGTTATCCTTCAATACATACACATATACAAATTTACTTATAAACAAATAAATGGAGCACATGGAGCATTGCTATTTCATGTCTAGAATATATGAGAAAGATTTTCATTCAAACAAATGTAAATGTGAAAATAGATTTTTAAGGGGAGTTCGCTTGCTTATTTTCACCATCTAATAAATATTTGCTCTATTTAGTACACAATAAAAGGGCATAGCCATCTTCTCTGCCAGAGAAAACAGAGAAGTTTTGCAAAGGAGAAGAGTGCCTTTATCATCACTTTATTTTCTGACTTTACAGCAACCTCTCTGTGCCATCTTCAAGGATATATGTGCTGAGATGAACTGAGGATGGAGGTGGAAACTTGTGCTCAGATATTACTGCAATTCCAGAGCAGAACCGAGCATCCATAGACAGAATCCTGCTCCCGTGTATGGATAGCACAGTCCTCGATGACAAACACAGGAGACGATTCAGGAGACACCGACAGTACTGCTGTGAGCCTGACGGCCCCTGCAGACTGTAGAGCACAGTGGTACCTCTCTGCGCATTTTAATTGTGCAAGGCAACTGGCAGCTGGTATAAATTGGAGACATTCTTCATCTTCTCTAATTTATTAAGAAACTTGATTGGGAATGCAGTAGTTAAATGGGTACAGAAATGGCTTTAAGTTACCTCATTTCGTTGCCTCCCCCGCTCCTCCCACTCATCTGCACAGCACTGCCCTCATCGCCATTCATCTCTCCACCACGGCAGTAATATGCCTAAGTGAACTTCTGTACAGGTGCTCCATTTCTTTTCTATTGCCTGTGTATTTGATCAAATCTATTTTTTCACTTCATTTCATATTTTAATACCTATATTTCATTGAAGGCTTCTTTTCAGTCCCTTGTAAACAATCTCATACCATGGTCAAGAATATTATCTCCAATTTGCATCTTAACACAAACAAATGAAGATGTGTTCTCTTGCAGTTAACTAGAAACAAAACAAAAAAAGCCTTGCTTAAGTTCATTGTGTTTAACATAAGGCTCACTTAACAATTCCAGGCATTTAAAGGAAAGAGGTTTTCTTCTGTTTACAGAAAGGATTCATAGAAGATATTAATTTTGCAATCAAATAAATGTTAGCATTAAGGTTGTTAGAAACAAGCCTTTGGCTGAAAGTGATTGTACATTGACCATGTTGGCTGCACCTTGGAAGGAGGAGTTAGCTGCAGAGATGCAAGAAGTCCTGTGTCACTAGTGATGGATCCTGAATACAACGTTCTATGAGTCTGATATTGACTCTTGTATGTTTCTTCCCAAATATCGCTTAGTGAATCCTTTCACAGAACCCCCTCCAACCTGATATGAAAGACCATCAGTATCTTGCTGGATATTTTCTCCCCCATGGAGCTTGTTAGTTTGGTTTCTGACTAAAACAATGCTGCTGTGCAGATGAATGAAAGCTACCATCTCTTCAAACTGAAAATGTAGATCTAAGCAGCCTTCTGCTGTCTGTCCTTCAGGCTGAACTAGCACAGGTGACACATGAGGGTGAACTTGGAGTGAGAAGGAAACACATTGCAGATGGACAGTGCTGTGGGTAGGATGACATGGGCTTAAGTCATCCAGGGAGACTTCAGCCTCGCTGAAGATTGTTGAACTGATCTCAGGGATCAGTTGTTCAGAGGTCCAAACTAGGATAGGCAGGAATTCCCTTCTGCCGCTGGCTGATTCCTACAAAGCTAAAAACAAGGAGAAGGACAGAATAATGTAAACATAATAACACAATGCTCCCATACTGGACCAAATCAAAGGTTCATCTAGCCTGCTAATCATGTTTTCAGCAGGTCCATCCTGGATGCTTTAGCAAGGAGGAGAAAATGGTGCGGTTCCACCAGACACGATGGCTCAATGCAGTACCTCATGGCAGCAGAAAGAGGGAGGGTCTCCTCCCACTCCCCTTTCCCCTCTCCCCCTGTCT
>NW_008824035.1:6228409-6233732 GCF_000699105.1 Pygoscelis adeliae
TGTTTGTCAGGTCTTCCATGAGCCAATGTAACCTGTTCAGTGACGAGGAGTTTTCTAAACTGAGTCTCACAGGCACCAGATCTGGTTGAGGAGATGGAGCAGAGCTCCATCGACTACACGGACCAGAGCAAAGGGAAGAGAGAAATAGAGAAGGAGGCAGGGGGAATGAGCCCTCCTGCCTTGAGCAGCAACAAGCTGTTACATTTATCTGACTGCACGTGAAAAGGCAGCAAAAATGAAGTGTTTGTGTATTTCAAAAGCTCGGTGAGATAATGCCCTGCTTCTAGCTCTGTAGCCTTGTGAGCTAGAAGATGTGTAAGTAATCACACTAGTTCTACTGAGGTCCCTCACGTGCTTGACGTTACGTGTGCACCTACATTGTCACGTTCAGGCTTATTTTCTCAGAACAAAGCCCTTAATCAAAGGGCGGGAATACGACAGTGCTGCCGACGGACAGCAGCTGCAGCTGCTTAGAGTTCACAGCTCTGACATGCGCTTGGTCACATCAGCTATTGAATGAGCTACCTCAGAATTTCAACAGATAATTTGAAATCAAGGCAATCCAAGAAACTTACAACTACTTGTGGATATATAATAGAAGAAATGGACTATAAATTACCTATGAACTTCATTATATGCCGGACACCAACTGAAACTGCCAAGGGTCTCTAATTATATCTATATTTTATCCTTTTCAAGCATACCTTATTATTGAAATACAAATTTCTCAGAGGTAGAGGTTCTTGCTATTGTGAACCTTGAATCTATAGTGAAAAAAAAGAAGAGCTGACAGTTGCTTTTTAATTCTGGAGGGATTTTTTTTTTAAAATGAGACTTCTCCCTCTAAATCAAAATGAATTTAAATTCATTTCAGAAAGAATATGTAGTTCTTGTATTTACTGATAGCTTTGCAGAGCACCAGTCTATCTAGAGATGACATGGATACAGAAGAATTACAGATGATAGTTTGAAATAGATCTTAAAAAAATACATCTTAATGGTATGCTCTATATTTCTGCTTCCACTAATGCTTCCAGTCAATTTTTAAAGGTGCTAGGTCTCATTCTCCATTGCCCTGCTGCTGGTTTTGAGGTTTTCTGTGTTGCCAAAAAGGTTCTGCCGAATACCACAGCATGAAGTGCCAGGATAAAAGTACAGAAATGCAAAAATCAGAGATTTGTTCTCCACTGCTTTATACTTCATATTGTCAAACACAGCTCTGCAAGCCACCTGAAGAGTGATCAGGTGAGAACTGTCCACTCCCGTCAGGAGGGTAGGTTTAACACCTACTTTCAACAGTGACTGTGCTCTGCAAAACAGTGGAGAGGAGGGTTATTCACGTGTTCTTGTACAAGTGAACATAAACAAGTGGATGCTCTAGCAAACTGACAATAAACTACTAACAAAGGGCCAGATGCTTTTATCCTCTTACAAGGGTGAAGAGGGAAAAAATGAGTAAATATTTATATTATCATAGTGGCATGTAACTGAAGCTCAGATGCGGAGGAAATAATGATTTACCAGCATGTTCCTCCTCTCTTGGAAAGCCACATAAACCAAGCAGCCGGTAGAAAAAAATTCTAATGGAAGAACTAAGCCAGACGAGAGAGCTACAAGTTTTTGGGATGTACTTTTCTCTGGACTCAGAAGGTGACTAGCAAAGAGCAATGCTTTCCTGGGCAAGAGTCACCACAGATGAATACGAATGGTCTACCTGGGCACATGAGAAAAGCGTATCTGCTACAGCCCCAGCACCTCAGAAATCTTCTCTCCTAGAGCCTTGGGATAAAGCTCTGTGTTCAGGACCTCTCCCTGCAAGATGACTCCAGCCAGAACATCCTTAGCTATTGTGTCACTGCTCGTGCCATAGCTCCACTAAGGCCAGCCTTCCTCCAAAGGGTACCTGACAGGCTACAGTGTGTAGATCATTCCCCCTCTACTGTTTTTTTCTAGCTTGTCCACCCTCCTCCCACAATTACTTAAAGTCAATGGCCATCAGTTCTCCTACACTGAGCACCTGAACAAGGCGGGTGCTTGGACCCTTGCGCCTTCCCCACTGAAATATCACAGAAAGTTAATTTTGCACAAGAACTTACGATAAAATATTTTGTATTTCAGTCATCATTTTTATCTTAATGGACACTTGCCTTTGAGAGTCCTTGGAATGTCATTACAGGCTATTTATTTCTATGTTGTGCTTGGTCTCAGTCCTAGGGCCTTAATATGTCCATAACTCATTTAAGCTAATGTTAAGGTTGCCCCCAGCCAATGGAGGGCAATCGAACCACACTGCAGCAACTGAGAGTAGAACAAAGATGCTTCTTGGATGGCAAGATGGATCTCTTCAGTGCACCTCTGGAGCGAAAGAAGGCAAAGTGCGTTATCTGATGCTCATCCTGTCCTTTGTGGATAAGAGGTTGAGATACCACCTTGAGACACACGTCATGTGTCAGTGGAGTGTTGGGGAAAGAACACTCGCAGCTGGGATGGTTAACATCCCAGGACCATCTCTGAAAAGCAGTCACATGTGACGACACATGCTCTTGGGCATTTCCTACACTATGTGAAATACCACTGGCAATCGTGAGGGTAAAATGGGAGTGATGACAGGAATGGCAGAGGAAGGCAACCACTCAAAATGTTGTGCTGTATGTAATGAAGAATATCCCCATATACACTTAAAATGCTTAGCAGGAGTTTCAGTTGACTAGTTTAGTTCTACAGCTGTACAGGTTACACTGTACTGTGATGGGAAAACAATTCTTCATCATGCCCAGCTCACTGTGGAGCGCTTAAAGCACAGACCCAGGTGTGAACTCACTCTGAGAGGTAAAAACAAAGCCGCATTATGTAATAAGATTTAATGATTATTTGAATCTCTTTTTCCATCCCTGTGGATCATTGATTTAACCTTCCTTGTTTTGTTCTTGGGATATTGCTAAAAAAAGTAACCATGTTCTGAAAATAATCAGGATCATTTTTTTTTATAACCCTGTAAAAGCGTTTTGACTTTTGCTTTCTCTCTTCAAGAAAGGGACACTAAACAGAACCAGTATCTTTGTTAGGAACTGCAAAATGTTTCCAAAATGTTCAGATCAGATGGCCACAGGGAACGAATGTGTAAGCTATTATGTGCGTAGCCTGGGGTTCAACCATTATTTTCTCTCAGAGGAAAACAAAAGCAGACCTTTTAAAGCCACCACTAAGGAGATTTCTATTTAGAGAATATGCAATAACTCATATTGAGACAAGATTTTAATCTCAGCAAAGCTTTGGATAATCTGCTGGCACCTGTGTTTGCTGCTCTTCCACCCCACTGCACTGCTTAGACCGAGGGCCAAAGGCCAGATCCTGCAAGTTTGTTTGTGGTAGCAGTCCTGCTTACATGAGTGAGAGTCTTGGCAGGAGCGAGGCAAAGGTTTTTCAGGATCTGTCCAAGAAAGTGTCACCTATGAGGAAATGACACCAGTGTCATCATCTTTTATACTCCTTTGGAGCCTCTTACTCTTTTTTCCAAATACTGCACTAGTCGACATTTGTTGCGGTACATATTGTACCAAAACATTATGCTGACTTGCTTGAAGAAAAGGTGTGAAGTATAGACAACGCTGTCCGAGGGAAACAGAAAGAAAGGTGTTATCTGGGATGATTTTTGAAAGAATTGGGAAAGGTTTTTCAGATGTAGATCTAAGCTACTGGACACATCAGCCTGTGTGTGCTCTGGAGAGATTTTTATAGTGGTTTCACGGTATGAGCAAACGTTTTTAGTACTATGTAGATACCATTATGGATACTGTGGAGTCTTGTTGCTGCTGAGGCCTCTGTACCTGACTAAGATGTGAACTCCAGTTAGCAAGTGTCATGCTTGTAAGAGTTCAGTCTCTGCAGCTCAAAGAAGGAGAAAGAAATGTAAAAAAAAAAAAAAGGTTTTATGCATGATAATTTGGGCATGCAGTGAATGGTGCTGTAAAAGGAGATCACGTGGCTGGGCATAGGAAAGAAAAGAAAAAAAAACCTACATCTGATGTATCTTACATAGGTTTCACCCCCTTAAAAATGAACATTATTCATTTGAAAGGGTTAAAAATAACATCAGATTTCTCTCATTCTTTGATTCTGTGATTCATGCTTCCCATTTTAAAGTCTCACCCTGTGAAGAGGACTGCTTTATCAAGGAAAGGAAAGAGGCTTGCCAGGGACAGAAGGTAATTTCCCGTAGCAGGTGCGTACAGCAGGTGGTACGCAGTGTACCTGCAACAAAAAGGTAGATTTAGGCTAAGATTTTATTTAATATGGAAAACTTATTGCATCCTGAGCCACTACTGGGGATGTGCCAAAAATCGTGTCTGCAGCATGATTTATTACGTGAAAATACCACCGAACTAATCAGTGGAGTTACTAATTAATACAAATCTGCATTTTTGCATAAGCAATTAGTGCAAAGAGAGTGCAATGAAAGAGGAAGTTTGACTCATTTAATCTCAGTGTCTATTCAAGCGGAAAGACCCACTAGGGCAAGGCACTAGGATCTACATTTGGATTTTTTTTTTCCTTTTGATTAGTTAAAGGAACTAAAAGGTCAAATTATCAATATTTAATTCAAATGGAAATGCATTTGTTCAAGAGGAAAGAAAACACTTTATTTAAACAAGGTGGGACTCTGGGGGTAAATGCCTGGATCAAAAATAATTAGATTTTGCAGTTATAACAGCATCTAAATCCCGTCTGATAAGAATCCTTTTTCCTAATAACAGAGGTGGTTTGACACCGATAGCAAAGACTGCTGATGTTATTTAAACTCTAGCTCGAGCGGTAGCTGGCCTACCAATACAATTTAGACATTTGCTTTAATGGTACGTACTTCTCTGATTTGTTTTTTCTTTTTTTAATCCATTTGAATTATATTTTAAATCTATTGTGATTTCATAATTATGTGCACTTGACTAAAAGAGTCATTTAAAAAGCTGATAATTAAACCTTGGTGGTGATGTATTTTCCATTAACTAAATAGAAGTTTACATTTATAGAATTAAAACAACAGCAGCATTTACCTAACGGGGAAAGGCTCAATAAAATTAATACACTGAGTCTTAAGGGAAAAAAAGAGCGGAAAAGGCACCTTAGTCATTCGTACCAATTTCGAGCCCAGCTGTACATGTATCCTGGAGAGTAGCTTGTGCGATACAGGCGCGCCCCGACACCAAGCCGGTACCAGAGCGGTATTTTAAAGCGTTATTCTCCCCCGGTGATCTCCGAGCCAAGGCAGCAGGAGCAAGCCGATCGTTGCTCGGAGTGTTTCGGGCAGCGTGCGACGCGGCTGCCC
>NW_008824035.1:6238179-6238513 GCF_000699105.1 Pygoscelis adeliae
CGGGAGCGCAACCGCATGCACGGCCTGAACGCGGCCCTGGACAACCTGCGGAAGGTGGTGCCCTGCTACTCCAAGACGCAGAAGCTCTCCAAGATCGAGACCCTGCGCCTGGCCAAGAACTACATCTGGGCGCTCTCCGAGATCCTGCGCTCGGGCAAGAGCCCCGACCTGGTCTCCTTCGTGCAGACCCTCTGCAAGGGCCTGTCGCAGCCCACCACCAACCTGGTGGCCGGCTGCCTGCAGCTCAACCCGCGGACTTTCCTCCCCGAGCAGAGCCAGGAGGTGCCGCCCCACGTGGCGGCGGCGGGGGGCCCCCTCCCCGGCCCCCCCCACC
>NW_008824035.1:6239119-6240597 GCF_000699105.1 Pygoscelis adeliae
TACAGGGGGCAGCCCGGCGGGTCCCGCCGCTGCCCTCGGGGGCCGCCGCGTCCCCGCTCACCTGCTGTCTTGCTTCCGCTCCTCGGAGCGACGCTGTAAATTTGGGGTAGGGGCACTGGGATCGCGTCAATTACCTGATCGGGACAACAAAATCACAAGCAATAATTAGGATCTATGCAATTTTTAAACTAGCGATGGGCCAATTACAAAATATATATGAAATCTATATTTTTCAACCAGCGTTTTACTACTTGTTACCTTTCCCATGCTGAATTATTTTGTTGTGATTTTGTACAGAATTTTTAATGACTTTTTATAACGTGAATTTCCTATTTTAAACCATGCAGCTTCATCAATTTTTATACATATTGGAAAGGTAGAATTATATCTAATTTATACAAAATAATTTAACTAATTTAAACCAGCAGAAAAGTGCTTAGAGAAGTTATGTTGCCTTAGCACTTCTTTCCTTTCAAATAGTTGAAGAAGAAAAAAAAAAAAATGCACAATCCGGGCAATTTCTTTCCCATTAAAGTCTCTTTTTTCTTTTTTTTCTTTTTTTTTTTTCTTTTTCCTTTCCCCCCTACAACAAGAACCAGATCCCCTAGGTCTTGAGAAGATATAAGAACGAGAGACTTATTTTCTATTAAGACATATCAATTCAACACATTACTTGCACAAACTTGTATATAAAGATTATAAGCAAATGCCAACACCCTTTTTAAATCGAAAGCTGCTTGACTATCACATACAATTTGCACTGTTTCTTTTTAGTCTTTGAACCCCCTGGCATTCCGTGGTTTTTTTGAAGAGAACTTGAAGATGTTAATGTTTCCAGGCGATATAAATGCATGATTTTATACATGTTCACACAATCCGTGGTTGTCATATGCTCATCTTATAAATCGGAACCTAAAACTAATCAGGTTGTTAAAGTCGGGCTATATACCTATTGTAGTCGATTAGTACGGTAGCTTGAAACAAATCCAAACCATTTAATCCGTAATTAGAACAATAGCTATTGCATGTACAATGCAGTCCAGAATAAGTGCTGTTTGAAATGTAACGCTGGTTCAACTGGAATCAATCTGTACTGTAATTTTGTTTGTAATCCTGTATATTATGGTGTAATGCACACTGGGATTTTAGAAAAACATCCATCCTTTGGCAACAACTTAGTATTGAACATTTGGTCGAATGTTGCATTTCTCCTTAAATGTGATTATTATTTTTTTTTCTTAGTGTAAGTAATTCCTATGGGATTATTGTTTTATGCGGATAGCTCATGAAAGGTGCAACACTTATTATTTGTAGAATAAAATTGGACTAAAAAAAGGACACGGATTCTTTACTTACCTTGAGGGGTTCCGGGGGAAGGGGGGTGGAATTTTGTTCGTTTGTTTACAGCGAAACTGGCCATTTGCAATGCTGATTTGTTGAATTAGGGAAACGGGGGCAGAAACGCCGTTCGCCGGGGA
>NW_008824035.1:6240808-6241469 GCF_000699105.1 Pygoscelis adeliae
CCAGTCCTGGATCCAGCGCTACCGATTCGCCGTCTCCCCCTCTTCCCAGACGCGAAACGTGTTTCTCTAATCTTCGCTGAGTATTCTGGGGCTTAAGAAACCCGAAGAGACAACCTGCGGGAGAGCAACTCCCCTAGTGACCAGGAACGATTATCAACAGGTCTTCGCCTCCGACCCTCAGAAACAGGTTTAAGACGTTCCCTGAAACACCTTACATGAAGCCTGTCACAAAGCAGAGGTATTTCATAAAGATTTCACTTAAGTCCAGCAGAAAGTGAACAGGCTCTCCTGTGGATAAGGGCATTTTTCACGAGAAATCAAGCTACTGACGTCTATTTTAAAAGGTGTTTATAGCTACAGAAATCCAACGCGTAAGCGTTGCAAACCTGCATTGGTACTGCGGCACCCTTACGGCCAGTCTTTCGCGCTAAAAACACGCTGAAAATCAATCGCGACGCCGGCTGATGCATTTTGCAGCATCCTCCGGCGTTTTGCCCGAGCCCGCAGCCCCGCACTCCAAAACTGTTGCTGAATCTGAAAAGGAAGAAAGCAAAAGGCAACTTTTCAAGCACCCGATTAACCTTTCCCAGTCAGTGGCAACACAGCTAAATATACCCTAAATAACTCGGGGTGGGGGGGGGGGGGGGGGGGGAATCTTTTT
>NW_008824035.1:6241480-6243368 GCF_000699105.1 Pygoscelis adeliae
TGAATGACAATTTTTCAGGTAAAATTGAAAAAGCTGACCCAGGTTTACTCGCCTTTTGGTTACACGCCTTCTTCTTAAACATAAAGATTCTTCTAGTCAGTCAAGGGGCAACTCACATGCCACCATCTTTTATTCAAAGGCAGGCACAGATGTTCCTTCTGCAGGGGAGGTTTTAATTTATGAAAATGATATTGTTTATGCATGAATGCACTCTGCATAACACACAGTACTTCCATCTGATGAGAGAAATACCACAGAACCAGTGCCAATGTCAGGAACATATTCTGCAAATTTAGTTGCTTAAATGTTTAATGAATATTTGGAAGGCATTTCCAAACCACAAGAAACCTTTTCAATTACCTTTTCTTTTTCCACGGTTAATAACAAAATTCAACTCCTCTAGCCAATGCAATTTACTTAAAAGATCTACCTAGGCTATCTGAATGTTTGCTACTGCGATACTTTAGAGAAAATAATATTTTAATGTTATGAGCAACCTAATAAGGAAAAATAATTAGGCATTTTGGTAACTAGAGGCTCCATTTTACAAATCACTTGTGAGTTTTGTTATTTCAATTAGTTTAGGTTATTTTTCCCCCACCCTTATAAAATATTGGACATTTTTTTCCCTCCTTTGCTGCTGCTTCTGGTGCCTCCATGATATTTATTTTTTCTTTCTGTTAATATCAAGCTGAATCTTGAAATCTCTGCTCATGACTCCCACAGGAAGGTCTATCAAGGTCTCTTTCAAAAGGAAAGAATTACTCACACTGTTCCTCTCCTATGAACATATCACTAATTAACTAAGGCTATAGTGGGATTATCTCACTTCTGCACGCGGAGGAAACCGTGGGGTTGAGTCATACCCACACACATA
Source organism: Pygoscelis adeliae (assembly GCF_000699105.1). Lineage (NCBI taxonomy): Eukaryota > Metazoa > Chordata > Aves > Sphenisciformes > Spheniscidae > Pygoscelis > Pygoscelis adeliae. Next base: position 6,242,358 of record NW_008824035.1, read on the forward strand.
CTGGGTCATCCAGCAGAGGCCTAGGACTCTTTTTATGGCTTGTTGGGACCAGTGGCCTTTCCCTTCGTCTTTATGCCGTACTTCTGACAGCAGACATTGTTCTATCACCAGTGCCTGCTTGAGAAGACCCCGGTGAAATCTCTGCAGGAACAGTGCACGAGTAAGTCACGACTTGCAGCTTTTCCCTTCCTGGTTTTCTGAAGCAACAGAAGAGGGTCTGGAAGTTGCGGACTCATCATTGCCTGTGATACAGCTGAGGCCCCAGCTATGACAGAGGGGTCTGAAACGGTGGAATTCCAGGTCACAAACACAAGATGTCAGAGAGGCTGAAAACTCAGCTTTTACCTAGCCCGAATGAAAAAAGAGCCTCAACATCATCAGACTTCAGCCCAGTGCCTTCAGGAGGACTCCCCAAGTGAAGGGAAGTAGATTCAAGGAGAACCAAGATTCCTGAATTCACCAGAAGACAACAGAGCATCGCTTTCTCCAGAAGATACTGTTCCAGAATTTTAATAAAGTAATATTAAAAAACAACATACAATTCCAGAGGTAATAGGAATTAACAGAAATAATTTTAAACTAAAACTTGAGAGCAAGTAAAACAAAACTTTTCTATCATCTGTAACAGTAAAAATTCTTGCAATTATTTCAGTATTGTAACTGATCAAAACTGGATCTACCATGACCTTAACGATTGCTTTTGACGTATTAAAAAAATGAGTCTCCCTTTTTTTTTTAAACAACACAGTACTTCTGTACAAAGAACCATTTTGTCAAATACATTTAGAAATTACAGTTAAATTCCATTCTCTTGTTTATATATATATTATCTAAAGATAAAAAACCAAACAAAACCCACTCAGTTCTCACTCATTCCTATTGAGGAAGAACTTACAGACATGAAAACTTGGAGTTCTGCCTGGTGCTGTATCAGGGAAAATATGCAGAAATCGGTCTTTGTTTTTATTGACCAAGATGGGTTGTATGGTAATTATTTCAGTAATTTTAAAT
>NW_008824035.1:6243384-6249362 GCF_000699105.1 Pygoscelis adeliae
TTACAAAAAGCCTTGAAAAACATAGTACATGAATATGTGTTAAAACAGTGAGCTGAAGATCTACAAATAGACTGTTCTTTAAACATGTACATAAGTGTTTTTTTAAATAATTCATATATGTATTTAACAAACTGTCAGAAGCTATGCAATACAAAATTAAAACTGACAATGCTCTCAAAGCATTCTCTTAAGTATTTAGGTTGCCTACAGGGTATGTAAAACATAGAATATCAGCCCTGGCTTTCAGTTTCCCAGCTTGTAGTAGTTTACAGCAGTGAGTTAACTGCATTTTGTATGAAATAAAATAGAAGCAACTAAGATTTACACTATTTGCCAACACTTTGGTGAAAGAACAATAGAAAACAAGATTCAGAGTAAAACTTTATTGCCTTAAAAAGATAGCGTATCAACCTTAACGCAAAGAAAAAAAATAAAATATCTTCTGGTCAACACATTCTCATTTTATATTACTTCCCATTACCACATTTTCCTCTATTTTGAATAAGATCAGTTTCAGCTCCTGGTGCTCATAGGAATGACTTCAACTTCAGACTCCATTCTTGCTGCTTCTTATTCCTGCATAATAATTTCACTCGTTCTTGTTCTCTTCCTTGCAGAGACTTGCCCATCTCCACAACTTCAGACTTTCTTTTCCTTAACTGCTCTTCTTTCTCTCTTTTTTTAATGTTTTCCTTCTCCTTTTCAGACATACAGAAATATGTCTAGTAATAGCAATGCTCACTTCTATAAACTATTGGTGCCATTTTTCTTCAGAATAATTTATGACTTCACTTATTGTGTAAAAAGTTTGGTGTTCTGGTAAAGGTCTCTTCTTCGAAGTCAAGGAAAAACAACACAACAGAGCTGAATTAATATTGAGAGCTATAAAGATGCTTTTCTAGGCTAGCAATATAAGAAGGGAACATACTTAGGAGAGCTAATATTTGGGAATGAACAGCTGAAGTATAACTGACTACACACTAAACCTTCATTGTATAAACAGACACTGTAGCCAGAAAAACATACAAGCCAAGGGTATGCTGCCAATTTCAAAATTCAGATTTCTCCAGAAGCAAATCTCTATTAGCCACTGAAACAAGCCAGCTCCCAGACATGTCCAGTTGAATCCTTCAGATTGGACATAACGTGTTTTCCTCACAGCATCCCCTCATCTCTTCTTGTCTTAATTCCTGTTTCTTAACTTCAGCATCACACTATGCATGAATCAAAAACTGGCCTTCCCATTTCTTGCCTATTCACCTCATTGCATTTTCTACCCATTTTTCTTGAGGAGAGAGGATTTATTTTCCAACAGCGTGCTTTACCTGCTTGCTCTCCTTCAGTAAACACTAGCTGTACTTCCCTCACTTGCTATTTCTGCCAGAGGTTGTCCTACCTCTTCTCTTTCTTCACTTCACAGGGTTCTTCTGGAAAAGACTTCTGAGACTCCCAGTACTTCTTAGCATCTAGACAGCAAGAGATCATTTCCTTCATCCAGAGAGAAACTGTTAGTTAAGGAGAGGCTAGCTCATCTCTTCATTTCCTACTACCTCTTGTCCAGGCCCAGAGGATCCTCCCCTCTCCCAGTTCAGCTGCCTGTGCTCAAGGCCAGCACCCTGGCATGGAGCAGTATTTCCTCCAGGTCCAGACTGCTGAGAACAAGCTCTAAGAAACCACAAGGGGGATCTCCCCTCCCTCACTCAAGAACTGTGTCTAAGAAGAGGCTCTCACCCCTCGTATCTGCCTTCGTGATATTGTAGCCATGCCTGTGCCTGGCCATATCCAGACCCCGACCCACAGACTTGATATCGTTGCTTGACCTTGGACCTTCCTTGACAATATAGACTTCCCTGGTGGCTGCTGGCCTAGCACTGACACTGGTTACTGTCACCAAACCTGACCTGCTGACTCTGCTTTTCAACTTTATGTTGGACGTACCTCATTGCAATGGGTTTTTCTAGCTACCTGGACTTTTGGCTGAACTTAGCTACACACACCTCTGCTCACCTTGGTCAAGTACGTGGGGCCCTACCTGACTTGCGGTCACTCCCAGCTCTGCTCCCTTTATAGAGCAGCCTGCTCTTACTGTTCCTTGACACTCTTCTTGTGCTTCTGGCTGCTAGGGTCCTGAGGGCACAACTGAGCCCTGACCAGCCCTCCCTGCAATCCCCCACCAACCCCGCCCAAGGGCCTGGAGCTCTATTTAAGCTCAGACTGGGACTATCAGTCCTTTCTTTAGAAATGCTGTGGGATGCTGGTCTCCAGTTCAGCCACAGCCTGGATCTGGCTATGAGCCCTGCTGATCCAGATCTGCAAATGGATGTCCTGGCCTCAGCCCTGCCTCATTACTGTGAACCTGCCTGACGATCTGGACTCTTGGGGGATCCTGGCACCCTCCCCTAGCCTTCCTTGCTCAGCTACCACCAGGTGGGTCCTGGCCAGAAGGGCCTTGCTAGCTCTGGGGTCCCTCTCTTGGCTCCCTGGCCCTTAGGGAGCAGCTGGCCCTTGCCGTGTCCTGACAATGGCTTTGCTTCCCTTCCTGGTGTGCCCCCCTGCCCCCTTTTTGCCCCTTCTAATTTACTTGAGCTATTTGTTTAAAAAAACAAACAAAAAATATTAAGACAATTTCTAAGGCAGCTCCACTGGCTCTCTAAGTAAGTAAAATGGAGTAACAGAGTAACCTGGGATTCAGACTATAAAACGCAGCACAAAACTGTTCTGTGGACTCAGTTCTATGAATTTTTTTTTATTCCTGGTATGCTGTAAGAATGCACACTTTCCATACTTATCACTAGAAAAAAAGAATAGCTATGTCTTGTAGAGAACTGATGACGAACTAGATGTCCTCATGCACTGCATAATTAGTCACCCTTAAATTGAAAGAGGTACATTAAATTCAAAGACAAAGTGTTATTTTATGCATGGAAAACACCAAATATTTACAAATATTCAAAGAATACTTTGGGAGGCTATCCAAAGAGCCGCAAAATTTAGTTTGAAGGATTTTTATAAAAATGTCCTTCAACTCACTCCTTATTAAGAGGTGAATAGAGCTTCTCTATGTTCATGTATCTATTGCCATTGAATCAAAATGCGCATGAGAGAACAGGAAAGTAAAACACATTTTAGCTGCTTTGGGTGACATGCAATGCTTCTATATCATCCCTATTCCTCATGCAGCATACTGTATTTCTAGATGTCCCTTGATCATTCTGCCACCACAAGTACCTATAAGCGCCTTTTCCAGATTCTGGCTATGATCAAAGATGTAGAAGAAATAAAGGCCATTACATGCAGGTTGAGTGCTCTATACTATTTGGCTGCCTACTATATAATTCCTGCTACACATTTACTGTTTGTCTTGTGTCTCTCTTTTTTTTTTCTCTAATATGGGAACATCACACAGGATGCTACATGGGATCATCAATACACACAACCCTCCTTACAAGAAAGGACAAGGAAGTTCTATGTGTGAGAGTTCCAGACATAGTCTGGAAAATGGATAAAATTATATTGCTGGACTATTCCATGTTTTTCCAAATTCAATGTGCAAATCTGAAAGTTGTGATATTAAAAAAATAAGTCTATTAGAGTAGACTTGCTTAGAATATTATTTTTTTTTTCCCCCAGGAAAAAGTGTCTGTCTCAGACTTACAAAGGATTGTGGGGATTGAAGATTTGTGAACAGTAGCAAACCAAGAGTGAACAGATTCGTATGTTCCTCATATGGTTTTTGTTACTATATACAGTTCACTTACTATTTTATGTTTTTATCTACTACGTTTTAGTATCTTAACAGTTAGTGATTTAATACACCTTTCAAGTAACATCAATAAAAGGGTGTTAGAAGTTTTAATGACATCAGTTGGAGGGTATTACAAGTCTCTTAGGAATTGTAATAGTCTTCCACTGATGGTACTGAAAATAGTATTATTTTATGGTTCTAAGACAGTTATCAGCTTATCCTTTCCTGTACCTTATGAGAAATTATCTGGTGACAATATATAATATACATAGATGGGATAGGCTAATAAATGGTCCCAGAAACAAATACAAATGACTGCAGGGGATTATAAAGGGCATACAGCCTCAAAATTGATTCAACTATACCCAGTTTCATGTTGTGCTTTATCTTCTAGTTAATGATTTAGCTTTCCTTTTGAATGACATCAGTGCAAACACATTAAAGATCACCGATGCCAAATAACAGACACAAGTTTAATTGGTTCATCTACTGTTGTACCAGAATGATAAATTGGTAAGGCAAGCTTGTTTGTTTGGCTTGCAGTTTTTCCTGCCTTGTCACGCAGTTATCTTTAGACAAAAAAATGTATTTTGCACAAAACTCCCACAGTTTAGACATAATTTCAATTATTTACACTTTATTTTATCTGATTACTCTGCAGTCAAGATATTTATATCCCAACAAAGAAGATCTAAGGGACAAAAAATATTGACACAATTAAAGTCAGAATAAGACTATTGACACTAACAGCTTTAACAAGCAGGAACTTTACGTGGTCATGTTGTGATTCAGAAAGGCAAATTGGTGAGGGCTATATTTCAGTGAAAGCTGTATCAATGGCTCGATGCAAATTAAAAAGCATGTACAGGTTGCATATTTACCAAATATTCAGAGCATATTTTAAATGTTGCAAAGTAATAGATGGAAATAAGTATAAAAAAGCTGTACCATAGTGATTTTTTAAATATGTCTTAAAACTGTCTTCTCAGCTACATAATTAGCAGCTTGGTACAGGTTTTATGGAACTATTAAGGAAGGCAGCTTAATAGTCATGAAATCATGTATCATCTCATGGACTCTCAGCTGGTTTGATTGCAGACAATCAGATTTCCTTACCTGTAACAGCATTTCTCTTCTAGAGAGAGAAACATCACAGGAAGAGCCTTGCATATTTTCACACGCGGTTTAAACTGTAATTTGTATCAAGCTGCAAAAGGCAGTATTTTTAATTTATTGCTTTATTTCTCAGAGGGACATTGTATATTTGTCTTATTACAAATACTAAAGATAAAATTACTAAACTGCTCATTTTAAAATGTTCTTTTCATGCACGAATAAGCCACCGTGACATTATACAACTTGGAACTAAAAAAACCCTTGCTGTTTTCCTTCAAGTTAAGCCTTTGCAGGCTCAGGAGCACCTTATAAATTGGAGTTGATGCTGGAGCTCTAATGCGATTGTCATCAGTGAATCTTACAGCACCCGTGAGTGAAGCTGTCATACCTCCAAACAGTAAAATCTACCATTTACAGAGCGGGAGTAAAGAAGGGGTCTCCCTCCTCTGCATTAAGCTTTGAGGGTGAGGGATGACTATGCAACCTTCCGAGTACACTTTCTGCATTGGCCCACTTGACACAGAATCTAATGCTGTACGAGTTTATATCAGATGTTGAGTCGTTGTGTTCCTCAATTGTTATGAAGGGTGTGTGTAATTGTGATACCTCCACCTAGGTTTATGATAATACTCTGTTTTGCAGCATGAATGTCAACACGGTATTTATCTTAAGGCTAAGCCATAGACACAACCTGTGGAAGACTTGACCTTTTCAGTATGAAAGGGCTATTATAACTTCACGTCATAGTTTTCCAAAGCTAAATAATCGTAATATTTTAGTGACGACAGGAAAGCAGAAGACATATGGGACTCTGACAAAGAAAATGAACTTCTGTAGCTAGAGAATTCCTTCATTGCGCTCCTTGGGGAAGTAAGAGTAACTTAGGAGAACAAAACCGTAAGAAGCCAGACAGCCTTTTGACCGTTGTCACCGTACTCCAGTTACCCCACAGAGCACCGTACCTAATGGAGGGTCCCGGGTTTGTTCCGCTACCCAGCACAGGCTGGGCAGCAGGGGAAGCCTCAGCGGGCGGCAGCGGTGCCCTGGTGCCAGCCTGCGCTCGGCCCAGTTTCAGGCGACCCGGCGGAGTCCTGTCCCGCTGATGGCAGCGAAGGGC
>NW_008824035.1:6250240-6252293 GCF_000699105.1 Pygoscelis adeliae
GGAAAGGCGAGCTGCGGCTGGGGCCTCTCCGGGCAGGGCGATGGAGAGTCGCCTTTAAACGGGATTACAGTAAACTAGTTGCAGTCAGTGGTGTCAGGCATGTCTCTTCCCTTCAAGGTTATGCTGGGGATTAGAATAAAAAAAATAAATAGTTCATAGCACAGTGAGCGTCTTGAGCGTCAGCTCTTCCTGGCAAGAGCCCTTACTTCTTGGCAGGTGATACGAAAAGGACAAAATGTAAGAGACGGTGTTTTTATGGCTTCTTAGCCCCAGGCAGAACAGTAAGAGGATTTGATTTTGTTTCTGCTGCATCAGCTTTTCTTGGCTTACTCTCTTTGACAGGTACATAAACTAGAGCACGTATAGGTGGGTATGGTTTTGTGAGATGGGCCTGAGTTTTGTGATGCGGCTTCTGTGACAGGTTGTCCTTGCTCCATGCTTTTCTGATAAAGCAACACGCTGTGAGGAAGTGCTGTCACAAAGGATTTGATCAAGTGAAACAAATTATATACAAAAGTTTTAGAAGAAAAAGAATGTTCCTTAAACTTACTCAAATAGTCTTTTTTTCTCCTAGAAACTGTGCAAACATAAACTTACTTTCAAAACTACATACAAGCTCTTAAAAGTGCCTGTTTACTGCAGTGACCTCCCAGTGCTTATGTGAAAGAGAAATCAAAGTTGCGTTCAGGAATGCAGAGTTTCCAGACAGCACAGTTGCCTCACTGTGCCATACCAGGCACAGTTAGATTGTCCAGGCCTCAAATACCAGGTTTATTTTAGTATTATTTTGGACAGAACTTAAAACTTCATATGGGTAAGATCCAACAGCCATAAATTTGGCATACTGAGAAACAAAGTTTCTTCCACATACCAGTTTTTCTGTGTTACGATAATTGTTCCTCTTCAAGGTAGTCTGTCTGTATGCTGCAGCGGCTCGAGAGTGGTGTGGAAGCCTGAGATTCCAGTACTGCTGCTGCAGAGAAATACTCAGATGCTCACAGCTGAAGTTGTTATGCTTCATTTCAAGTAACCATGTTGGGATACCAGAGCTACTGAAATCAAACTGATACGGTGCCTCTTGACTCTTATCCTCTGAATAGTGTAACCGTGTTAATGCAGTGTTGTGCTCAGACTTAGATACCTGCTTTTCAGTAGGACCATTGAGTTTTGATGAAGGCTGCACTGGTGTGTGTACGGTCCTTCCTCTTGTGGAGTCAGTCTGGGTGCCTTAGTAATGCTGTTACACAACACTGTAGCCTCTCTTCCTTCCCTTTTGGGGTTAACTACAGGTCTCTGTGTATGTGATCTGAAGTGAGATTTATTATTTAGTTCTGTGTGCAATGCTCTAATATGATTGCCACTTTATGTTCTGGCTACTTTAATGTAGCTTGAATTGTCATATATCAGGAAGTTGGGTCCACGATTGTCTTTTAATTGTCACCAGTGAAAGATTTTTAAGGTACAGACAGGAAGAATGAATTTCAATATGTATTGCTTCATGCTTCCAGGGATGGGAATATATTCTGGTATTTTGTTTTTCTAGGAATAATCCACCCCCTAAATTGCTACTTTGTGTAAGATCTTTTTATCCTGAGCTTACTCATACAGACATTGTGAGCTTTTCTGTCTTAGTTCCTGCGAGGTAATAAAGTACATGGTGCTTAAAGTCAGGCATATTGCAGATGGCAAAACTTCAGGGATCTTATGGAAAGCAGCACTGACAAGTTGGTGTCAATTATATCAGGATTTGGGCTTTTACCGCACATGTATTAAATATTTGCCAATATTTTATTGTCTTTGACAGTTCAGTTTTGTACTATGGTGTATTGACTTGCTGAATATTTTGGTTTCTGAGTAGTTCTTAGTGTCCTACTTCTTTACTAGCTTCAGTGGAAAAGGCAGTGGTGTCTGCCAAATGCTAGTTTTTTCCTGAAGTCTGTGGTAGGCTATGAACTTTTACCATAGGATTTCCAAATTCTTAAATGTCAAGTACTTACACTGAAGATAAGAGGACTTTCAGTTCCTCAGTTAGTATGGATGCCACCACTATGTC
>NW_008824035.1:6252357-6254021 GCF_000699105.1 Pygoscelis adeliae
CCTGAATGTTTTTTTTCCCTCATGCTATCTTGTATCCCAGTAGCAATTACGCTGGGGTGTTGCAAGTGTGGGACCTGTACTGGTGCTGGGAGGAGCCATCTGTGTTACTGTCTCATTTGGTGTAATGGAAGTACAGCAGTGCAAGTGCTGTCAGTAGGTAGGGGAGATGGTGATGGCTGTCTGGATAGGCCTGTTCCACCGGAATTTGGCTTAAGCATACTTTCTCCAAACCAAAACCTTCATAATGTAGTTTACTTTAGGCTCTAAAAGGTCAGGTCAGGTCTTCGCCCTCTGCCAGTGATGCTAAATAAAATGTCTCTTGCTTGGACTTGTATGTAGTAATTCTTCGTAATTTTGGAAAAGACTTTTCTTCCATGACAGTCACTCTAGTCTGTCAAGTCAGAGAATTGCCAGGCAGTCACTTTCTCCCCTTTTCCCTACTCCCCCTGCCCCGCCCCCCCCCGCAACAGTTCCTCAAAAGTATTTTTGTCTTGCTGAAGTTGTTTGTTGTCCACAGTTCTGTGGCTCCCATCATATGTGCTTACATGTGGTAGCTCGTGCAGCCTTGGCTCCTTCAGCTTCTCCTAAATAGAACTCAAAGCTCCATCTTAAAGTTCCCAAGCAGGTGACATCTGCTGTGCCTGCGCTTGATCATTTCACGCTCACGTATGTGTAGTTCTGCCCCATTGCACTGTTTCTGTGGAGCTTTTGGCAGCGTGATTATCAGGCAGACTTCCTTCTTTACTCTCCCTTTGATTTCTGCAGCTTCTGTCTCCTAGAGGTTTTTGGCTACCAGTGCTCGCTGAGGATTTTTGAAGGCTTCCTTTGTTGTTCACTCTCCAGACCTCATAGTAAGCTCCCCGGCAGCCTCTTCTCTCCTCTCAAATAAGCATGACCCGTTATGAATTTTGTGTGTTCTCTATTATAACAAAGCTTTGGGCACAAGTAAGGCCTGGGCAGGCAACTGGATGTGGAGCCTGAGGGAGCAAATGTATCAAGCGGGAACGTGGGCAGTGCGAAGCATGGCGTGGCTGCCCCCTCTGAAATGCTGAAATCACAGCCTGGGTGTGCAGCTCAGCTGAGCTTTTACTTCTCACTGGAGCCAGATACCCTCTGACCCGTAGCTGGTTGCTTGCTTTTAACAATGCAGTGGGCGTTGCAGTGAGAAGTAGAGCTCACAGTCAGTAGTCCCTGTTTTTTTTCTCTAGCTTCGTTCTATGTAACTTTCCTATGCTATAGATATAATCACTGAAATTAAGAAAAAACAAGACTTCTCTATCTGTATTAATAATCCAGCCCCAAACTGTAGAGCTTCTCATTTTGGATGCTGCTTCAAAACCATAGCAAAGAAAGCCATCTTACATACAGATTTGAATATTATATGTGATTTTTAGAAGTTTCCAGAAGATAGTAAGAATGACTGAATGATGGAAAAAAAATATTATTTACATTTAAGAACAAATGTAAAAAGGCCAAGTGCCAGGTCCTGCACTTCGGCCACAACAACCCCATGCAGCGCTACAGGCTTGGGGAAGAGTGGCTGGAAAGCTGCCTGGCGGAAAAGGACCTGGGGGTGCTGGTTGACAGCCGGCTGAACATGAGCCGGCAGTGTGCCCAGGCGGCCAAGAAGGCCAATGGCATCCTGGCCTGTATCAGAAATAGTG
>NW_008824035.1:6254301-6260902 GCF_000699105.1 Pygoscelis adeliae
GGTCTCTTCTCCCAAGTAACTGGCGAAAGGACGAGAGGAAATGGCCTCAAGTTGCACCAGGGGAGGTTTAGATTGGATGTGAGGAAAAATTTCTTTACTGAAAGAGTAGTTAAACATTGGAACAGACTGCCCAGGGAAGTGGTTGAGTCACCATCCCTGGAGGTATTTAAAAGACGTGTAGATGAGGCGCTTAGGGACATGGTTTAGTGGGCATGGTGGTGTTGGGTTGACGGTTGGACTCGGTGATCTTGGAGGACTTTTCCAACCTTAATGATTCTGTGATTCTAAATGCTCAGAGTGGATTTTTTTTTTTTTTTTGGTGTAGCTAAAGTTTAAAAACTAATGAAATGTAGGCAATTGGCAGCTGTGGATGTGGGAATCATTTGTATTTTAGAACAGTTTCAGTACAAATAGTGAAAATTCAGTCTTCTTTATGCTGTTCTTCCAATACGGCTTGTTTTTTGCTGTTGAATGAGAATAATCCTGATATTTCTTTAAAGCCTTCAGCATCTTTTTAAAGATTGCCACAGAATTTCCTGATTTACAATAATTGCAATTTTTCAGCAGATTTCTGTCAGATAGGAAATGGAGCAAGACAGGCACTCGCTCAGTGTTTTATTGGTATGCGAAGTCTGGAGGCTTTTGATCATTATGAAAAACTTTATAAGTGTAGTTTCTTGTGTGTGTAGTGTACTTGACTGAAGCGTATATGAAGTTGTTCTCTCAGACTGACAGCATGTAGGCTGGACTGAGTATTTGGATAATAATAATAATTTCAATAAAACTTGCTTTTTTAATATAAGTAATTGAACATAATATTCTAAATTAATTGACCAATAAGAAAGTAAGATCTCTGGAGCAATCCAGAGGTTAATGTATTATTGAATATATATTTTCATAATGAAGTAAAAAAGATCAATATGTTAAGTATACTATTCTTATATATGGTATACTATAGTTCTTGTTTATATTCTTCTAAAGTGTAGATTTATATATATGCTATATAAGTGCAGCAATAAGGAAAAAAATCGCTGATGTATTGCAACAGTGAAAGAGTTAGCAATAAAGGACTTAAAATTAATTCCGAGTGCATAGTGGCCTGCTGCCAAGGCTATTTAGGAACAGATGTGGCTGAAATAGATACCAATAGTCTGTTTGGGATCGCTAAAGTAAGACATCTGTCAGTCTATCGGTCAGTCAGGAATAATGGAAATGGGAACTGGCTGTTACAAAATGTGAATTACCGAAGTGCCATGTTGGTGAAATTCAAAGCTTTTGATTCTATTCCTGATGTGTAGAGAACATAATTTCTTTAAGTGGCTTATCTATTGTCCAAATAGGAAATCTATTTTTAAGGAAGAGACATAAAAATAAATAATATGAAGTGTAACTGAGAGTGAGATGTACATGTATCACATTAATATATAAGATGTAAATTGGAGGACGAAAGCATGCAATTTTAAACAATTCCATGGTGTCTGAACTTGTAAGACACTCTTAAATCTTTTTCAAGGAAGTCCATAAAATTAATGTCTTTTAGATAAATGCTGCATGAAACTGCAAAAGAATTTATTATTTTACAACTTTTGTGAAAAATGAAAAATAATTAAGGACATACTAATTAAAGGTCTTTTAAAATTTATTCTTTATTTCAGGTGACTTCTAGACATAATGTCTCGATTCTCTGTCTGTCTTTTATCCTTTATCAGCAAATCAGTTCATGGCTATGTGTTTGTGGAACAATTTACGTTGTTTCATGCTTTCTGGTGTTTTTCTTGTATTTCACATGTTTATGCTCCTCTCTGCTTATGTTGAAAGGGATTAACATACCCTGGGCATCTAATAGTGGCTTTTGTATGTACTACAATTCTCTACCTCCGAAGAGAGAGATCAGATATTTAAATCTTTGTTCCAGAAAATACATTTCTGTGCTAGGACTTGCGAATTGTATTTGTGTGCGTTTGGGTTCACATACATGTTAAGCTGTGCATGTGTTAGTGAGTTGGATTCTGATGCTACATGAGTTTGAAATAACAGGATTTATTTAGCTTTCACACAAAGTAATAACTCTTCTTCGTGGCCTTTTCTTTTTAATGCGAAACTATTTCTATTGGTGATATTGTGGTTTGTGTTACTTTAAAGCTCTTGTAGGCCATAAAATGGCAAGTTTTAGACTTGCCTAAAGGTGATGGGTTTTGTTTTTGTGGTTGTTGTTTTTGTTTTTCTTCACTTCTCCTGTTGCACTATGTAATAAGTATGCCTTGCCATATACTAGTATAGATAAGGCGATGCTCTGCTTTATTCATCTCTTCCGCCTGCCTGGTGAGCAAGGGACGGTGGCTGGCTGGGTGCTTGGCGTATTATGCATCATCAGGCATTTGGCACACCAGTAACAAGCCAGACATAGCTGGTGCTGTTTTTTGGCCGCTGAGCAGGCCAATTGAAGAAAGACAGGTTGGAATCAAGGAGCAATCAGGAGGTGGGGGTGAGCTGATATATTAAGGGAGTGTAAGGGTTTTGGTGAAGTGCCATATGGGTGTGGGAGGGATTTGTGGGTACCGTGGAGAGGGGTATTGGTGAACGGAGGGGAAACTGAAGCTGTTGCTGGGCAGATAGGAAGACATGCAGGGTGCTGCTATAGTGCGTGAAGTATGCGTGATACAGGGTAGGGAAATCACTGGAAAGTCAGAGGAGACATAATAAGGTGGTGAAGTAAAGAGAGGTAGGATGCAAGTTCGTTTAAAAAAAATAGTATTATCAAACTTCCATAATTTTCCTGTACATAGAATAATTGCCAAGTCTTTTGACTATGCTTTCTGTGCAAAGGTGTACAAGAGGAAATTGATGGTCTTGCTTATACAGCATGATGGAAAGAATCCAAAAGTGTATATTAAAAAAAAAAGTTGATATACTAACCAATCTTTGATGTCCGTGATAGTGCTATAGGACTGAGTCCCTTCTTCAGTGTAAATTAATGTTCTTTTTAAATCATTAAAAACAGTATGCAGTCAAATCCCTTATCTAAGCATTTATCTTGTATCTCAGTTTCTGAATTGTGCTGTTCTTCAGCCTTTGAGAAACATTATTTTTTTTTACCCCTCTTTAATATTCTAGGTGCTGTTGTAATCTTTTCTTGGTTGTCATTTTACCGTATCATCCCTGAATTTGTCTCTCTCTAGTATGCACCTTTATACCTTTTCTGTTGCATCAAATGTTACCAACTTATCTTGACTTTCGAGTGTCGTTTATTGGAAAATGTGTGGTTTCTTTCAGGCAGTCCCTCACATTTAGAAGCAGTGCTCTGTAAATGTCCAAGAAGCTATATAATTCCTGAAATCCTTTCCTAATTTTTTTTTTTAGTAATGTCTGCAGGAAACAAATACAAAATCTGGGAATAGCTTGGCCGCTCAGAGTCTGAGACTGCTGCCTACTTTCTTTGTCTGCGGCTGTTTCTCTCCTCAGACTGTGTGTAGGATGTGGTTCTGTAGCACCTTGTGTGGGATAGTTGTAGGGATCATGGTTCCTAATGGGGTCTTCTGCTTTGGTAAATCCATATAAGCTTGCCTCCATAGTTGTAACTGTTCATGGTAATAAATGGGTTAGAATTCAGAATATGATGTTCTTTTGCATTTTCTTATTTTGTATCTTGACAAAAGACATGCTCAAATTAAGACATTTCTATCTTTATTTTACAGTTACAAAATAGAAATAAAAATAAAGCAGGAAAGTCTGTCATCTGTCTTGTTGGAGTCAAAATAAACAAAACTTACATAAACAATTTTCCTTTCGTTGTAGATATCTTATTTGTTAACTATGTATATTAAAAGAGCAGCAGAGAAATAATAGGTGGTGTTGCAATTATGCAAAAAACAAACAAGTAGGTATTGGATACAAAGAATCCCTTTTTGTTTGCTGTTTCATTTAGGTATATCCAACTATATTATGCACTGCCTTTAGAAGGAAGTTTTTACTTAAATACACGTAGTACTCTAAAAATATGTTTATCCTTCTTGGGCAATTTATGAAAAAGCCTAAATGGCTGAAAATCTGAGAACATAAACCTGAAGAATTGAATAGTCTTTGTGTACCTTAACATTAGTGGGTTGTGGAACTAATGTTTTCCTTTCAAGGAAATCAGTGGTCCTGGTTTTTATGACTTATGTCGTAACAGTATGTGCAGACAAAAAAACATAATGTGTTGAGTATCTGATACATGTATTACCATATTGCCATAAGGAACTGCTATTATGTTAGACACCAACTGATTTCATGATAGTGTTGGATTTCTCTCACATATGCTTATGTTTTTGTACAGATGATCCTTTAGGAACATCTGCTAGTTTTGTGGTGGTATCTGCTGTTTCCTTTCAAAATTTGACCTTTTTGTCATTTACTACTGGGACTGCTATAGAATTGCATTCTACTCAGATCCTTTTCTAAACTGATTCCTGTCTCATAGACATTAACTGTCAATTTTTTTGAGTTAATTGTGTTTTGCCATTCTCTGACATACTACAGAGTTGAGTGCAACTGTAAAGTTAATAAATTAACCTTTTAAAATACCATTTAATGATAATTTTTTTTTTAAACTGCTAACTTGAAATAAGTGACTAGAATGTCCTCCTTCCAACTGTTTAGGTGGTCTCAAAAATACTTGCGTCAGCAGACTAAGCGTAAGGATGGTATTTCTCAAATTATTTCACTAGGGAAGAAGTTTTGGAACTCCCTTCTTACAATTTAGGAACCCTTCCCCCTTTAGTTGAAGTGCAGATAATATCCTTCGGACAGCGATACCAGTTTAGGATCACATCTTTAAATGTAGCTGAATAAGTGAAAATGCAAGCACAACCGAAATTCAGTTGTGCATGTGGCACTGCAACTGGCAGGGAAGTCATGACCTTGTAAATGCAACCAAAAATGTGTTCTTAGCGTGTTGGAAACTCCTCCTCTTGGATGAATAACCAGATGTATTATAATCTCTCTTTCACATGTAGAAGTTATCTGGGTAACTGGATTTTATGTAGTTACGATGAAGAGTTTAAGACATTAGCACGTCCTATTTCTGCACTCTGGCTGAGCATAGAAATCCTTTTTGTAGGACTGTAGATTTTACTATCAAACTGTTTTGCTGTGGCCCTCTGCAGGAAAAAATGGTGTGTTGACTTTTTATAATTTGGAAAAGTGGCTAATTATTTTGTTTCCAACATATGATGTATGCTTGTGTAGAGACAGTAGTTACTTTTACATAATACTGCTTGTGGTTTTAAAAGTTAAATGTGTATTTAAGCATGCATGAGACTTAATATTTTGAAAAATAATTAGGCTTCCAGTGTTTCTTTAGCTTCATTTATTGATATGCCTTGTCATTTAGTTATACCTTTTTACTCCAAACTGATTCGTTCCAAAGGTGATTTTTGAAGTTAAAAGTATTTTAATTTCATATTTTTCAGTGACAATGCTGCTAAAGGAAAAAAATATTTAACTCATGCATTTGTGGCTTTCTTGGTTGAACTTAAATTTCTTTATGAACATGTATTTTGTTATTATCAAAGTATGCAGCTTAAAAATGCACTATTGACTAAGAACATTTTGCTTCCTGTAAGGTCTCAAAGTAACTGTTTTCCTGTTGCGTTTCCTCATGGAGTCATAACCTGCCCCCCCAATGTAGGCTCAGCAGAGCAACAAGAAATGTCCCACAAACTGGGAAGTTTCGTGATACTAGAACTACCAATATTACCAGCTCTTCTTTGTTTCTGTGTTTCACACAACATCCCAGTCCCCATTATTTAGGTACAGTTATCAGGAGTGGCTTGTTTATGGTGTAGAATAGTATTAGCTGAGTTTATCTTTTGGGAAGGAGTTTGGTGCTCAGAGACGAGTGCATTTGTTTGAAGCCTTGAGCTGTATTTGTATCTTTATCATGCTTGTAAATGGGAGTGTTTAAAAATGCTTATGTAGAGATTGAGAGGGTGCTTCTGATTTTATTCCTCCCCCAGATTTGCCTACTTTGTTTCTCTCTAAGATTGAAGAACACCCTCAGTTTATTCTTTGATGGGTGGGTATTTGATTAAAAGAATTTTTTTCTGTGTGATTTACATTTGTCATCCTGGCTGAATATTGTAAAATATTTCAGCATTGTGTCTATTGTAAATGCCAAATACTGAATGTTATTTTATAAATATTAGAGATTGAAGAAAACAAAAACAAAGCACAGAACTCACGTTGAGCTCTGTATGTGTATCTATCAATGACAACATAGCTCTTAGCAACTTTGAGACTGATGCAATAAATACGTAAGCTCTTAAGTTGCAAAACCAAGAAAATGTTTCAAGCCACACTTAATTTGGAGGTTTTGTAATATGATTGTGTCGTGGTTTAATCTCAGCTGGCAACTGAGCACGACACAGCTGTTCGCTCACTCTCCCCTACCCTGGTGGGATGGGGGAGAGAATCAGAAGAGTAAAAGTGAGAAAACCTGTGAGTTGAGATAAGAACAGTTTAATAATTGAAATATAATAATAATGATAATAGAATATACAAAGCAAGTGATGCACAATGCAATTGCTCACCACCCGCCGACCAATGCCCAGCCAGTTCCTGA
>NW_008824035.1:6261546-6265489 GCF_000699105.1 Pygoscelis adeliae
AAGCACTGCTTAGCAACAACTAAAACATGGGTGTGTTATCAACATTGTTCTCATCCTAAATCCAAAACACAGCCCTGTACCAGCTACTAGGAAGGAAATTAACTCTATCCCAGCCAAAACCAGGACAGATTGTAAGCCAGAGCATGTAGAATGATTGTAAGCCACAATGCTTGATTTCTGTAAAATTGGAGCTCAGGAACCAGAATGGATCACAAATTATTCAAATGGTCCCAGGATAACTTATATAAGAATTAAAAATTATTTTCCAGGCCCACCATTGGCTTTATGTTACAAGGAACGGTTAGTTTTCCTTACTAGTAGTATGGAAGCTGCTGTTTTCTCTCATGGTCTGTCAGTGGTAACAGACACAGATAAATATGTTTGTTTAAAAAAAAAAAAAAGATAAAAGGTGTTTTAAAAAAAATAAAAATTGTAGGTCTGGCTTTTCATGTGAGCCTTGATGTATGGTAGCCTTTCTGTGGATTTGATGAAAGAAAATTCTACTTCTTATGTTTAAGATCTGGTACAACTTCTTCCCTCCCCTGACTTCTTGTTTAGTTGTAGATGTAGGAATATATTAAATCGCTGATAAAAAATGTACAGTAACTTGGTTTACCTTGCAGTTCTCTAATCTAGCATGTGGCTGTTTCTTGCCTGTGTGTTGCAATTTTAAACAAATGGTCAGTTCATGAACAGAATTCAATGCTGAACTCTGAATTTCCTGGCTTTTGTCTATTTGGGCTATGAAAGATGGTAGTTACTCAGATGCTTTTCAGTACAGAGTAGTTGCCGTAGTTGTTGGTTTATTTGAACTGTGACAATATATCTCTTCTGTCAGTCCATACACTCAAAGGAATATAGGAAAGTATGCTTTGTGAGGCTCAGAAAATGCAAAGCAACAGATGTTACGTACTGCACAATTACATGTATCCTGGAAACAGATCTTTACACAGTGCAGTCAGTCTTGGAAAAACAAAATTTGACATACAAATGATCAAGTTAAGGGTAACAGCAATAAATACTTATGACTAAATATAATGCTGTTTTGCAGATACTGTTCTGAGTTTGAGTAATTAAATGCTCATCATTCTATTAAAACCCCGTTTGACAGATGCTTAAAAATAATCTTTGTATCTATTTTTTTCTCTATTGTTTCAGTACTGCATAGTAGAAATAGAGTAAGTATTCTCACTTAAAAATAACATTATAGGAAAATGGCTTTTTTAAAAAAAAAACTATGTTATTCTAACTTAAATGAAAATTCTTGTAAATAAATTGCTAAAACCAAATAGGAAAAATTTCAAGATAACTTGCTGGCTTTCTGTGAGAAAACAGCACATCTTTGCCTGGCTGATCTGTTGACTGTTCTGAAGGTGGTTCAAAATGAGACTGCTCCTGTACCAAGTCCTCTCCCTGGTATGCTGTTTGTCGCGGGGCCTTCTGGACACTTGTCAAACAGCTCTGTCAAGAAAGGTACTGAAAGATTTCATACTTGGATGGTTTTGGACTTCCCAAAGGCCTGCTCTGTCATATCTTTGTAGTGTAACTGGGGGTGAGGTAATTAGTTAGGCATCAAAATTATCATAGCACCAGTGAATAATACACTAACAATTAGATGGCTATAGATGGTGGTAACTCATGTCAATGTCAAACTTTGAACAGATTTGTGGTTTCATTTAGTAAATTCTGCAGTTGGCATATTCCAGGGTAAACCTAAATACATTGATATATTACAATGATCAGGAGAAGGTTGTATATAGATGTCTATTTTTAACTTGGTATTATTTTTATTAAAGGAAAAAGAATAAGTCTGAATTTTTCATGTGAAATGAAATGTTTCTTGGTCACTTGACTGCAACACGCTCATTAAACAAGGCTGTGATTGAACTAAGAATATCCTCCAGATCCTTCTCTGTTCCATAGATCTTTTGTGATGGAGGACTAGTAATAAGTATGGTTGCTTTAGAAAAGTGCTTAGCAGATGAAAAGAGTACCTGATAAATGTTTGTAGTGTTTTTTTTCTTTTACTGTAGTACAAACAAAAATGAAATAAAAAGGCTTTTTTTGTTTTGCACTTACATTTGTTGAGGAGTTAATTATTTAAAATATGATGGAAACAAGCAGGTGGTGTTTTTGAAATTTCGTCCCAAGGTCTCACTTGTTTTATGGAAACCATTTGTGGAACGTACACACAGAAATTCAGTACTGAACTTACAATGTAATTTATACATATATGCTTGTTTTGTCTTGCTTAAAGCAGCTACTGCTTTTTACATTTGCAAGTTTAACAGTTTAGCAATATTAGTTTGTATGCAGGAACAGACTAATAAAATGAACTTACAGTAAAAAGAAAGCTGTTCTTAAATACGCTTCTCTTTGGTTTATGTTTGTAATGTTTGTTTCCTTTGTCTAATTCATGGAGTGAAGGCTGCCTGAAAAGTTCATAGTGCCTTTGGTATATTAACAATGCAGTCTGGAAGGAGTATGGAAGAGAAAAAATGGCATGGGATAAACACAGAAAAGCAGAAATGCTGAACTTGTTTTTTTGGGGATTGTTAAAATAGGAGTGGAAAAGCATTTAGAGATTGTCAGTTATGTCCTACAGCACAGCTTCAGAGGCATGGCCATTTTACCAATTTGACTGGGCAATGGGACAGTGAGTCCAAGAGTTGATATAATTAAGCATAGTGCACTTATTTGAATGCCATCAGCTTGGGATCAAGATCAGGAGCTGTAGCTAGACCATTCCTAACGTATATGATCATAGGTTTATTATGTGGAAAATGTCATCTGTCACTTAAACCGTTGTTAGGATTATTATGTTAAGGATCATTAGGACATAAATAGACACTAAAACAGATGTTTGTATGCTCTATAAACCAACAGTTATTTAACCACATCTTGAATACTGTGTGCAGTTCTGGTGTTCTCAACAAAGATGATGTGGGACTGGAGAAGGTTCAGGGGGTGACAATGATTAAAGGTAAGGAATGGCTCCTGGATGAGAGTGATGGACTAGGCTGGTGCTTTTTGGTCTGAAAGGGAGGCAGTTGAGATGGGTCCTGGAGAGAGCAGATGACAATGGCTTTCTATCTTCCCACATAAGAAATATGGTGCATCTAATAAGGCTAAGAAGAACCAGGCTCAAAACAAAATGAATAATCATGCAGCAAGTGAGAGAACTGCAAAACGTACTGCCAAAGGATATTGTTAATGCTAAAAGATTTTGTGGATTCAGCTAGAGATGGAAGGCCTCATTTGAGTGCTGTTAAACATGTAGAAACTGCAGTCAGTTCAGGGTGTCCCAAATGAAAACAGGTGGAGAGTGGAAACGTATTAGTGGAAAATAGAATAAATGCTTGCTTTATTCCTGCTCCTCTTCTCTTAGCATCTGCTTATGGTTATGGTTTGACATAAGATACCAGGACAGATGGACTTTTGCTCTGACCTGGTGTTGCTGGTCTTACGTACCAGAAACAGGTTAAATTATATTTAAATGATATTTTATGTAAAAGCACACACACTAATCTGTAACTCCATCTGTATTTGCACTACTAAGCAAGCTTTCTTGGTAGAATTTGAACTTCAGTTTGCCTAGCCTTCCATTTGCAAGGTACTTATTTTTATTGGTGGATCGATACAGTTTAAAGAATGTGAGTTCTTTGTCTGACAAAATATCAAGAGGTTAATTTTATTAAATGTTGTTAAGAATTACAATACAGTAGCAGACTGTATAGGAAACCTGTATTTCTTAGCCGTAAGTGCCTTGAAAATATTGCTCATACGTATGTTTATAATTACTATAGTCTTGGGGTTTTTTATTTTTATTGTGGAGAAGGAAAGTTAAATTCCAAATACAAAAGCTAAACTTGTATAGGATATGAGTCTGAAACCGTTACAAACCATTCCGGAAGAGTAATTAGTTTCATCAGCCTCAAGGTTA
>NW_008824035.1:6265519-6271100 GCF_000699105.1 Pygoscelis adeliae
TTAGCTGTTTTTTTTCCATAAATCTCTTTCAGAAGATTTCTGATATTCACAGGGTAGAAGACGACCCTCAATGTAAAACATCCATTTGTTGTGTCAACAGCCCAAAGATGTGTGCCAAGGTATCTACAGTAATTAATTATTGAACACAGGTAATGATAATTTTCTTGGAATGGTTCACTTTAAGGCTAAATTAAAGATTGTCTGATTTGTAATGTGTGGCTGGATATGTGTAGAAAGTCAGATTTGTTCAATTTAGTTTCCAATGAGCAAGGTAATTTTAATGTTGTGATAGAGGAAAATTTAGATAGAATAGTAACAATAACGCACATACTGTGCAAGCACCCGTTGGAGACAGTCTGAAGATGCATCTCTGTTAGTTACTGTATGGGTGCTTTGGATAGGAATCTCTCTCTGATCCTGCAACCATATGCAGGATCTTTATGCTGTGAGTAAAATTCTTAGGATCTGCAAGTAAGATGTTTACTTCAACCTCATAGTGGTAATCCCTGTACGTATGTGTCCATTTGGTGTAATGCTAGGCATTTAAAAGTTTGGGGGAGTAAAAATTCATATGTATTATAAGCAGTTTGAATTGTATCTTTGTCATCGGACATGCATTTCTCCAACAGTGAAAACTCATCTGAAATTGGTTTTTTTTTGACATGTTGATCAGTAGCCTTTCTGTTTGATTTTAGTCCTTCTTAGTACTAGGAATAGGAATAGACTGTGATTTAGGAATAGATATGTAAATGTGGTATGTAGCTACAGTTACCACACTGGAGTTAAGAGGAGTAGATGGGAGATGTCAAGGAATTTGCTTAAAATAGATAGGAGACTGCTTGTTTGAGGCTATTGGTGCATGCAAGGATGAAGAGCATACATCATGGAAAATTTTGGGGTGGGTTCTTTGTTGGTGGTTTTTTGGCTAGTGGCTCTGTTTTGAAGCAGTTGATAGGCCTGTCAGAAAATAAGTAGGTTTCTGTATGTAACTTAGTATACTAGTGTAGTTTGATGTAAAAGTGAAAGTTATTTCTAGGCTGATAGTTAATTTTGAATTTCATGGTACTTAATGCTAAAATTTTATTCACAAAGCATTTTGTGGATTCTGCATGTTCTTTAAAAAGCATTAACTTATTCTACTTTATGCAGTGGTTATTACACAAATCAAAACCAAGATGGAGATCTTTTGATGTTTGAGAATCTTGTGAAAATTTCAAATAATGTGTTTTAAATGACTTATTACCATTTATTCTTATAATTCCTGAACTGTATAACAACATAAAATATTAAAACAACTCGAAGTACTGGCTTTACCTGATAATTTTTGAGTGTATTTTGATTTCCAAAATAGCATTATATATAGCTTTCTGATAGTCTAATCAGATATTCCCCAGAATTATTTTTTTCTGGAAAACATTTTGTAGAGCTGTTGATGCACTTTATCAGTGTCTTACATACATGGTTTGAAATTTAAATTAGCTTAAAGACATTTATTATTTATAATTCTAGTTTTATTTTAACGTAAGTGTATTGCAGTGTGTATTCAACAGTTCTGCTGCTAAATGAAGTAAGCATATACTTAGCTTGCTGCGCAGATACATGGGCACAGGTGGACATCTTGGTAGTATGCCCCATGCAGTGAAACACATGGCACTACACAACATGGGGCAAAGAGCACGCCGTTTGAATTAGAAGTCATTTTATGGATACCTTGTAAATTTGTTCTTGTTCATATAACGGCGGTAATTTCTAAAAAGACTACATGTTTTTATATTGAACATTTGTGATACACACATCACTCTAATGTAGTTGTCCTTACTTTGTGGAGAGAAGTGGTATTGTATGAGCCTGTTTATGTCAATATTTTAATAATTTATCTTTATAACTGCTTTTGTCTATATTTATAGTAACATTGGCACCCTGTGTACAGAAGATACAATTGGTGCTGAAAGGAAACTTGCATCCATCTGGAAGCAATAAACTTTTCTAAAAGACTGCACAGTGTTACTTAATCCTGTGATTTCTTACTGTGAGTGAAATTAAGGTTTGGTTCAGTTGTGTCACATCATATTGGTATCAAATCTTTTGTGAGAGCTTTGTCGTAGTGTTAAGCTACAGACAAAGTTTTAAAATTGATGATAGTCTGAGAATGTAATTTCTTAAGTCACAGGATTATGTATCACTGCAAATGTAGTCAATTCTATATAATAACAATAAATTTTCATACCAGAAAACTTCTGGAGCATTGTATTTTGTAAGCTTTCTCTTTATATGAAGGACTAATTTGTATACAATTGACTAAGTATACCTTAAATTTTGCATTGTGTTCTAAGTAATTTTTGGACTATATATATATCATGTAGTATAAAGTATATATTTAATATGTCAAAATATTTTACAAAGTTAGAGAAATATGAACAGTTCCCTTAAGAGGAAGGGGAAAAAATAATGTATGTTATAAAGATCATCTAACAAAATTCTGTGGGTTTTTTTGTTGCTTTTCTTTTAAGTCTGTTACAAGTGTGGTGGTGTACATGAACAAAATAGGATTCATTCATCCCTGCAGGCAAAGTGGTGTACCTTACATTCTTCCTATTCCGATGTGGCAACTGAGCTGAAGAGTGTTGGGGTGAGGGAAGGTTTTTATGCTTGTCAGAGGACTCTGGTGGTGCTGTTGCCATCTCTTACCCTTGGGCTAGTGTAGAAGGTGCAGATAGAATGATACAAAAGATGGCTGAGTTTATGAAGAAAGCTCCTTAAAAAAAAAAAAAAAAGACCAAAGATCAACAAGGATAAAGCCAAACATGTAGCTGTTGACCAATGAGAAGCTCATGGATGAGCTTATCTAGCAGCCGACAGCTATGCTTCAATACCTAAAAGCATGAATTGCTAATATACACGAATTACCAATAGCTTACAGAAGGAAGTTGTCCTGTGTTTAGAATGGGATGTGTCTGTTCTTTTTTTCCTGAAGAAAATATTTGCTTGAAAATCTTTTCCAGAAAAGACCAAAATTCAGATATTTGAGGCATGTTGAGTTCCCTGAAAGTGGGACACTGGTATTTAGCAGTATGGATGGTTTGTAGATCTGTATTGAGGCTGAAGCAAATCTTGTGCCAGTAAGAGTCCAAGTAGAACTAATTATTAACTTGTAGTTAATCAAACTCAGTGATGTCATGTGGTCATAAGAGGTTATTTTGATTCCCCACTTCCCCTTATTTTCTGAAATGACAGAAGTAATTGCCATGATTATGACCTAAATTAGTAGGTACAAAACAGTGTGTATGTGTGAGATTTTTTTCAAAGGAATATAAAATTAAGCTCATGTTTCCTCTTTGGGGATTCTTTAGTATCTTTCAGCTCTACTAGCCCATTGTATTAAATCATGTAAGCCATTAGATCCCAGTCTTCTGTTTTATTTCAGAAATCTCTCTTTAAACGAATTCCATTATATGATGGTTGTATTGTTGGTCTGTGTAAGACTAGTCATTTAATCTGATGCTTGTGTTTGCAGAGGCTTTACAAAATGATGGAAATCATTGATGTTTCTTCCCCTGTTGTTACTCTGAAGTTTGTTACATAACTCCTTTCACTTATTACTTGAAAAGCCCCAAAGTTTCAGGCACTTAATAAAAGGTTTGCTGCTACTTTTCCAATCATGTTATGAAATTAGGCAGTATGTGGGCCATACTCTTAACATAAAATGTAGAGCTTTCTATAGTAAATTTATTTTCAGTGACCTCTTTCTTGGTGTGGTGTTAATGAGAAAATGTAACTATTAAAAAGCAAAGACTTTGCTGCATGCATCCTCTCAAATGCTTCAGGTTCAGAATCACTCACTTTGCCTTGCTTCCTTTCAGCTAGCATTGTAGCTGATGTATAGTATAATGTGTAGCATTATTCCCAGTAGATCTTGTTAGGGGCGTTATTTTTCATTACATCATCTCCCTCAAATTCTTTGTTGGAGAACGAAGGGGAAACTCTTCCTTAAGTTGAAGCTTCTTGTCTGGAACAGTGTTAGGCCTTGTGCTAAGCTTTAAATACCTCCATGGAAAAGTGTGATTATTCAAGAAGCTATTGGGCTTCTTTTAAAACTACCAGTTTTGCTATGTTTTTCTGACGAAGTTCTGCCATTAACCTGTAATTAATAAGCAAGGTACTTCACTGCTCTAAAACAGAGATGGAACAAGACACTAATGAAAGTTTGATGGATAGATGTCTCATGAGCCTCATTACAGGAAGGGCCTTGTCCATGGCCTGCTGGGCATCATGGAGACCCAGGATGCTGGGTGCAAGTGTCACTCCTAAGATCTGGTCGCACTCAGAGGGGAAGTCCCCAGATCTGTCTCCTCTCCAGGGGGAGTCAGCTCCAGCAAAGACAACCTCTGAACTATACTAAACTCTGCCCTTGTGGTATGAGATTGATTGAACTGTTCCCATGTTTGCTCTGCCAGTTGCCAGCATCATCTTTCATTTTGGTTCAGCCAGAACTAGGCAGTTTGGCAGTGGTTGGTTGTTGTCAGAAATTTGCCTATTGCCATCTTTTAAAGGTGTAGTGAAACTTAACCAAATTTTAAGTCCTTGAGTGTGGTCCAGCTCAGGACTTCAAGGACTACACTGAATGTTCCCTGAAGCTGCTGTTCCTGCAGTTGCTGTGATGGTATGATGCTGGGGCACAGGGGCATGTATCTGTAACAGCCCTCTCAGTTTGATAAGGATGTTCAGAAGAATGAGGATTAGTTTTTAAAAGATATGGTGGAGAACAGGGATTGGAATCAGCTGGGCAAGGGGTCTTGGGGGAAAGAGCAGTTCGAAACACGGAGAGAGACAAGAGAGGAGGATGAAAGGTAGAAGGTTGCAGTTTTATATGTGTTACTCCATGCTATGAATACAGTAAAATTGTCAAGAAATACTGTGAGCAAAGAATAAAAAAAACTTTTCACTTTTTGTAGAATGTATTGAAACTTGCGTAACACCATTAAAGCCAGTTTTCTATTGTTGTACTTATCACTTTGTCTTTTTAAAATTTATTATTTGTAAGAATTACTAAACAGAGAAATAAAATAATGTAATTTCTGCTATCTGATGTAAGCCTTTATCCCATGATCTGGGATTTGCATTGGAAAATTACTGGGGGTTTCTTTCTTTTTTTTTTTTTTTTGGCTGGGATTGAGTTGAAAAATTGGAGCCTGAAGTACAGATTTATTCAAGAATATTATTTTTTAGTATATCCATTATGCTTCATAATAATCTTATTTTTAGAGATAGATATCCATGATAGTAGTTTGAAATAATATTAATTCTCTAAGCTGGAATAGTGTATAATGCCTTTTACTGCTGTATTAAAATAGTGTGTAACTTCCTATCCAGTGAAACTAACTGCCATTATAGGTTTATAAAGTGGAGTTTTATTCTGAGACTTTATAATTTTTTTGAATTGATAATTTTTTAGAACTCTATTTACATCTTAAGAGAAACCATTGTGTGTCTTTCCCGGTTCTTGCTGACTCTTGTTGATCCATGTGTGTGTGATCTTTGGGGAGTTAGCAATTGGAAGTGAAAATGCACAGCAGATTGTCTC
>NW_008824035.1:6271126-6277222 GCF_000699105.1 Pygoscelis adeliae
GTCCCAGTCCTTCCTTCTTCCTTGCTGTGTATTTTCTTATCGCTTTGAAGCATCTCTGCTTTTGTAGGACTTGTGTTGAGCTGATTATATTAAACAGCTTGTCAGAAGACTAAGCCAGCAAAAAAAAAAGTGGACAATCTATGTTACTTTAGGGAGTTGAATTGAGTCACCTTGATTTTGCCAAGTGCCAGACATAAGGAAAAGGGCTGGACTACACAGTCGTGGCAGGTGAGTGAGGGTAGGTACCTGTATTGGAAGAGGGATTAGCGGCAAGGTATTGCATTGGCTTGGCAAAATACATCACTTCACCCTCAGATTCTCTAGAGAAGGAGAATGAAAATTGGTTGTATTCCTGTCAGATGTTTTTAAGCTCAGTTTTCTGCCCTGAAGGAATACAGCTGTTGCTGCAAGTGAATAGCTGCCATTAAAAGATGCAGTTAGTAGTTACACCCTGCTCTTACTCTCCAGTTCTGGAGGAACCGAGGTGCGTCTCTTCAGTACTTTGTAGTACTTCCTGAACTCCTTGCAGTTCCCGAGAAGGTCATCACACGCAGTCCGAGAAATGTTTTTCTAGACTAGGGCCTTGGCTGTGTTATGCTTCTCTTACAACACCATTTAAAAGGACTAGAGTAGCATAAACGTAATCTTCAAAGAAAAAACAGCCCCTCCTCAACTTGGCCCTTGCTGTACCACCTTCTCCTCAGCTTAGTTTGATACTCTTGGCAAGCAGAAAGTGCAATTTTGCTTTCTCTCCTTGCAGAAGAGAGTAAGAGGTATAGCATCAAATTTTGCCAAAGGTGTTGCATGACCTGTCTTTTTGAAATTAAGAAAACCTTGAGAATTCAGATGTTCTGAAAATAGCTTTTCTGTCTCATGTTTAGAGTCTTTAAATTAATGTTAAATAGCGTGACGAGTTATACAGTGATTCTCGGCTGTTCTAGCAAGAATGATCATACTTGCTCCTTTATATTTCTCATTGCCAGTCCTTCCTAATCAAAGTTGCAGCTGAAATGTAGAGGTTTTATGAATCAGTTGCATGCTACTTACTGTGCTTTGCAGACTACAGTATGGGAAAAATGGGCTTAATAGTTAATGAGTTAATAGTTGCTGTTTTATATGTATTAGACATTATCATATAAATTTTAAATATTTCTAAGCCTAAATCTGTAGACATATTGTCAAAACTAATTTCATTTTTGATTCTACTTACTTCCTTTTTGGTTTTATATTAATACAGTTATATTTTATTGTATATCCTGAATTGTTATTTTGAAAATAGTGTTCATACAGTGTAAGATGATCTGTAATCAGTTCTATAATAACTGCTGTTGATCACTGTATTTTCTTTGGTATAGTCTTGATGATTTTTATTTCTCATTATTTCTATTATGTTACACCGCACTCAGCTATAGCAATCAACTATTAATGAAGTAAACTTTGAGAACATAATGGGACAGAGAGCCTAAAATGTGTAAGAGATTTATCTATTAAAGGTAGTTAAGTGGGGCTAGGTGTCTTGCCAAAGGTCATAGGAAGAATTTATGACCGAGGGAGTGTAACACATTTTCCTTCATGTCCAATTCTCATGCTTGAATTATACAGCCACATTTCAAGTACATTTTCTACTGTTTCCCATGTACTCCAGAAATCTGTTACAGAAATTAAGTCCTCAAATACCACTTCTAGACTTGGGCCTCTATTATAGGAAAACAGTCTAATAAATGTTTTGTTGTTGAAGTGTTGGTGCTTATATTTTAATAACACACTTCTCTTTACAAACTGTTCTATTTTTCAGTAGTACTGCTTTTTTCTTTGTGTATGTTTTCATCAATTTTGCTGTCAACATGAGATAATCTATTTGTTTAAAGACTAGTTTAACACTCTTAACTAATTAAAATTTGGTTTGCTATTTACAATTAAACTGTATTTGAGTGAATTAGTCCTTCATCCTTTGATTTAGCTCAGTGTGGTGTATTTAGACATAATTTTTTATTAAATAATAGATTAGACTACCATAAATAGGAAAAATGTAAGATAGTCTCATTGCTTGAAATCAGTGAGAGGATAAATAGGGGCATAAAACGTCCTAGAAATTCATATATCCAGGCAGGCTTTTTTTCATGTTGTATTTGGAAAAAAAAAAAGTGGACATGTGCAGAAACTGTGAGTACAATTAGCGTCAAGCAGATAAATCCAACTCTAATCCTGTTTACGCTCTACATCAGACAGATGTGCTGAGATTGATTTAGACAAGCCCTTGGCTTATAGTAATTTTTTTTTAAGTGTCATATATTCTGTTTTTGTTAGATCTTTGTTAAATGTTAAGTGCTGTTAGTTTTATTCTTCCTAACGCCTGTAACCTACTTTATACAGGTTCCCTCTCTGCTCTCATGATGACAGGGCAGCCTGGTAGAAGAGATTATCTTTATTCCTTGTAATTAAATTGACTTTTTTTTCCAGAAGATACAACAATGGGAAGTGGGTACTGAATTAAATAAATAGCATGATATCTAATAGATGTATACTTAAATCTCTTGCAAGAACAGATGGTACCCGATATCTTTCTAAGTAATGTGAGAGGACAGTTAATGTCCTGAAACAGCTAGCAATAACCAATATGATACTAATGAACCAATAGGTTTTTTTAAAGTTTAAAAAAGTGTCTAATCCAATATATACTTTATATTTAAAGTAAACTTGGTTGTTATCACATACTAGAAATACTTTATAAATGTAGCTCATGACCTAAATTTTCTTTATCTGAATTGTTTTATAAATTTTACTGCATTTGCAAGGGTCTTATTTTCAGTAAAAATAGAAGATAAAAATTATAGAATATGCCTAGGGACTTTTATACAGATTTCTTTTCAACTTTAGTAAAAAATTGCTGTCCTAATCCTACTAGCTAGTTCAATATTTCCTCTACAATTTAAAATTTAAGGATGATGCTTTTGTATGATTCAGTATTCCTACAGTTTATATGGTTCTCCAAGCTGTATCTGAAAATGTATTCCAGTAGAACAGCTAGAGTCAAATGCTATTTTTGAAAGTGTAGTGCGGCCTAGTAAGAATGTATTGTTTTAATTTTCAAAAGTTTTGATGTGCATCTGAGCAACACAAGAATTTGACAAATACAGAGTAAGAGGAAGATGTAAAAGCAAATAAAAATCTGGCTGAAATAGTAGCATGAAAAGAAAAGAGAAGATAAGCCTTACCTGGCTTATGATTAAATGTCATTCTGTGAAAGCTAGTAGGGAGAATAAAAAGTATTTTAACAGACGTTCATCTTACTTGATTTGTGCAGGACAGATAAGCTAATGTTTGTAACTTATTTGTGATGCATGTGCATAACATTAGCATAACAGAATTTGTGATATTCTTAGCAGAACTAATAGTTTAATCCAAAATGTTCTTTGTTTAAAAATATTTAAAAAGCAAACCCATTTAGCATATTTGTATTTGTCTGGGGGAATAAATGCTGCAGCTCGGTTGTTGCTGCAGAACCGTTGTTATATTTCATGTTTCCTTTTGTTTACCATTTTCCTAAAATGTTGAGTTTGCATCTTGGAACTTTCAGTGTTCTGTATGTCTGACAGTGAGACTTTCTGGAAAAAGATAAGCAGACCCCCTCGAAAATGCTGTTTTTAAAATTAAAACAAGTCTTAAATAAAGGTACTAAACTATGTAGTTCTAGGTAAGTGATTCAGGATATCACAAGTAAATGTTTCATTTAAGGCCTACAAAGACTATTGACCCCCAAATGTTTTAGAAGAGCAATACAAAGTTTGAAAAAAATCAAGATCTCGGGTTTGGTAACATTAGTATTAAGGTTGCTTGTACAATGTCCACTCACCTTTTGAGTCTATGCAAGATCATAGTTCAAAGATGGTAAAATGTAGCAAGTTGGAAAAATGTGTGGGAAACACAAGAAAGTCATGCTTCTGTCTCTGCAGTAGGTTATTTGGTATGGAATAGGAAAAATACCAAAATGGGTTGGTTGAGAACTGTTGGGAGAGGTAATACTGACCTGAGCTTTAGCTGTGTTAGCATTGCTGAGGTGCAATCCTCCAGGATTTCTGGGTAGAAAGATGATCACTGCATAGCCTGGTTCAAGAAATGATGTTGAGAAATGCCAGTATCAAACTGTTACAAGAATTGATGCAGGCTTCTTTTTCCTGCTCAGAAAAAGTATGACTTTCTGAAGCCCTCAGCTTCATGTGGTGTAATGAAATAGGTGATACTTGATTTTGCAGTCTCACACCTGCAGTGCTGTCCATCTTCTCCAGGAAGACAGTTAAAATAGACTTTTGCAGCTTCTCCCTGGCACTTCGGCACTTCATCCAACAGAATCTGGTATGGCTTTTGCTACTGAGAAACCACTTGACTGAGCTGTTGCTAGATTTGGAAAAGGTTTTTGGTTTGTAGCTTTTCTTGCCTTGGGCTGCAAAGGGAACTTTATTGGTCTAGTGTATTGGATCTGTTGTCATTACAAAGCAAGCAGGGAAACTTCTCTTCTCGTGTGCGGAGTATCTGACACCTGCAGGAACGGTGACGTTTTTCCTTCAGTCTGCGTATTTGACTTTGTTGTTGAGGAATCAGGTGTTTTACAGCTCAAGAGAGCAGAAAAAGGAGAAGCCTGTACCACAGTGGTTCCATTGATACATCTTCAAAAGGCATTTGGAACTAGTGTCACGGAAGTGATAGTGTCTGCAGCCACGGGGTCCATGTGTATAACAGCCCCGAGACAAGAAAACCTTCACTTGGCGTTCCAGCCTAACACAAATCTCCCCTGGGGTGAGGGTCTTGAACTGTCAGAAGAACTTTTGAAACTGTTTTTCTTGTCTTTTAAGTAAATTCATAACTCCAAAATGAAAGCTAAGATCGGTGTCACACTTTTGGTTTATTTTTCTGTTTTTGCTTAACTATTTTCTGATTTGTCGCTAGCCTAAACCCAAAAGGCAGCAGTTGCATCAAACGCCAAATTTGTTTTTTCATGAAGTCAGCTTGGGTCATAACACACTTTCTGATCTCTGAGAGCTATGATTTAGGAGAATACAATGAAGAATTTGCTTTTTGAATGCAAACACACATACACACACACAAAGATGGTTCACTGTTCTTGGACCCTGCCATTTTATTTGGTTTTTTTGAATATCAGAAGAGGGATTAAATTGCCTCTTTGAAATTGAGCTATTTGTATAGCTGGATACCTAACTTAAAAAACAGAAAGTTGGTAAAATATAAGACCGGTGATTGAGGCAAATGATATGCAGTAAGTTTCAATATAGGCATGAGCAGATGCAACAAGTGAAGCTAGAGATGAAGCCATAACAATATTTTTTTGGTAGATATTACTCCTAATCATGTTGATAACACTTTTTTTTTTCTTTCTCCTCCCTCCCCCTTACAGGTGATTCCCGTATGGTTTTACAGGCTCAAGAAGAGATTATTGAAATGAAAGATGTCTTTTCAGTAAAACTGAAACGTCGTCGTTTTGTAGGACAGAAAAAAGGTGGTACTTTGTTGGGTATCACAATTTTTAAATGCTTGAATAAAGAAGAAAATAAACTAACAGACTGTGCTATCCATTTAAATAACTTAAGTGAAGATCATTGTCATTCATGGTTTAGACATCTAAAGGAAATTTTGAATGGTAAGCACTTAATTGAGGTTGATATTATTATTTCAGACTTGTTTCTATTGGCAATATGTAAGGTTGAGTGAAACTTAGAAAAATACTTGCCTGTGGAAATTAAGACACAAAGATATGAATGTTATTGCTGGAAAATTTTGTTTACTACTGAAGTTTTACATGGTGAAGTGTAAAATTTAGGAAAGTGACAATAATTGACTAATGCATCGGTAAAAATTAAACTAATGCTACTTTTTGGAAGTGTTTTGCAAGCTACCGAAAATAAGTAGCTTACTGTATTCTGACTGAAGAGTCTTCTGGGAAATCTGTTTCATAGAATCATAGAATCATTAAGGTTGGAAGAGACCTCCAAGATCATCAAGTCCAACCATCAACCCAACACCACCATGCCCACTAAACCATGTCCCTAAGCGCCTCATCTACCCGTCTTTTAAATACCTCCA
>NW_008824035.1:6277885-6321129 GCF_000699105.1 Pygoscelis adeliae
TATTTCTTATATAATATATATAATATATAATAAGAAATATATAATAGATTTCTTAAAGAAATGAAATATATTGCTGATGTTTTCACTTGGAATTGCAGCACATCTGATGGTACTACAGTTGTTGCAATCCTGGGAACTCTTCAGGGACTTCCCGGTGACTGTTTAGGAGCTCCCACTTGAGACCTGCAGATTCTTTAAGAGGCTAACGGGAGAGGCTTTCCTCTTCTTCATAAATTCACAGTGGAAGTGCTCTTAAGGTTCTGTAGGACTCTTATTGTATAATTTGATACAAAATGTATTGACACTAGCTAGTGATGAGAGGCAATTCTTTATTTTAGAAATATCTTTCTGTGTTTGCCTGGGCTAATGCCAGTTTTGGGATGCTTTGTTTAACCCATGATAGTTGCATTTTTTTTCATGGAAGCTGTATCAAATTTAAGAAAAAAATAGTCACCGTTTAGGAGGGGAAAAAACCCCAACAAACCAAAGCCTTTCACTGTAATTTAATACCATCAACGTGGGAAAGACACAGAATATAGCACACTTGTAATTTTTAAAAAAACAAAACAACAAAAACCCCACACAAACCAAACTCTCTGATTTAGCTCCAAAATGTGTCTCCGTTTACAGACTATAGCAAATGTGTTTGTTTATTACAGAAGAAAAACAATCCATCTTGTAATAGACTATTAAAACTCCAGCTGAATTGTTAATACTGAGCCAGATTACAGAATGCAAATCTTAAACATCTGTAGCATTTGTAACAACACTTTCAGTAGTGATTTATAGTGTACTTCTAGTGAAGTGACTATGTCAAAAGCAGGTACTAGAGAAAGTAAAATAACATGAGTTATTAACGGTGCATTCTTACATTGTTTGCTTACAATATGCTTTGGATTTTCCAAATAAAAATGTGTACTAAAAAGTGCCTTCCCTTGCCCCTTTGTGAAAGACTTTACCACAAAATACCTAAATCTGCAGAAGTGCCAAGATTCTTGCAGATCTCCAGCTACCCATAAAGGCAAGGACATTTGCATAAGGAGCAAATGTCTGTTTTGTTCCCAGATTACCCTCCATCCATCAGGAGCAGTGATACCATATGTTCACAGAAAAAAAGCTGCAGTATCCCTTGCTCAGGTTGCCTTGACTTCGAGGTGCAGTCTCTGTTTTATAGCTTTGTAATTGGAAGCCACCTGAACCTGAAAAAAGCATTCTGTGCAATGTTGCTGTTTCTAGTTCTTCCTTCAGCTTCAATCTTTCTCCAGAAGCTCAAACCTTGCGCAGATTTTTCTTGATCTTGAATCAGTACATTTTTCTCCTTGCCTTTTACTTCAGGAATAATCAGGACTCAGAGGCGGGGGGGAAATAACCAAACACAACCCCCAAAATATCATTCACTAATGTGTATATTGTTTTAAGTTCTGTAATTACAATAAAAGTAGTTTTCACACTGTTACATTTTGAAGTCTGAGTAGTTATTCAAACTGCCTTTTTTTATCCAGAAAGTCAGCAAAAAAGCAGCAGCGTTTCTGCATTCAGTGTGGCAGAGACACATTATCAGTAATTGAAACAGTGATGGTATAGTGATGGTATAATTCAGAAAAAAAGGCTTCTGATTTAAAACGTACCAAACATTGGTAGGAAGTTCCCAGTGGGATTCAAGTCTGGACTAGAAGTACAAAATGCAGATAAGTTCTGTTGATTCCTCAGTAAGTGAAATCTCAAAAGGCACATTGATATACCTCTCCTTGAAACAGTGATGGATTTTAATAGTTTTTGCCGCAGCTTGTTTTCGTAATAGAGCTGGTGACATCTTTGTTAATGAACTCAAATTGGCTCCTTTTTGGTTTCCTTATGAACTGCAGGATAAAGTTAAAATTTCATCCTTCTAAAATAGTCAAAATTTAAGTGTACATGTCTTTTTCCTAATCTATCTGGTCACAAAGTAAGTTTTCATTAACTGCTGCATTATTTACTTGAAGGTTTTTTATTGCTTCTAGGCTGGAGCAAATTAAAAGCAGGTGATTTATCAAAGTAGAGTGTATATATGTTTGGGTATGGCTGTCAGTAAACATGTACTTTCATTTGTCAGAATGGCTACATTTTACTAAAAGGTGTGCCTCCTTTGAAAATAAGTGCACTTTCTATTTGTTTACCTTACTCTCTGACAGTTTTTTAGATTTTTATGCATATACATTAATAAAGGAACAACAGTAGCAAGTTTATCAGTGATGATACGAGCTAGAGTTTTATCTGGAAATTTGTTCTAGTGAAGATTGCATTTTTTTCTGAAACACCACGTACACAGTTTCCCTTTTACTGTGCGTTTTGTGTCTGACATGAATGTTTCTTGCATGGTTTTTCCTGTTCATTCTTACTCTCTTCATAGTGAGTATCCTCTGTTGCTTTGAATTGGTGTCCAGAGTACTTCAATTTGAAGTCTAACTAGGCTATAATTTTTAATGAAGCCTGTCATCATATAAGTGAGCACACAGATATGATATAGTTTTTAGAATTTAGTTACAGTGGCTGCTATTATGGCT
This sequence comes from Pygoscelis adeliae, assembly GCF_000699105.1. Taxonomy (NCBI): domain Eukaryota; kingdom Metazoa; phylum Chordata; class Aves; order Sphenisciformes; family Spheniscidae; genus Pygoscelis; species Pygoscelis adeliae. The sequence continues at coordinate 6,280,429 of NW_008824035.1, forward strand.
TTGTGTGTGTGTGTGTGTGACAGGGTAACAAAACACATCTTCCCACTTTTAAGTAAGTTCTGATTTTCCTCATAACATTGCTGCTGTTCAGATGCATGCCAGCTAGATATGAAGAGCTTGCTCAATGACATGGTGTTCAGGAAAACTGATCTTCTGTATATCGTCTATTTGTTAAACTGATGTAAAATAGCCACTACCACCTTAAGGCATGCACTTATGGAGCCTTGGTTTTGGACTGGCTCCTGGAAAACCCCACACGGCAGCTTAGACAGGTTCTAGTATGCTGTTGATCTCATGTCAGACCTGTTGTACACCTGACTGTCAGTGATTTCCATTTATACATCGCATCTTTTTGTACTGGACTTACGGGCATGTACAGTGGACATACTGTGTCAGTGGAATTCACTGTTTAAAATCCTCTGTGCATGCAAATGCCCAGTGTTACTTAAAGGGTTAAGACAGCCCCAGAAATGAGGGAAAATGCATAATTATCAATGCTTATCCATTTATTTTATTTTTTTTTAACCAAGATAAGACTTACTTTTATTAACAGTTGATTTGAAAAAACTTTCTGTAAACTAACAGAAGACAGTAAATATGGTTAAGAATAAATGATGAAGTAGCAAAAAATGCATGAAGTGCATTTTATTTTTATCTACTATTCTGTAGTGTATCTCACGCTAGGATTTGATATGAATGTCTGAAACTTCATGCATGAAGTTTTAATTAAACCATTAATGTTAAACATTAACTTTGGTTAGTTAATATTAACAGTGGTGTCTCCATAGTTACATTAACAAATCTGTCTCATATTATTAGTTTTCCTCATGTATGATATTCTTACTGTTGTATAAAGTATTTATAAATGCATGCAATAATGACATGATTCCAGGCTCTTAACTTTTGTAACATAAACCCATTTTCATAAAGCTAAGAACTGAAAGCAGCACAGATGTATGTCTGAGCATAGCGTCTCTGCTGCCCTATGAGCCTTTGTTTTCAGAACACCCTGATTGACCCACCATCCTTCATGGTTCACTGATTCACTTGATAGCTCAAGTTTAAACTAGTGCATATTAGCACATTTGTTAGTACTAGAGGAACAGTTGGCCTTCCTGCTTTAGGCTGCTGGTTCATTTCAAATGGAGCAGCCACAGAAAACAATAACAGAATACCAGTTAGGAGAACACCAAAAGGCTGACAGACTGAAATCAGCCGCAGACTGTAGTAAATGAGATTGAGTCATTCATATAGATGTTGTTAAAGAAAGTTAAAAGACGATTATTATTTAAAAATACTTTTAAAGAAGTTTCACTATATAATTGTGTGAAAGTTTAATTTTTGACTGTTATTCGATATTCTTTCATTAAACTCAGTTGTTTGGTGTGTTATAACATGTCCAGTGCATGCTGGGAATGATAAATAATAATTTTTGTCTTACCATCTATTCATGTCAGTTGAAAATCATCTGGCATAAACAAAACCACATCAGTAGCGTACCGTATCTCTGCTCACGTGCCTTGTTTGTGACACCTATTTCTATAAATAAAATAGTTTAACTTTCTACAAAAGTAAATTGATATTCAAGTAGTCATAAAGAGAATATTATAACACTGTTATCCTTTGAATTCATTTGGTTCTTGAAAATCTCACTAGGATTTATGTATTAACTCTGATCTACTTTTCAATGATAGCCTAATATATAATCATAAATACAGTTCCTGTTTGAGAATAGTTTAATGAATTATTTTTTTGCTTTGAAAAAAAGGAAACAAAAATTCAATTAAGTTTCCTTAGAAATCTAAGAATTTTCTTCCCACCCATTGAAAAGTCTGTATTCCTTTGCCTGCTTATGTTTTCTTTTAAAACTTTATATTGCTACCTGGGACTTAACTGTTTTTCAGTTTTATGTATAAAATTTAAGTGAGCTATCGATGTTTGTTTGCTTTTTTTTCCTTCAGCTTTCTCCTAATGATAGTTTAACAGTAACAAAAAATGAATTGTAACTCGCGCTGTCTGGGTAACAGAATTTATGACTCTTCATCACCTTTTTCTACTTCTTCAAACTCTGTACTCTCCTTCTTTATCCCTCTGTTTTGTGTATTGTAAGTGTGTGTGTGTATATTATGTTTAAAGATATACTTTACTTACAAATTAAAGACTCTCTAGTCAGTTTTTACATTTTTTCGGGCTCTGGGTATTGGTGGGGGTTGAGCATTTAGGGCCGGCTGATCACAGGTAGGAGTTCCTGTAGAGAAGATAAGAAATATGACAGCACATTAATGAGTGTGGCTAAATCTCTTCTCTATTAAATCAAGAGTCCTTATTCTTATAGTTTTCCATTTAATTTCTATTGGTACTTTAGGAAAAATATCAACTAACAGAAATTTTTTTTTTTTGGTCTTAATATTTTTATAACTTCTAAAAGACTGCAATAATACCCTAGCAGATTTCCAGTAAGTCTTGAATAATGATTATTATAACGTCTTTATGGTGATGATTTGTATGCTTTAATAGTCTTTAGGAACTTTTGTGTTCTAGGTAGTCTTCCTTATTTGTGTTGTAATTACTATGATTAGAAATTGCCAGTACGTACCTGCAGTGCTTGTTTCTGTTTCCAGAGAATCAAGAATAACTTGGGTTGGAAGGGACCTCTGGAGATTATCTATTCCAGCCTCCTGCTCAGAGCAGGTGAGCTTCTAAACAAGATCAGGTTGCTAAGAGCCATGTCCAGATAAGTTTTGAAAATCTGTAAGGATGGACATTCCGCAGCCTCTCTGAGCAGTGTGATCCATAGCTTAACTGCCCTCATCGTGAAGAGTGTTTTCCTTATTTCAGATTGGAATATACCCTGCCGCATCTTGTGTCCATTGCCTTTTTGTCCTTGCACCTGCAAGAAGTCTGTCTTGGTAGTCTTTGTTAGTCCCACAGTAGATACTTAAGGACAGCATTTAGATAGATACTCTGTTCTCAAGGCTCTACAAAGCCTGCTACCTCTGCCTCTTGTATGTGGCTTGTTCCAGCCCCCTTGCTGAAGTCAGTTCTCTGTTGGACTCGCTCCACTTGATTAGTCTTGTGCTGGGGGGCCTAAACATGGATGCAGTTTTTGAGATTCAGGCTCAAAAGACTTTGAATACAAGGGCATAATCACATCCTTTGAACTGCTGGTTGTCTTCTTGTTAATGCAATCCAGCAAGCACTTGGCCTTCATGGCATCAATGGCACACTGTTTACTCACGTTCAACTCCTTGTCCATCAGGAATTTCAGATGCTCTCTAAAGAGGTCAGTCCCCAGCCTGCACTGTTAGGGTTTTGCGGGGCCAGGTGCTGGACTTTGTGTTTGTCTTTATTGAACATCTTGAGGCTTTTGTCAAACCTTTCTTGTAGCTAATCAAGGTCCTTGTGAATGGCAGCCCTGCCCTCCAGCACATCTGCTCTCCTCACTAAGTTCCCTGTTTTCTTTTTATCTCCTTTTTAGAGGAGATACTTTCTTAATGTAGGTACTAAGGCTTATTACTGAAGACATGCAGGATTCACCAGGCATTAAGGATTCATCAGGATTAATTTGCCGTGCAATGACATGGCACTGTGTGTAACATTTTGCCATAAATGTAATTAGAAATCTTGTTTTTTATGTACGCTTTCAGATTATAGCAGAAAACTGATCCAGTAATTTTCTTCAGTATCTTTAAGAAATCTTCTAAGATTTACTAACACAAACTGGATAAAGTACTAGTTTTCATTTCCAGATTCTTTGATGTGTTTAAATAAGTGAAAAAGTAATCTATGGGACTTTTGTAATTGTTATGTTTTGATCTTAAGGAATATTTTCCCCTTTGATGCTGAAATAATATTTAGCTATAATTTCTCTGAGGAATTGTTCCTGGTCAGTTGTTGAGGTAGAGTAAGTGGGGAACAGTTTCAGGAAGCCCCAGCTGACACTCTGAAGGCACGTGTGGCTGTAAAAATTGAAGTAATTCTCTACATGGGGCAGGAAAATGTGCTTTCACTCTTGGTTCTTTTTGGAGCTGTGGCCTACTACTAATTTTGTTCTTGAATGCTGAAAGTAGTACACTTGCCAGATATTCTAGCTTTCATTTGGCTAAGAAAGTGATAGTCTAACCTGATACTAAAAGAAAATTTAGAATTTATAAATTAGTTAATTGAATACAAAATTTTTCAAATCATATATTTTAAATAACTACCAAAGAAACAGCAGTATCCGTATGCCAACCGCTTGCTTTTTGTAGCAAACCAACCTGACTGAGTCATGGCAATTGTAGGAATTCTAGAAAAGAGAACTTGAAAAGTAATGTTATTGTTTTAGTATGAATTATTTGCTGTTCAACAAAATACCATATTCCAGGTAATAAAATTACTTCATGGAATCAATGTGCAAGACAAGGTACTGTTTGCATAGCAGTATTTCTCAGCATTTGCTCAGAGTTCGTTACTTCGAAGACCTAAATGCAACTTTTTAAAAAATAAAATGAGCAATAATTCTCAGATTTCTGAATGATATTACTAAGTTTTCTATTTCTTTGTATTTCTTCTGACCTCTTTCAAGATGAGGGCATTTCTTTTGCACTGTTTGATTTACAATCTCGGAAAACAGAAGTATTGGATTGTAATACCAGTTTTGTTGAGTGTTATTGTCATATGCCTGCTGGGAGTGTTTCATATTAAATTGCCAAAAAGATATGTTTTGATGTTTGGTTGGGTTTGGGTTTTTTTTGTTGCCCAATCTTATAACTTCTCCACATTTACCCTGCTCCTGTATCAGGGTTTTAACTAGTTACGACATATACTTTTTTTTTCTGGTTCCTACAATGTTTTGGTTAGTGTGTGATTCATTTCTACTGTTTATTAGCTGTACATACAGAAGTAATCAGTACTGTAATTTTAAGATAAATAGTGCACATCCAAGAAGAAATTGAGACTTTTTTTAGACTGTAATTTACTTATCCTGTTAAAGTACTGTAATGGTTCTAATAGTACAAAATCAGTTAAGCTGTAAAAATAGCTGGGCTGTGTGTAATCTTAAATGTTCTGTGTTTTCTTTTTAGGCTTTCAAAATAGACCAAAATCCTTAAAAGTGTTTGTTAATCCAAGTAGCCACAAAAGAGAAGCCACTCATGTTTACTATGAACAAGTTGCACCTCTTTTTAAGCTTGCTGATATCAAAACTGATGTCACAGGTAAGTTGCTTCAAAAGCATAGTTTAATCCTTTGTGAAAGTAGTACTTAAGCGTGCAAGACAATTTGAATTTACTGCTAATCCTTATTGGCTTTGCCTGCAACTAGTGCGTTTGGAACTGTAGTTAATACAATGCAATATATTTTTATTTAATCAAAAAATGTTTTAGTAATTCTGTTATTCATTGAATATTTTCCCCTATAGCTATCAATACTAGTAATATATTTTTTGTATTTTTTAAAGCAAGCGTTCTGTAAAAAGAAACAAGCATTTAATGTCTGACAGTCTTGTATGTGCTTGCTAAGACTTGTTCCTGCCTTCTGACAAACCCATGTCCTTAAATATTACTTCTCTTCTGAGAAAATCTATTGGCCTGACATCATAAGAGGGGCTTATTGGAAGGACACGTTATTTCTGGATTCTGACTCAGTTTCAGGGATGACCTGGAAGCCTAAGTGATTAAGTTCTGTAATGACAAGGGCGGCTCTCACTAGGCACACGGGCACGACTTGGTGTCTGGAGAACGTGAAGGTACAACTTTAATGTTGTAGTGATGCTGCCTTCTGCTCAACAATGGGTTCCTGATAGCAGGTTTGGATTTAAGGCCCCAATTTCTGCCAGAGTTCTGCTTTATGTCCTGAATTTGCCCTTTGGCTGTTTCATTTGACTGACCTTTTTATAAGAAATTGAACAGGGAAACAATGAATTTTCTTAAAGCAGTAAAATATTAATGATCTGATCGTTACTTCTGCCCCCTTCTGTGAAGAGACGGAAACTTATGCTACATCAAATTTGGTCCCAAAACCCACCCAAGTTAACAGAGAAATATTAGTATTGCCCATTCCAAATATTTTTTTTTATTCATAGTATTACAATTCCCTTTAATACACTGCTAATTTTTGATTATGCATTTCATATCCATGTGATGTGTAAACTCTGGTGCAAGACATTTTAACACCAAAAAGTCTTTTTCCTATGGCTGTTGTAATTGGTTTGCAAAATAATCATTTCCAGCTTAAGCAAATTATAAGACAGAGGGCTCATCCTACAGTTGTCCCTCAAACTTCTTGTGAAATCATGACTAGTTCAGGTTGCAGGCCAAAAATCATTCTGAGCAAATCTGATTTAGGCGTGAGGATATACTAATGCAATAAGTGTTTGTATATGAGATTTATCTTGCTAATTTTATTACCTGTATCTATGTATTTTTAAATTACTTAGCCCACAATTTAAAGTAAAATAAATTGAAGATTAAAGATGCGTGAGAATAAGTGTGGAAAAGATTCAGTCTGTGTTAGAATTCTGTAGTGATAACTTCTTAACGTCCCTTAATTGACAAGTGAATGCCAGCAGCTTTATATAAGTTTTGATTCTCACAGACGTATTTTTTACCTGCAAGACATAGGTGATATTGTAAACAGATTAATAATAATGCTGCCTTCTTAGAAATTGAACTTAGCCTTGTTTGGTCACAATTTTTTAAAAAAAGTTTTTGTCATGCAAACCTTAGTTAGAGATGACTGACTATGTCATATTGTTAAATTAGTTATTACTTTACTTTAAGCAGCTATTTAAAAAAAGAAATGTTATTCCTTGCGACTGGTTAGTGTTTCTTTTATTGTTACTGTGAACATAACCTTGTTTGTTAAACTCTGTTAAAGGCAGCATTATCATTAACCTGTATAAGATTACATTTTTAGCTATGTAATGTCACCTGGAATCCTAAAGCTGAACTAATAAGCCAAATCTGCATCAATAGTTTTTTAGATTACTTCATAGAATTTAATATAAGCTATGAATATAATTTGTAGTGGGTTTAAAAACAGTTTTCATAATTGAATGAAAACAGTTTAAAGTTTATTTTTTATTATTTTTCTTTTAAATTTTGAAAAGAAACTTCCGTTTTTAGCCAGATAAATGTTTAATGGCTTATCCTTAAAGTAAGGTTATTTTGGCAATGTCCAAATACTATTGTGCTTATTAGCTGCCTAACACTCCTCCTACAGGCAAAATGGGAAAACTGCATTACAGTTTTAAATGCTAGTAGTGAACTAAATAATTAAGAACTATGCATTTAAAAAAAAAAAAAAAAGGGGTGGTGGTGGTGGGTGCTGAGTGAAAGTCCTACCTACTGGTACCATCTTCTAACAAAACTAAGTGCCTCATTTCAAGTAAATTGAACTGTTGTTTTTTTTTCCCTCCCATAATTATTTTGGATTTTGTGAAGTTGGAGTGTGCATCTTGCTATTACTGCTTTTTTGAAACGTGGCCAATATTTACATACATAGTGGTGTACAAAGGTGTATTAGGTAGTGAAAGTTGAAGGCTTTTGTACAATTTTTACACTAAAGAGTTTACTTTTAGTCTTTTCACATACACGTATTTAAAGCTTAAAATTAATTGTACACAAAAATATTAAAGCAAATTTGAACCTCTGTCATGGTTTAACCCCAGCCGGCAAGTAAGCCCCACACAACCGCTCGCTCGCTCCCCCTCAGTGGGATGGGGGAGAGAATCAGAAGGGTAAAAGTGAGAAAACTCGTGGGTTGAGATAAAGACAGTTTAACAAATAAAGCAAAAGCCGCACATGCAAGCAAAGCAAAACAAGGAATTCATTCACCGCTTCCCCTCAGCAGGCAGGTGTTCAGCCATCTCCAGGAACGTGGGACTCCATCACACGTAACGGTGACTTGGGAAGACAAACGCCATCACTCTGAATGTGCCCCCCTTCCTCCTTCTTCCCCCAGCTTTATACGCTGAGCATGACGTCATATGGTGTGGGATATCCCTTTGGCCAGTTTGGGTCAGCTGTCCCGGCTGTGTCCCCTCCCAGCTTCTTGTGCACCCCCAGCCTACTCGCTGGTGGGGTGGGGTGAGAAGCAGAAAAGGCCTTGACTCTGTGTCAGCACTGCTCAGCAGTAGCGAAAACATCCCTGTGTTATCAACACTGTTTCCAGCACAAATCCAAAACATAGCCCCACACTAGCTGCTGTGGAGAAAGTTAACTCGGTCCCAGCCAAAACCAGCACAACCTCTGAAGTGACTTCTAGCACATACACAATACAAGACTTGCAGGCTACAAAAAAAAAAACAACAACCCAACAAACTTTGACAGTGGAGTGCTGAAAGACAGAGCTCTCCTCATCTAATCTTGTATTTTGGTAGCTGGCTGTTGCTTCCTATGTGATCAAGCTTGCCAGATCTTATTCTTCATTGTAACTTCTGTTGGAATAAACTTTGTTTTTTAGAAGTTTGGAGTGGAGGTATTCTCTCCTACTCACGGATATAGAGCAGTCAAAAGGCATGTATGTAAATAAGTGAGTTCTGAAATAGCAGTTACTTTCTCCAATTATCTTTAAATTTGGTATGGTTTTCTTTTTTTCTGCCAAATTACTTTGGATACTACAGATGTATTAATTTTAGTAAAATTAACAAAGTCTTAAAGAGTGGATTGTGTTTTGTTGATTTTTTTTGTTATTTTTGTTACATGGAATAAACACATCTCTGAAGTGCTCAGGGCAGTAGAAAGTGGGAATTAGCAAATATGAACTGAAACAGTACGTTATTGCTTAGCCTTAGCTACAGTTACCTAAATCTGGTCTTTGCCAAACTCTTAAAAGACTCTATAATCTTGAGTGCTGCAGCTGGGGTATGGCTGTTAGGAGAACAACAGTAACACTTCTAGAAATCAGTTCAATAAAAGTTTGCTCCACATTTGGGTTACCTACAAGTACTGTCAAATAGTGATAATTGGAGCTAGTATTTTAGAAATATATTAGTATCTTGCAAAATCTTACACATACTGAAGAAAAATAAATAAAGGTAACCTCAACAGACTCCTAGTTTGTCTCGCTTCGCTTCCTAGTTTTGACTCTTCTGCTTCTGTTTATGCACAATTACAAGCTGGATGTTTAGGCAAAAACAACAGCCTTCCCCACATCCCCATTTTTAGGGCAGAATCACAAAGGATTGATTGAGTGTGAAGAGAGTGATTGAGAATTGGACAAATAACATTGGTTTAAACTTACTATACATTAAATAGCATTAATTTTTTTTTTCGTCCAGTGTCAACACCAGTTAATCTGTTGTTATCATTAGCAGTTTTAATCCTATTGACATTAGTCCGTGACACGAGTGCCAGTATTTATACGTGTCATATGGAAGTGTCCCACGTTTTGAAGTGTTGAAATAATCATATGTTGCTTTTTCTATATATAGGGTCTGAACCCTTAGTTTCTTGTTGGCTACGTGAGATAGGGTGTCACAATGTATTGGAGTATGCGTGACTGTTCAAATGAGGTACACTGTCAGTGCCCTTCTTTCAGAATGCTTGAATTACTTGAAACAATGCATACTGGAATTTACAAGTTGGGAACAAAATGTCCTTGAAAAAGGAAAACTTTTTCAATTATGCATTACAAATAGTTTGAAAAAAGCATTAAATAATATTTTTGTGATAATATTTTTGCCAAATGTGTAATCTGAATCCTTCTGAAATGGCGAAAGAAGTTCTTTCTTCCTCTTATCAAATTTATTGTGTGGGGTTTTTTTTGTTTTGTGTTTGGTTTTGGTTTGTTTTTTGTTTGGTGTCTGTCTCCGTCCCCCCCCCCGGAATTGGAACAAGACCAAATATTCAAACATCTAGCTTTTTTCCAGCTATCAGAATGACTTTTACGTGTCTCTCTGGAGGTTGTCAAGCATGCAGAAAACTTTTTAGACATGGTCTTTTTATGTCTGTGTTGGATTTTTAAAATTTTTTTTCCACTTGATCATTTTTCTATATATTCTCATTAAGTTTTTCCTGGAAACTTTATTTTTTCATTACCTTGTTGTCACAATGTTTCAGAATAGATGCTGTGTACCTCTGTCATTGTCTCATCAAATTTTAAATTTCTTGGGATTATCCCCAATGTTAAGCCTTGCAGTAGTCCTCCTATATAATTTCCGAATTTAAGCCGATGCAAAGAGGATGGAGTCCTCATCAATCTGGCTAACACTAGTAATTTTTACTGCCTTTATTGATTTCTCTGTAGACGTGAGTCCTCTTTACTTTCATGTCCTTGTTCTTTGAGTGAATTAATTTTGTAATAGTAAACGTAACTTACATACACTACATTAGGAAACCATTGAGCATGTTTTCTTTTACAAAATAAAATCTTATTTACCATACCATTTTAATTAGATTGTACTCATAACTTTCTAAATGTCATCACGTTCATTTAAAAAGGCATGTAACCGGGTAACCAACTGTATGTTTTCATGGGCAGAGTTCCTTTCACAGTTAAGCAATGGTAAGATATTTGAATCTTTCTGCATTTTTGCATGATGCACAGTTTTATTGGTCACTTTTTTCACAATCTACACATAATGATAAAAGGATAGTTCCTATTGGCAAAAGCAAAACTGAATATGATGGCTTAAATATCGTGCTTTGATCTTCCAGAAGAGGTCCTGCATGAAAGTAAATTCTGTAAATAATTCCTGAAATCTATTATAGTGATAGGTATTTCTGTAGCAAAATGATAATTCTCTGCCTTTGATACAATCAAAATAACTCTAGTTTTTAATTAAGAATTTCCAAAACACCAAGCACTAGAACTTTGCTAATACTGGTTGGGAGATTTTGAAGTTATATGCTGATATACAGTTGTTTAGTGTGAAGTGTAAAAATTTTATCACTTTTACTTTGATTTGTTTTTTTGTTTTTTTTTAAAGTTATATATATACTTGCTATATATACACACATTCTTTTGTGTGTGTGTATATATATAGGGAGACACAGAGGTGTTTTGAATTCTTGTAAACAGCATTTGAATAGTCTGTAGAAATACTGTTATAACAGGTACAGATACGGAATGATTGTTTTAGACACCAAGACTAATAATTTTAACAGTGTTTAGAAACACTGGAGAAAAGCCTTGAACTGTGCTAGCACGAGGGACAGACAAGCATGAAAGATTAATGTAATTTTGCATATAATGATGCACATTCTTACACAAAAAATCCATCTGCAAGTGTCATGTCAGTCACCAAAAATCTTTGATGGGTGGCTGCAGCTGGGTTGTCTCTTCTGGCAAAGCTGGCCTAGAAAATGCTAAATGTAGTTATGATGCTTTGTGCCATCTGTAGTATGCCAGTTTATCCTGTCTTCACTGGCATTTACAGTACTATATACGGTATCGGCAAACACAGAGACATCAATGTAGAGTGACAGATTCATTTCCTCCAGAGGCTATGAACTCTGGTGTATACTTGTGCCACCTTCCTCTGTGTGTTATATTCTGTTGTCGCTGGTATTTGGCTTGATTTCATACTTCTGTGTTTAACTCCTCATATTTTTGATTTAGCAATTTGCATATCCTAACACAAAGGCAATTAAATTTGATTGACACTGAAATAATTCAGTCTTAACTGAGGATATGCTTACATTTTCCTGAAGTTTACCAACTGTGTCAATGCTAAAACTTACATTTTGATGCAACAAACATCTTCTCTAATTCTCTAAATTTAAATGCGCTAAATAGCCATGTGTCTGATGGCAGCTGAGTTTTAATATGTCTTGCCTTTTAGCTAGCATAACTGTAAAACATACCTTCTCATACTTTTAATGCATTTAATGATTTAAAAAAAAAATCTGAAGTGAATTACTGTGTGTTCCTTATGTTAGAAGGGCAAAAATTTAAAAAACCCTTTTAAATTATCTAAGCTTCTGATAATTAAATAATGTTATTTTCCACAGTAACTGAATATGAAGGACATGCTCTCTCAGTACTTAAAGAATGTGAACTCCAGGCATTTGATGGGTGAGTTGGTTAGTGACAATGAATGTTAGTAAACCTCATCACATTAGTTTTCATTTGTATTCCATCCAAAACTATGCTAGTAGGTATTTCATGAGTTACTCTGTTTGACATATATATTAAGCCTGAGAAAAATCAGTTCTCATTAGATGCTTTGTTTTTTATTACTTACTGACAATAGGTTTGTATCTTAGATTCATAAATGATGGTAAATAAACATAACGCTTTCCTAAATATGCTTCATGAAAGCTTCGGTCTCTGTATTTGCAAGAATGATACGAGTGCCTTGTATTTCGCTCTATCCATTCAAGTGGTTCTTAAGGAAGACATTTTATCTAAAAGTAACTTGAATGTTTTTTCCATTTAAAAAAAAACCCAAAACTTCAAACTTATTTAAAGTCAAGAGTGAAAATGCTTGTTCAATCATTTTTAAAGACCTTCCTATGTGGATTAATCCTGAAATCTTTGGTATTTTTACATTAATCATTCAATAATAAGATTCAATAATATATGAGTAGTTTTGCATACTGTGGAAGTCTTACAGGATTCTTACAACTCTTACTGGAATATGCCGTAAGCCATACAAGAAGGCTTAAATAGTGTCTTGTAGTCTAATCAATTTCTATTAATTCTAGAAACTCGGAGTTAGGTAAGAAAATATATCTGAAAATGTATGTATGTATTGCAGATTCTGAGGATAATTTCTTTCTAATTAAGATATGCCTTTTGGGATGCTAGCTGGGGAACCCAGCCCCCCAAACCACCTCAGTTTTTCCCAAATAAAATTGTAATGACAATTTTGGTTTATTGAAAATTAAACCAGAAAATGTATGGGATCTGGTTTGAATTGAAAAATGAATTCCACAACAATGAAATTGTCCTACTGATGAAAAATTACGCTTTTAGCCGTTCTGGCAGCCACCTGACGTAATGTCTTTTCACTATTTCCATTAAGTCTTGAGAAGTTTTACTTGTCTCTTGAGCAGCATTGCTTGTGACTTGGCAGGCTTTAGTTCTTTCCTGTTTTGCCCTGGCTTCCTGTCCGGTTTTGTTCAAGTCAGATACTATATCTGTCACTTAGTTCCCTGTTTAGAAAACAGAATAGCACTTCTGCACCTCCTTTTAGATGTGGAAGGCACTGTATGTGGTGGTAAGAGGTAAGGTAGTTTTTGTGCTATTTCTGCATGGCAGAGTTCATGTAGACCTGACCTGCCTTGCCCAAGCTCGGAAGCCACTGGAGGCGAGTTGGGTTTGGACTGAAGACCGTGCCTGCATGCGTCAGTCTGCTGCTCTTACTCGGCTCATGCTTTTCAAGTGTTGCCTATTGCAGATTGACTGAAAGCTAATTCAAGTAAAAATTTATAAAGGGCAAGACACAACAGTTTTTTATTCATTACAGTAGGTAAGCAGTATAGCAACATACAATTTCTGATCTTGAATTTCTCTCTAACAGTTATGGTTCCTTACGTGTTAAACAGCATATGAAATAAATTTGAAGCTTACGATTTGCAGTAGTAAGTTGGAAGTTTGTATCAGTGCTTTCTGTAAGCAATACTGCTATGTTTTAATCCTTTGTCAAAGCTGTTTGTATATAATTTCTTTTCTCTGATTTCTCCAGTTCCTACTCTGTTTTGCAAGACCATAGGCATATGTCATGTATCTCATCTACTCCACCTCTTTTGCTATCTTTTTTTTTTTCTTACTGACACTGGAAATTTAGGTACTCTGCTAACTTGGCAGTGTGCTTTTTTTCCCCGCCTTGGGGCCAAGCCTTGGTGACAAATAGGGAGAGTGCATTTGTGATGCTGCTATCTCAGCTGCATTTTCTTGTTTGTATAGTGACAGAAATACACAATATACATGCATGCATTCCTTCCCTAATCAGGAGTCTAAGGTATTATGGATATTGTTTAGAGTAGCCCGGGTTAGTCAGACTTTAGTGAATAGTTGATTAAGAAACTTGTGTCTGATGGTTAGACTGATGGTTAGACAGATGTTTCTTCCTCTAAGAAGCCTTCTTCAAGGTCTTAGTCAAATCTGTTTGCTCAAGACTTTCTACTCCTTATGCGTAGCAGGTTCTTGCTGATTAGCTTTGGAATCCCTGGTCCCTGACGGTATCTCTATTTCCAGCCAAAAAGGCAACTCTTGATGATTAATGCTAAATTAATAAAAATTAAAGTTAGAAGCATTTTTATGTTATTCCTTGGACTCTTCATCTATTTCCAATAACAACAAACACAGCCCCCAAAATCAGAAGAAAATATATCTGTTTTCAAAAGTTTTAATAGCCAGAAGACAATCCATATAAGTCCTTCCAGGTGTACAGTTTATCAGACTACAAAGATTAACTGTTTTTGCTGCTGTGGCAGAAACATTTAAGCCTAGGAATAAACCAGTCTAAACCAAAAATGAGACAAAAGACAGGAGATGACTCCTGATTACAAGCAGAAAGAAAATGTGCTCCAAACTTTTGTTATATACTCTTTTTTTTTTTTTAATGTGGGCAGTGTTTAGCTAGATAGAGGAAACATTCCTAAAAATTGAGAAATTAAAAAATAGCTAGGAAATAATAATAGGAACTGAAGAAAAATGTTAAAGGAGCTCAGATAATTTAATTTAAACATTTAATAACATAATAAGTATTTTCTTATAAAGAGCTCACCAGTTTTATCTGGTTGAATTATTGGACATAGTTTCACAACTGCATTCATATAGATACATGAAAAAAAATATTTTAAGTAAGTGCCTCCTAACGTAAATCTGACATTTATATTGTAAATGCTTGTCGTGTACTATTTATTATTTTTATCATTAAAATGTGTTTACCTTAAAAACATCTAACTTTCATACATTACTAATTTGGAGAATCACTTTAATAGTTACTTAAATAAACAAAAACAGAAAGAAAAAAAAAAAAGACGTTTGCTGTAACAGAGCTTTTACAGACAAATGCATTCCTCTCTATAGCCACAGCAGGTGGGAGTTTAATTACATGCTCCAGAAGCAGTGATTAAGTACCTTCATGCAAAGGATTGCTTGGCACTAGGGTTTTATACCTTGCTAAATCCCTCAGCTGCCTGCATAGTGTGTGGAATTAGCTGTTTTCAAGTATTTTTAATTTTATTGTAATATTTGGTGAGTTGTTATTATAAGGGCAATTAAAAAGCATTGGGATGCTTGTGTGGGTCAGCACTGAAAGATTTAAAGAACTTTTCCACTGAGGCACTTGAGCATGTGCTTAACTCTTCCATCTGATCAGTTCACATGCATAACGTGTGATAAGGCAAGAAATACTCTGAAAGTTGTTAAATGTATTTACTCCTACTCAGATAGAAGAAAGCAGAAATAAGGATGCTTATAACTTGCTAGCTAACGTTCACTGATCTGGCAGTGAGGCTCTAGCTTGTTCTTAAAGAAAGAATGGGTTTTAGCTGTTTGAAATATCATTATGTAGATGGGATGTGATAGCTACCTTCCACTTATTTGCTCAGCCATGGAAGAGTTTAATTTGAACTGTTTAGCATTTTTGTTTTGTAATAGGGTAGTTTGTGTTGGTGGAGACGGATCTGTCAGCGAAGTTGCTCATGGTCTACTACTTAAAGCCCAGATAGATGCTGGAAAAGACACAGACTACATACCAACGCCAGTCAGAGCACTGGTTCCTCTTGGAGTAATACCAGCAGGTGAGACTAAACGGTACTGTTACATTTTGGAAGTCATCTGTTTTAAGTCCCTCTGGTATGTTTTACGGTTTTGGCTGCTAAAGGCAGTTCTTGGTGCTAAAGCTTCAGTTACTTAAGGGAGCTATTGAATAAATGTCCTAAATTAGTGATTTAGATTGATTACAAATGACTAGATTTTAAACCATTATGATAATTTATAGTAATGGCACAGATGAGCTCTTTGCCTAAAGGAAGAAGCTCAGGAAGAAGAGCTTCTAAAATAATTTTCAGCTGATACATGCAAAGATCAAGTTTTGCCCTTATTTGCTGCCAGAAATTATATCAAATAAAAACATTGTTTTCTAGAATTTCCTTAATATAAGCCATGCTGTTTCGCTTCTCTCTCCAGTTTTCTTGGCAGGATTCTCAGTTGGATTCATGCTTAGGGTCTATTTTTAAATGTGTCCCAGGAATATATTTTGTGGATTATATTAAAACAAAAAAAATACTGTGCACACAAAACTGCTCTCTCTCTCTTTTACTTCTACAGACCTGAAAATGTATGCATCTCTCTCGAAAAAATCCTCTTGCTCCTTTATTAACTTGTACTTGCATCTTGTGGTGTGATTTGGTTTTTTGGGGTTGGTTTTTTTGGTTTTGTTCTGGTTTTTTTGTTTTGTTTGCTTTGGGGGTGTGTGTGTGTCCCTTCTCCCGTTTTTTGTATTTGCCCTTCTTGGAGTATAACTTTGGCCAGGCAGGGAGAATTAGTACAGGCAGGGTTGATTCTGGACTGGTATATGAGTCACTTCTCTTTAAAAGAGGAAGGGTATTTTTTGCATGAACCCTACCCTCTGGTGTGGACGTCGATGTGACTACTTGACGTAATTTCTCAGAGGTTTTTAACTAGTAAGGAAAAAATTCCTGCAGCCAGGTGAACAGCAAATCGTTGTTTTCACTTTTCTACAAAAAAAGGAGCAAGTCACTTCCAAACTGAAGCAAGCAGGTTTTAAGTGCTCTGACTTGCTTTGCACCTCTAAAAGCAGCATTATGACAGGGACTAGTTGCTTGTAAAAATGCAAGATTACACTAGCTTTTTTCAAGTTAAAAAAAACTTGGAAATATATTGGTAAATGATACAGTAATCTCAAAAACGTGAAGCAAATGAATTTTAGTAGAGCAGTTGGACCATCACTTATCAGTTCAGTTGCTGTCAATATCTTGATGGTGTTGAGACGGAATCTCTCCAGCGCTTGACTCCGTGCTGTTTGGGCGTGCTTAGGTCACTGTGCCTCATCATTAGTGCTTACTTTCTTCAGTTTAAGACAAATATGTCATGATCAAAAAGGATTTGTAAACCCAAAAGAATGCTGTACGGCTTGTTACACAGAATGCCATAGACTTTGTTAAAAGAGGGTGAGAACAATTTATAGAATGGTAGTGTGAGAAACTCCTTAATAGGTTCTTAAAAATAATCTAAGCTTATTTTATTTCCAGGTTATTGATATTCCAAAAAGTAGTCAGTTAGGAAACAGGTAAGTATGATACTTGTGTACATGAAGAAGATGGAACTCAGTGGTCAGTTAATTCCGCCCCCGCCCCTCCCCCCCCAAAAGCCATTGTACCAATTTACTAGGATTCTCCAGCCGAGTAAAAATAGGAACTGTATTACGGGATAGCATTATCTGAGTGGCTTAAAATCTGGTTTTAGCCTCTATTATAAGTAGTTAAGACAGCATTTTGAAGTTTCAGCCAACTTGATGGGAAGGAGCTGCTCTTGAAACAGTTTACCTCCTGAAGAGAAAGGTCCAGAGGGGAGTGTGTTTTTACTAAAATACTCTACTGAGCTGCCTTATTCTGGTCCAGATCAAATGGATGAGATGTGGGGAAGCCTGCAGTTGTACTGCTGGCCATTAGCAAGAGTGTTTGTTGCTATGGGAACTACTGCTAAGAAACTGTACGGAGGGGGAATGGGAGAAAGGGGAGGGGGAACTGGAAGGACATTAGAAAAGCTATCCAGTTGTTACAGAACAAGAGACAATCTATATCTGATGACCGGGAACCTTTTGGTCATGAACGGTTCATTTAAATAAATTCATGATTTCCAATTAATTCAGAAAATAAAATATTACTGAGGGACTGTTAATTTCTGTGATATTTCAGGCAAAGAACCAAAATGTTGGTGCGGTTTTCATCAGAATTTTAGCTATGCTTGACTAGGAAGTCATTACATCACATTTATCTGTTTGGATGGGGGAGACATTAACAGCCTTATGAATATTCATGTTGTCTGGTTAATTAAGTTAATTGTACTGCAGAAGTGCTTGCACTTCCAAGGACAATTTTTTTCTCCACAATTTCTGTTTGGTACCTTCATCAGTCATGCTTTACATGACCTGCAGATACTTTGTCCTTACTGTGACGCTTTTGCACATTTCATCGGAAGGAGGTTGTAGGAAGTTGTTTGTAATGTTGGGAAAATGGGTTAATATTTTGAACAGAATTGTATTTTTTGAATAATAAAATCTCCTTTGTTTCTGTTTAAAAAAATGTTGGTGACAGAGATGTTGGAGTTGTATGGATGAAACCTTTTTACAGTAAATTGAGTAGTTGGAGTGAGATCTAAAAATGTGGCTGTTAGTAATCTGTGAGGGGTGCAAGCCCATATATGAGCATCAAAGAAGGTTATTAGTCCCTGAAGTAATACCACAGTGTTCAGGGGCACCATCTTGTTATTGGTAAATAATATTCCAAGCTTACATAGGGGAGAAAAAGGTTTAGATGACTTGGGAAGATGAATAACGGCATTGAAACCACTATTATTGAATCACCACTTAAATCAGCAAAACTTATATTCTAATTTTTTTTGTATGATAACTTTCATTGTTTTGGTTCTGTTTATAAGCCTGCTTTTTTGTGTGCCATCCTGCTCGTATAGGACCTAGGTAATGAGACACATTATTCAGTCATTACTGGAATCAAAATGCTGTTAGGTGTGTATTAAGAGTCTTTTAGAGAAGGTGAGGGTACTTGCTACTGCAAAACTGTGCATGTTCTAGATCTTCAACTTGTGGAAGGGTGGATGCATTACTTTGTTTTTGAATGCAGGCAGAACTTGTTTTATTTTCCCAGGAGTCAGGAAAGGGTGGGGTTTTGCCTCGTTTACTTCTGCAACTGTTAATGAGCTCCACCGATTTCAGAGAAGGGTGCAATTACTTGTGCCTATCCTGTTTAGTAAGAATGAGATTTAACTCTCATTAAAGTCAGTATGAAGATTGGTATTGACTTCAGCTGTGGTCACTTGTTATCTTACTGCCATCTGTATTGATAAATTACTCTTACTTAACGTGAGGAATCGCAGTCTTAAGACATACCAAGCCTGATCTTCAGAAGTATATTCTGCCTTGTGCTCTTTGTTAGCTTGATCTTCAGTGACAAAGAAAAATATTTTTTCAGAATAAACTTCCCTGTTGTCAATTTACAGGAAATAAACACGATTTGCAGGACTTGTAATGATCTGCTCTTTGTGTGTGTGATTTCCTTTTGTTTTGGAGAGGTGCCCATAAAAGTTGGTAAGAGTTGGGAAAATCTGATGGAAGGAAATATTTGAGTATTTTTAAGCTACTTCTTTAGCTAGCTTCACTGACTAAGCAGAATTAGTTGAATCTAGAGGTTAAATGTCATGTCATTCAAACATGAAATGGTGTTGGGCATATACTTATATTATTGTGTATTGTTGTATTATTGCTTTTTAGGTCAAACCTAATTTTTTTGTCCCTGAATTTTCCTTATAGAACTGTATTTGATGTTCACTGAATTGAAAAACTCACTGTTTTGCGTAGCAAATAGTATCTAGAGCTACATTTTTTGCCTTTTCTTTTTTATACTTATTGTACAGAAAGGAAAGTTCAATTACTTTTACTTGAGTTGTTGGATATAAGTTATTGGATATAAATGATTGAAATGGTAATATTCTTAATAAACTGAACTTCCTGTTAGTGTATCTAGAGAGACTTTCTTTTGGGAGAAAAAAGCGAAGACTTGCATTTAGCTTTTGGAGTTGTCAGTTTATTCTTCTTTCAAAGTACTTCAGAATCCCAATTTGCTGGGTTTATTTAAACATTACTTTTTTTTAGGAAAAGAAGAAAGAAATTAATAGTATAGTCACCTATAAAATTCTGAGAAATATGTGAATGAAATGACTTTTTTTTAATTGTTCAAAGAATAAAACTCTACATAACCTGATTTGTTCCATGTACCACTGGCGATGTAAACTTCAACAAATGTTTTGTATCTGTTATCTTAATAGATGTACCTCACTTACTTCCTTCACGTAGTAGGAACCCTGACAGCCTTACTTGGAGCTCCTCTCTCTGATGTTATGAAGGCTTTCCATGAAGTTCTGAGTATTCTGAATTACTTTCAGAGACTAAGGTGCTCTAAGGACGTAACAGGTGCTCTGTGAGATACTGAGATACAATTACCAGTTATTTTACAAATTCTTATTCAGAGAAAGTATTGAAAAAATCGAAGCATATACTCCTGAATAAGAATGACAAGATGCCTTTAGACCTTTGTGACTATGTACATCAGTCTCTCCAAATTTAGTATTTTTTTTCTACTCCTAATGTGACATCAAAGATTGCAGAGTTTTGGGATGAACATAATTTTCCACTCTGGTGCAGGATACTTTTAAAGTGCTTATTTAAATATTGAGTGCCTCTTGTTTGAAATGTGATAGTCTTTCCCTTTCCTCTCTTCTCTCCCTCACTTTTGAAAGACAAGTTTAAATGTTTCCATAAAACTTAAGGCAAATTTAGCATCCAGAATTGTCTATTGCTGCTGTAACATACTAAATAATGCAAACAACAAGGAGATTATTTGAAAATCTAACTGAGCTCATTTCTTTATGGAATGTTGGGTTCTAAATTGTTCTTTTGTAATTTTTGTTATTTTAATTAATCTGTTATTGAATTATTCATCCCTTAATCAGTGATATGAAGAAGCTCAATATACTGCCTGCGGGGTGGCAGGTCCTGGTTCTTTATTTTTGCAGAAGTGAATCCTATGGCCCTGCTGCTTGGCTAAGAAATGCCAGAGATGTGATCAATGAGAAAAATCAGCTTGAAATTCTGTTAAAACCATACCCATTTAGGAAAGACGCAACCATTCCTTGTTCAGGATTTTTAAAATAAATTGCTCTTTAAAAGTCAGCTGATATGCAGGTACACAATGTCCTATACGTTAAAGCAGAAGGGCAAAATTTACATGTATGTCCATGTTTCTTACACAGGTAAAGTGACTTGACGTTATCAATCACCACCAAACATGGGTCTCCAGAACCGTGCTTCTTTCTTTTACAAACTGATAGCTAGTTTTCCACACTCTCTTCCAACTCCATGCTCACATTGCTAGTTCTTGACATTTTTTTCTATTTACCAGCTGATTTACTACTCATTCCCTTGTTTCAAAAGAAATTAATCTCTTCTATCCAGTGACTAGTAGTACAACTGGTCTGCCAATGTCCAAGCAATGACAAAGACAACTTAGATGGGTCAGTTTTAATGCACTGAATGCAAGTCAACAATTTATCAGACACACATCAAATTCTATGTTCTCTCTGTTTTTCAGTCATTAATGTATTCTCATATGTAAAGCTGATGTGCAGTAATTAAGTTTATTCACTATTGCTTCTAAGAATCTAAAATGTAGCCTGCAAGAGGCACAGCAGCTATCTTAGACTAGATCTAGTAGAATTTTGTCTGGGAAACATACAGTTTTACACTGGCTGGGTATTACAGTATTTTTCCAACTTAAAAATACTCCCCAAATATATCTTATTAGATAAACTGCCTAATCTGTACAGTTCCTCAGTACAGCACTTAGGTATAGGAGAAGTGATTTTTAGGGAGATTGTTTTTTACAAAAAAAAAAGGAAATTTTTGCAAAGCTTTTTTTTTTTCTCCCCCCCCATTGGTTTTTATGGCACTTATGAATGAATTTGTAGAGAGGATTTTATAGACCTCTGGAAGTTTTAATGGTTTTAATTTGTACCATTCAGCATTTCTGCTGTTACCGAGACTAAGTAGTTTGTGGGGAGGCTTTCCTTTTTTTGAAAATGCAGTAAATGTCTCAGTTTCTTCATTCAAAAAATGTTGTATGTATTTTTTTCTTGCTATTCTGTATCTCTTATTTTTACAATTGTTTGTGTTTGCTTTTACAGGTACTACTAATATTTTGGCCCACACTCTCTATGGTGTTAAGCATGCAGTGACTGCAACATTGCACATTGTAATGGGTAAATATTTTTACATACATTATCAGATTTTAAATAATGAAGCAGCATTTAGAAGTCTGCCATAACCAGTGGTTTAATAAAGGCATACCACTATGCTATATCACTGTAAACTATATTGTAAGACTTTTAAACCCAAATGATTCTATCCTGATTTATAGTGTACTGGAAAGGTTATGATTCTTTGAGTATAGTTTAGTAGCAAAGGTTGTGGACTTCATCTTCTGGTAACTAAAATCTGCCATGGAATAATGTCTGACTTTGGCATTCATGCCCTATTACTGATGTTCTTTTAATGCAAAAAGTAACTTTTTCCAGACTTGATGGTGTGAATAGTGTTACTCTGGGTGTGTTATTAAGCAATGATTGGTTGTGTAATCACTTGATTATTTTAATTTAATGTACCTGCGGAAAACAATAGGAAAATATACAATACTTTCAGCTTGAGGAAGTGGTTACGATTGGACTTTTCAGGAAAGTATTGTCATATTTCTGAGAAAGTATCATTCATCTTTTTAGCTTTGTGTGCATTTCTTTTAAATACTAACAGTTGCCATAAGAAAGCTTTATTAGTAGAAAAAACTGTATCACTTGCCATTTGGTCTGCACAATAAATAAGTTTTTGAATGTGAAGATGTAATTATGCTAAAAGGAAAAACTAGATTGCTAGTCCAATCCTTATTTTCAGGTCTTAGGAAATAGCAAATACTTAGTTGAGCAATGTTAATATTCCTCGGAAAGCAATTTTTCTTTAGGGTACTTCCCCACCCCCACCCCACCCCCAAATAAAAGAATGAGAATAATGGAGAAGGTCCATCTTGAGTATCTATTTTGTAGACCTTGGAGTCAGCAGTGGAAGAGCCTTTGCTCTATTTCTTAGACAGTAATACACAAGCCTTTACAGGTAAAATCTAAACCTGTCTTTTTTAATCAGAGACAGTCAATCTAATGGAAACCACCCAGGTTCTATTACAGAAAAAATTTATATACCCTATCTTGAACAGAATTGGATGTCTAAATTCTATAACTGTAAGCATAAATACATTTAAAACCTATATTTAAGAGCTCCCATATCTCCTCCAGTACAATGTTCAGTCATTACAAATATTTGGTGAAATGGTTGCAAATATTTATGTCTCAATATTACATTTTCTTCGATACTAGTTGTTGAAAATTTGAATAGAATTGAGTCAGACACTTTGCAGCCTGATGAAGTAGCTGAATTTTCACCTTAACTTTTTTATCATTTTGAAGCATCTGAACGTTGTTCTCTGAAATGATTACTTTTATAAGGTCTTAATTGTATCTAGATTGATTCTGGTTTCCATTAGTAAAACTTGACTTCCTAAAGAGAGAAGAGTCTGGAGTTTTTTCTCTGCAGCTAAATTAGGTGAAAAAGAAATGGTAAGTTTTATTCTGTTTGAAATACAGATGTTATTTGTAATTTCTGATCTTTATCTTTGAAATTTTAGGACATATTCAACCAGTAGATGTCTGTACTTTCAGTACTCCAAGCAAGCTTTTGCGGTTTGGGTTCTCAGCTATGTTTGGTTTTGGTGCACGGACTCTAGCTTTGGCTGAAAAACACCGTTGGATGCCCTCCAATCAGCGGAAGGATTTTGCTTTTATCAAAACACTGGCAGATCTCAAGTATGCCATGAGCTGTTATAATTTTCTAGTATTTCTCATTTTCTTGAGGAAAATGCAATAATTAATGTGGTAAAAATATCGACAACAGTAATTTAGCTATCTTGACTTAATTGCAGACAGATTTAACTCAGATGTGATGTATATCCCTCTTACGAGTTAGAGGAGCTAAGTTCTGTATATTCAGCATCTCCTTAAAATCATCTTAACTTTGATAAAAGTCTGTCTAGCAGTCAGAATATTGGTTTACATGATAGTAAATATCAGTACTTTTCTAGGCCAGAGGAATGTGAATTATCATTTCTACCTCTACAAATTCCACAGGAAGACTCTCATGAGAATGACAGGTAAGTAAAACTGAGTCAAACAATTCCAAAGCTACAAAAAGACGTGTCTTTGAAGATAAAATTGTACAGATTATTAATTTTGTTCAAATTTGATCATCAGGTAAAACATTCTTATAAAAAAAAAAAAAAGATTTATTTTGACAACTGTAAACTTGTATGCTTTGTAAAACGTTCCCTATAGACTATAGAGGATTTGTTACAAAGCAGTCTTCCACTCAGTATTACTGGTTTGTTCAGTTCCGTTTATCCTTTCTTCCATTGAGATCTTACTTTTTTTCAAAAGTAGGTGTTGTTTAAATGTGCTAAAATAACTTTAAATTATTTTACCTACATGTTTTCACCCTTTTAGAAAGAAGAAAGAGAAAATTAAAAAAAAGGGTGAGTTTTTGCTTTTATGATTATTTAAAAGTGAACTGAAATGTTAAACTGGAGTAATATAGAATTACTCTGTTATATTTAGGTAGCAAGGATCAATGGCACAAAATTCAGGGTCACTTCCTGAATGTGAGCATTATGGCAATCCCTTGTCTGTGTTCAATGGCACCAAGAGGCTTGGCACCTAATACGAGGTCAGTAGGGGTTTAGAGAATTAGTCATGTCTATAAATTCTGACATCTTACCTTAAGACCTTGGCTTTTCCGAGAATGCGAGCCTGTGTTTTAGGTAGTCTAGACCTTCTGGAATGGGGGAGGGAGCATGGACTGCAGCAGACTCGATAATCCCAGGAACTGTAATCAGGTTTTGGATCAGGCAAATAAGGTCAAGCAGTCTAACTAGAATAATGAGTGAATAATTACTGTGATTAAATTAGTTGGCAAGTCTGACTTAAGTAGTAGTCATCGAGCAGTCATCTGTCATAGGATTTGGCTATATGTAGAAACTGCATTCTTGGATTTTATTTTTTCAAATATAAAGGTGCCCCTCGTCTTCTGCTTTACAGCCAGCAAAAATGAAGTATGAATCTTTCTCCTGTTATGGAGAACTGAAATTCACACTTGTCTTCTGTCTTTTTTTTTCCCCCCTCCTCCCCCCCTCCCCCCCCAAACTTGGGAAATGCAGCTTCTGCATGTAGGGTTTTGGGAAACAAAGGAGTATGTAATCTGGTTGTTGACATTGACTCATTTTGCCTTTAGCTCATTGTTGGGAGCATGCTTTGCAGTGATCAAAACAGTTATCAGGTGATAAATGTTTGTACTTGATGTATCCAGTTGATGATTAAGCAGAATAGCAAGTACAAACTTTGTAGTTGTACATGAAATACAACATGCTCCCTCAAAAAAGAATGCAGAAACTCTCGTGTGTGTGTGTGTATCTATTATAAAAAAACCACAACCAACACTCAGGGAAGTTTATGGAATGAGTCTGTTTTGTTTCATTTGATTATCATTAGGTGAAAATAGATGTGCCTTAGAACTGATCAGGTATTTTTCTTCAAAATTACTGGCTGATCTGGTAGAATTTGACTTCTTGGAAACAATGTAGAAACAAATGTTTTTGATGAAACTCCTATTGAGAAGTTTTCTTTGCTACAGGGTTCCTGCTAAGCCTCATATACCTCAAGATAGTGCCCTGATGCTGTCCCCTCTTAGGAACTTACTGTGTTCAGCATTTAGTGTGTTATATACCAGTCAGTAGACAAATTCTGACAGGAATTGAAGAAATTAGTCTTTTTTAGCTTTGCTTTCTCTTTCCATCTGTTCTGGCACCTGTTTCCCAGTGACAGGGAATTTTATGACAACTCCATGCAATTATTGCAGGTTTGAATGAGCCTGTTTCTCCCACAGTGTAGTTGCTCAGTGAATCCCCCTATCCTTTCACATATAAGGACATGCTTTTTTTTTTTCCCCTCTCTTTTTAAAAATAATCATCTTAGGTGTGCAGTCAGCTAGTAGGGTAGGAAGAGTAGACTCTTCAGACAGGTGCTTCGTTTCTCATAGTGAATAGCATCTTGACTGTAGGGCTTTTTGATACGGGGAAACACAAATGTTGCACTAATTGTTAGAGACTCAAGACCCGTTATGGAAGCGTCAGTTAAACTCAGCTAGGTTTCTTCACTCTGTCCTGTTTTCCCCATATGAAGACATTTGAAGTGGAATGAAAGCTTTGACTGCTGCCTGTAGCTCTAGTTATTCTAGTCTAAATTTGCAGAAACACGTCAAGACACGTTTAACTGTCTGCGCTATTTGAGCCATGTGGGGCATTTGTTTCTCATAGCATAGGTGGTGTGCTCCAATGCAGATTGGAATTTCAAGAGAATTAATGAGAATTCTTAGTCATCTCTGAAGATAAAAGGCCGTACTGTCGAATGCATTGCCCAGTAGCCTGCTGTGCCCTTTTATTGCAGCAAGTGTGATAAGGAGGCAACTTTTTCAATTTCACCATCACTGTTTTCTAGATCAGCAAAGTAATGCTATGACTTGTTTATAGTCACATAACAAAACTGTGACTTGTTTAATGGTTATGTAAAAATTATCTTCCTAGATTGTGCTGTATCGTAGTCTGAGAACATTCCTGATGCAGTCGTTCAGTAGCCAGAGAACTATGAGTGGGGAGAGATCTGTGGTGGTAGGCCGGAAGTATTTTTTTTTTTTAAACATTCTTAACATATTTTCTGAGCATACATGCTGAATAAATAAATATATATGTATGCATATATATTCAGAAGATATGAAATACATCGTCTATATATACAATACAATCTCAGCAGTCATTGTCATGTTCATCATCATTGTCATGTTCATCAGATGCTCTTGTTGACTGGTGATTTGTCTCTATAACTTAAACAGGACTTAGGTGTGATTGCATTGAGATGCAGATGGCTAGTTTCTGTGACAAGGTACAGTTGCATTAAGGAATCTGAATTGATACTAGCTCATTGTCTGAGCCAAATTCTCAAAGGTGCTAAAATATCAATGGCGACTAGATACCTAGGACCACTGAGTATCTGCACTGTAGGGTCTCTTCTTTAATGTCTAGTATATGACTGTTTCATCTTGTACAAAATTCCCTTCAGTTTTTAACTTTTTTATGTGCTTTGTGAAATGTGTAAGTAGAACTGTACGGAGAATTGCTAAGAGAGTTTGAACAGCGGCATAGTTGAAGATCAGGATCTATGTTAGGGCAGCAGGAGTGTTAATGGAGGAGGTGAAGGAATCCATCTGCACTGGGTTATAAGATGGGGATGCGCTTGCATGCATCATGGGAATGGTTTCTTGGTAAAGCTCTACCTCACAACATTTGTGGTAATCATTATACTTTGCTGGAGAGAAAAGCGTAAAGACAGATTTGTGATCCCCGCTGTTTAAAAATCACCTGTTAAGTAGAAAAGCAGTTTTTTAAATTATACATGTTCAATAAATTCTAGATATTGATAAGGGAGTACAATTTCATTATTACAGTGTATGTTATAAATATAGAGATGCTAAATAACCTCAATTGCCTAGTTTATATTGATCTATAGAGGGTGGGGTAGGTTTTTTTTTTGACAGAAAGATTTTAAAAAAACATTGAGACTATTCTATTAATTTACTCTTGCTAGCTTTTTTTTTTTCTTAAATGTAGACTTTTGAAGAGCCTGTTAAACTTCCAAATTAATGAATTTACTTTTGTGAACTAAGTTGGTCTGCTTTTCAGGTTGAATAATGGGAGCATGGCTCTTATTGTTGTACAAAATACTTCTCGAACAGAGTTTATAAAACATCTGAAAAGATACGCCAGCGTAAAAAATCAGGTACTGTTAATTTCTTTCCAGTAGTTATAAAAAGAACAGTTAATTGTGAAGGTAGGCATGCTGCAAGAGTTAACGTTAGCATCCTCATAAGGAGACTTAGCTTCCTGTCAGAATACATTAGCCCCCTTTTTATCTGATTTTTTTTTTTTTTTAAATCACTAGACTAATACCGATTAGCCTATTTCAGCCCATCTGTTGTGGTTTAAATTGTATTTGTGTTGTACCATAGTTTTATGGGTGTAAAGCCCTTTCACCACAATAAAGGAAATGCATGCTGTGTTTAAATTTTGTGTAGTACAGAGATAAAGAACACAGACTGGGGGGGCATCATGGAACTCTGTAAGAAATAGGTAAAGTCTGTAATTTCAGCAGATTGCTGCATGCTATGCTGGTAGCAGTAGCTTATGACCACTGATTTTTAGCAGGTATGCATTCCATGTAGTTATGAATGTTTGCAGAACTGCATTTCAAAATTTTGGTCGTTATTCTGTCTTCGAAGAGAAAAACGAAGCATCCAAACACAGTGCCTTATTGCTGTGCGAAATACGCGATGCCTAGCCTAAGCGTACTGGTACTCACTCAAATGTTTCGGGATTATGTGAAATCACTTTTACAAGAAGGTTTAGGTTTGAATTAGATAACTGTTCAACAGTCAGAGAGTTTGGGGGAGAGGTGGGTCACAGTTCCATGTGACAGCACTAGCAGCTGCATTTAGGAAGTAGTTTATGCTTTCCGGTTATGCTTTTGGAGGAAGGCTTTGCTTTTCTCTCTGCCTTTGTAGTTAGAAATTAGACAAGGAGATGTGGACCCTCCTTTAAACTTAAGATGACCATTTACTGGAATTCTAACTAGCCTCATTTAGGACAGGATTACTGGTAATGATGAACGGAACACAGGAAAAAATCTGCTTGGACTTTCACATGTTCTGAAAGAATGTGCCATTTTGGCATGTGCAAAATATACCACCTCACCTGTAAACCAAGCAAGTCCTATATGGGAATGCAAATGGACAGTACCATTTTTTCTGAGGCACTATTTAGGATAAAAATAGCATGTTAATCTATAAATGTTAGCTGGAATATATAATGCCTCGTGGTCAAAACTAGAGTTAAGTGTTCCCATTTACTTAAGACAAAAAAAAAAAAGGCAAGCTCTTTAATTTCAAGTAATCCAGTTTGTTGCTAAGCTACCACCTATATCTTTCGTCTTCATTTAATATATATCTGTGTTTGGTTTAGTTCAATTTTCCCTTTGTTGAGACCTACACAGTTCAAGAAGTAAAAGTACAACCGAGGCTTAAAAGTGGGCTTGATGCCAAAGAAAATACATATTTGAATGCTGCTTCTGCAGAAGGAAATTACCCTTGGAACATAGATGGAGACTTAATGAAAGAAGCGTCAGAAGTTCACGTTCGGTAAGGCTAAGTATTATGTTTATGGACTGTACCTGTAACAGATAGTACTGCAGTCTTAAATGTCTGTAATACAGATGACACCCAAACTGGGTGTTGTACGTACTGTAAGAACAGTGCTTTTGTGCGCTTTTGTGCACTGCACAGTCTGGCCCCTTTGCCATTGTTTGGGCCTCTGCCCTGTTGCCTTGTTGCCCATCTTTGGAAAGGTTTGTTATGACCCACTTGGCCTTTCCTTTCTGGTGCTTCGTCAGCTTCCAGCTCCACTTCTTCTCTGCTTGCTGCCTGTTAGTTTACCCTTCTGTTTCTTAGAGGAGAACAGAAGTAGATAAAGGCTTGTGACTCCTGGGAGGAGCTTCTTTTGGGATAAGGATTCCTGCTTGGAAAGCAGTGTGTGTAACCTTAATAAAAACATGTAGTTGTTCAATTGTGGGGAAACTCAGTGCTGCTTGAGAATAGTCTCCGCATGTAGGATCAGAGAAAGAGACTATGAAAAAAAAACTCAGTGGAATTAAATGGGTGGCGGCACATTCTTCTGCAACGCACACAGGATTAGTTGAAGGTGCAGAGCTCAGAGTAAGAGTCTGGTATGTAAAGTAAAAGGCAGATCATGTTACAGGATATATAACATATACATCTAAAGATGATCTTATAGGAATTATCAAAACGTAATTCACCCCAAAAGTGGCACACCCATCTCACGAGTTAATGAAGTTGATAAAGTTGGACTTCCTCACTTCACAGGGTGCATCCTCAGCTTATTAATCTCTATGGAGTGAACACTGATGACCTGGAGAGTTTCCAAGCAACATGCAGTTGCATATAGAAGGGACACACTGCAAGTTCGGTATTAAAGAATCCTTTTCTCACCTCTATGCGCAGCTTTCCAAGGTCCCAGTCTTTCACTCATTGAATTCAGTTGTTGTAGCGGAAGCTTAACTGGGATGTTTGTAATATTTCTGGTTTTAAATTTTTTTTATCAAGTTATATATTTTTATCAGGTTGTATTTAACTGTAAAGAAACAGGCTTAACAAGAAAAAATAAAAACTGATTGTATTGGTCTCTTATAAATTTGGGGTCTGAGAAGTGTCTGTCAGAAGAAAATATTTGTTTTTCCTTTAAAATTGTTCTAGCTTTTGCGATAAATATAGTATGAGATACTTTTAAGGCTGCTGCCGCTATCCATGTTGTCAGGTGACTCAGTTCAAATAGAGGTGGTGAGTGGAGGTATGGTACCACCTCGTGCTGAAGAATGGTGACAGAATATAGATGTATTTATTTATTTTTTTTTAATCAAGTACTTCCATTTCTAGGTATCATTTTTAATATTGCCTTAATGTATTTGCTTTCAAATAATTTCTAGTCAAACAGTAATACAAAAGAATATGCTGATGTCTTATGGCTTTTCTTTGAAATGTATTTTAAAGACTACTCTTTGTACAAAATAAATATTGAAAAATATTTTATCTATCCCAGAACTGAAGTGATATTCAGCATAGTTTTTGTTGTTGCTGAGAATAAAGTTATGATAAATAACTTAGAGTTGACTTAAAATTTTTATAACTTCCTTATAGGGCATAAACACTTTTAAGTGTTTGGTTTTTTTGTAACTTATTAAATATTTAATACCATTACTTGAGATGACAGCAAATTAAGACTATATTCTTTCTGGGACCTGGCTTTCTCTGAGATGACGGAAATTAGCAGACCGACAAGTTTGTCCATCTGCAGGACCACAGGGATAATGAATGTTTTCCTGTTGACTTGTCTATGAATCGTTCAGAAGGCGGCTGACAAATAATGGCATGAAAGCTGCATTTTCCTGTGGCTAGAATGAGTTGCTTTAAGTTCTTTCTTCAGTAAGCAGTTGAATATAATGTGAAATCCTGTCATTTATGATTTTGTTACATCAAGGCCCTAGGACTTTATATGGGAGCTATAGCTACTATTTTTTGTTTGATTTTAAATACTACTTGTGAAAAATTTTTACCTGTGATAAATACGCAAGACAAAGTACTGCTCCTAAAATACTGCAGATGATTATTTGTCTCCTAAGAACAAGCTGTTACTTGTTGGAAATCTCACGCAGATTCTGCGGGCAAACCTGGCCAGTAGTAAAGGCCAAATTGATAGACAATCAAATGCCTGCTTTGTAGGCAATTATTATAGGAATCTTACAGCTAGTTCTGCTCTTTGCACTGGAGTTCGTGGCTGCAGAGTAGGATCAGAGTCGCAGTGTCCTTTGGGCTGGACGAGGCCCCATCAGGGCTCTAGCCCAACCTCCTGCTCAGAGCGGGTCCAGCTATGAGATCAGATCTGGTCACTCAGGGCTTCATCCAGTCCAGCCTTGAAACCTCCAGGGATGGAGATGACGCAATGTCTCTGCACCCCTGTTCCGATGCCTGGCTGTCTTCATGAGGAAAACGTTTTTCCTCATGTCTGGCTGGAACCTCTCACTTCAGTTTACACCCGTTGTCCAAGTTGCAGTCTCCAGTTAAACTACTATAATTGATACTAGATCACATCAAATACTTTTAACGTGTGCTGGTTTTGGCTGGGGTAATTTTCTCCACAGCAGCTAGTGTGGGGCTATGTTTTGGATTTGTGCTGGAAACAGTGTTGATAACACAGGGATGTTTTCGTTACGGCTGGATGTTTTCGTGACTGCTGAGCAGTGCTGACACAGAGTCAAGGCCTTTTCTGCCTCTCACCCCACCAGCGAGTAGGCTGGGGGTGCACAAGAAGCTGGGAGGGGACACAGCCGGGACAGCTGACCCCAGCTGACCAAAGGGATGTTCCACACCATATGACGTCATGCTCAGCGTATAAAGCTGGGGGAAGAAGAAGGAAGGGGCGAAGTTTGGAGTGATGGTGTTCGTCTTCCCAAGTCACCGTTACACAAGATGGAGCCCCACGTTCCTGGAGATGGCTGAACACCTGCCTGCCGAGGGGAAGTGGTGAATGAATTCCTTGTTTTGCTTTGCTTGCGTGTGCGGCTTTTGCTTTACTTGTTAAACTGTCTTTATCTCAACCCACGAGTTTTCTCACTTTTACCCTTCTGATTCTCTCCCCCATCCCACTGAGGGGGAGTGAGCAAGCGGCTGTGTGGGGCTTACTTGCCGGCTGGGGTTAAACCATGACACAGGTTAAGACAACTCAAACTAAACTTCCTAAAGTTGTCTAAGAAGGGGATTCCAGCTACATGTAGTAGATTTAACTGTTTTTGTTATGTAACTGAAAATGAGTAAAATAATTGAACTTGCAGAAGAGACAGCATTCATGTGCTTAACTTGTTGGGGTTCTTTTTAATAAAATGAAATTGTGTGATACTTTAACCTTGCCACCATCAGGACATTGTACATTCTTTTTTTTGTCAACCTGGTTTATAAAAGCTAATTGAGTTTTGCTTCACAGCCTAAGAACAGGCAGCCAACATTTACATGTTAATAATAAAATCTGAATAGGAAGTATACAATTTCCAAGGCAACATTATCACACGTACTGACTTATGTAAACTGTTTCAAAGATACATAAAATGCTTTAGTTTCACTTTTTTGCCTTTTTTGTACTAAAAAGGATGTTAATACTTCTTCCAATACTTGAGGTAAATTTTTCACAATATTCTGTAATGTCAAACTAATTTCTGTTCAAAGATATTTTGGTTAAAGTGCAAAAATTCACTAAAGCGTTTTGGAAGATAAGCATTTTGTGTATATTTTCAGACTTGCAAGAAAACATTTCACTTGTCAGATATTTTATTATTTTGATTATTTTAAAAAATAGATACACATTCATGTGTCCTTGCACTGCAGAAGATTTTAGAGAGAAAATTTACTTTAGAGTGATCCACATCTTTGGCATCAAATGACGTGAAAGGAAATTACAAAATGGTCCCCGATACCTTTAGAATCTGTGGACAATGCAGCTTTTATGGCACCAAACACTCTACTAGCAAAAGTGCTTGTGGAAGGCACGCCGTATGGCTTTTGAGTCTCAGGCTAGTTCCTGTATGATGGTGCAGCTTCAAAGTATATGTATGTGTTACGTTTATTTCTCCTTGCAGTTCAGAAAGACATCAAAGGCACGGCACGAAAGGCCATATTGCATACTGCTGTTGCAATAAATTCAGCTATTGAAAAAGCTGTACATTGTCCATTTGTACTGGGGAGCAAAGTAACATTTTTTTTCCCCCTGGATTGTACTATTTCACCAAAGCTAGGTGGCAGTACAAACTTATCTAGCTGAAGAAACTTCCTGTAGTAGCAGAGCAGTGGTTTGAACCATGTTTCTATTCAGTCATTTGCCTTTCCGCTGAGTGGCTTCTGAAGGTGTCTGTTTGGATGATATTTAGCTGAAAACTTCACAAGTAAACCCCAGCTAGCTCTCCAAATGACTTCCTTATTAAGTACTTTCAGGTAAAGGGTGGTACATCTAAAGATAAAATTTGGCCCAGTAAGGTTGGCATTTGGAGTCTTTTGGGTATATGTTTCTCTGTTTTGTCATCATGGGAAGTCTTTTTTTTTTCTCCAGGTCCTGGAAGAATGCCAGTACTAAATACTACTATGCTAAGTACTATAGAAGAATCTTCAAATAAATAAAAATAAATACTTGCTTTAAAAAACCCCACATAGAAGTATTTCATTGGAGAAGTCCAAAATATCACGGCAGCAATATCTGAGGAAAGGATGAAAGAACTAATTCTGTCACGCTTGCAAGTACCAGGTTAAAGATGGCTACAAATTATGACCTCCAATATGTTACTCTTTCCACAGCGGAGAGAGGATTCTGTGCTGCATCTCCAGGCTACCCCACAGAATTCCCTGCTCTGAATCCACCTTTGACCTTCCTGGTTCTGGCTTGCCTGGGTGTCTAAGTCTCTGCAGTGTTGTGGCTGTGCCTGTGAAGCCAAAGCTTACGAGGTTACCTTCAGAAGCCCAGGAGAGCTTCTGATAGCCGTTGTCTACATCCATGCGCTCTACTTACAGTCCTTCTTATTGGTTTAAGCTAATTTACCCTTGTAAAGCTGCCAAATCAAGATGAGGGAGGATTTCTTCCTGAATGTCTAATCAAAAGATTATTGAAACTTGAAAATGAACAGAATAACTCACGCTAATGTGTTTGAGATCTTATTTTCCAGGATTGGCCAAATGTGACTACTTTCTAGAAATCCTTCTTTCCGGCAAGTAATTCTTCTTCTCTTTATCTTTAGTGTTCTTCTGTCTGTTTGAAACCAGATAGATATATGGCATTTCAAATATTACTGTGAGACTTCAAAACAAACTGTTTTACCATTTTCATCTTAGAAAACCAACAGTACTCTAAGGTGTAGTCCTCCATAGAGTTCAAGGAAATAAAGTGTATTTTGTAAGAGCGAGTGAGCTCAAGACCAGTTTTCTTGTCACTGATGTTTCTCCTGGGAATTAACCTGAATCTTAAATTCTCCATTTTAAAATCAAACGTTTATTTGCCATCTTAGTCATCTTTGTTTCCACTTGTAAAACTCCAGCTGTCTCTTCTGTTCTTGTCTTGAGGGATGGGTTTGTATTGCCTTTTGAAAAAGCCAATCTGAAATACATAATTTTGGAATCTGTTGTCAGATCTTTGTTATCAAATCTAAACCGTAAAAGATGAACTAAAATAAAATGCATATACATGGTGTTTATGAACAATGGTATTTGCCATTGCTTTGTCATACCAAGTAATCAAGTGTTACTCATCAATCAAAAAAGTGGGTTTGCTTTTTCTTTTACTTTTTGGGAGGCTAATACTCTCCCGCAAGGAGTAAGGACATGTGGGCTCGTGAACTATAACAGTCTGCAGAATCCAGTATTTTTTTTAAATGTGAAATGGTAATAAAACTTTCCTGTTAAATTGGTTTCATTTCTACACTTCCCTAGGAAAAACGATGGATGGAGAAAGTCTGCATGTAGGTAAAGAAGTTAACAACCTCTTCATCGCTTGTCAGAGCAGCTGCTTCCTTCATAGTTTTCATTTTTACTTATGCACAGGATTTTTCTAGCATTTATGCTGCAGTTTAAAATCTTAAACATTTCATTCTGGCATGAAACTATGTTGTAGACTATTAGTCATCATGTGTCAAGTGACATTAAATGTGGAGCACCATCCCACAAAAATAATCCACTTGATATCATTAAATTATATAAATCATTTGCAAACATGAAATGCCTTAAAACATGGGAAGGGATAAATAAAAGATGATGCAGAATACGCAGAAGGAAAATGGAGAAGTATTTTGAAAAAAACAGAAGTTACAGGAGGAATTATGTTTCTTTAGAAAGGACAGATCATAATAAAGTATTATTTCTCCTTTAACCTGCATTAACAGATCCAGAGATCCACCAACAGTGTGATTTCCTGACTTGAGAACAACTGAGAAATACTGAAAACCTACCTTCCATAATATAAATGAAAGCAGCAAAAACAAGGTAACACCAACTATTAAGCCTATTCCAATAATTAGCACAGTAACACGGTATTTTGGCTTTTGGTGGTGCACTCCTTCCAAATAGACCTGGAAAGCAGAAAATAAGTTTAGTGCTGACTGATTCCCCCTCCCCCCCTCCAAAAGATACTAAAACAAACTAGGAAAATTAATTACGTTCTTAAGTAGTTAACACTATATTCATTGCCTGTGTATAGATACGTATAGAATTCCACAATTTTAATTGCTGTTGGTTTTTCTACTTTGACAAGGTTATTGCAAATTCATTAAGAGAATTCTTCTTACATATGTAACTTTTTTGTCCTTGTGTAGTTCAATAACTTTTGCATTTTTTTCTGGTGAGGCTGTTGCTCTTACTTCAAACTTCAATGCTGATGCATCGTCCTGATTAAAAAAAAAAAAAAAGTCCTATCTTTTAAAAAATAACTTCAACACATTAATTCCTACCCAGCAAAAACGGTAACACAGCCGCTCACAGAAACAGAATCTCACACAAACACACAATGGTGCCTTTTTCCGATCGCAAACCAAATTAGTACCAGAAGCTGGAATGAAGCCCGGTTGGATTTTACCTAAGTCCACATCCATGCTGCTTTTCTTAGCAAAGTACAATTATCAGTTGAAATTAAATCCCAATCCTACATAATCCAGCCATAACAGGCAAAGCCATACACACTCTAAAATACCGATAATCTAAAATACGTATTTTTCAGTGGTTTTCATTTTTCATATATCACCTTGAGACTTAGCATTGAAAACATAAAATAGGGAACACCTAAAAGATTTGGATTTAATCATCTGTTTGCAAAAATATATTAATACCTAGAATTTATATGCAGAGAATACTGCAAATATGCCTTGAAATATTCCCCCCAAGTATGAAAAATTCATGTGTTACCATTTCTAAAAGCGAAGGAGTAGCCTCCAGATGCAACTGAACGGTCGCTTCTTTTCCACTTTCCATGTTTCCAAGCTTGCAATATATTTGTAAGCAAAGGCTGTCGTTTTTCATGCAGTACTGTAGAAGGGAGGGAAAGATTAAAACTTAAGTTTATCAACTTCGGCATCTTGGTATTAAAGACACTCAGGAACCGAGTAAAACAAAAAGATCCGTGTTTGTTCTTGAAAAGTCAGGGTGTAACTCTAGGTTGTCATCCATCCCTGTCAGTCCATAGGTGCTAAAGGAACAGTGCATCGTTATAGAAGACAACAGGTCATTTTTCTTAAAAATTCCAATTTTTCTTAGACTGAAAAATAACAATTGTCATAATTTGGTTATATGGCTGGTTTGTTTTTTTTTTTTACACTGTTATTTCAAATTTGCTTTTATCAAGAGTGATAAATGACAATGACTATATGATATCTAGTATAAACAGTATACTTGATTGATCCTTACACTTGTACACGGACAGCTAGCACCGTTTCACTCAGCTTTGGAGAAGACAAAAAAGCACGCCGGTACATGATTATATTCTTTGTCCAAGACTGCAGCGCCTAAGTTCTGATTTGATATTCTAGCGCAGGCTGTCTCTCAATCATTGGTTGATGTTCCTTGTAACGTGCTTAATCAAAGTTCCAAATTAACATATTTAAAAATGTCCAGCTTCTTTTAAGATGAAAGTATTAAACACAATTGTACTTTATCAAACACAAGTTGCAGGACATGGAGATTTCTAGGAGAACAAACCCTCAAAAATGTCACACTAGAACAGCCGTTCTGGTTTGGACTACATAGACAAGTATCTGATCTCCAGCAGGGTCCATAAGCAGGTACAGAGGGACGAGCTTGAACAGGCCAGCCACGTACGATATTCTCCCAGCCTTCCAAATATTTTTAATAAGAACTTCCCGAGCCAAAAATTATTGCCATATATTTTGTAATTCTTATTGACTTTCAGTCCCATTCACTTGTATAGTCTCCCTTGGAATCCACTTATTTTTAGCATTCATAACACCCTGCAGTAAGAAGTTCCACCAGGAGTACTACTTTGGGTTTTGTTTTTTTTTTTAACCTGGCTCCTATTAGTTACATTTGATGGCACTTTTTTGATGTGGAAAAGGCAATGAATATTTGATCTGTGTACTTCATACTTCGTGTAATTAAAATTAAGACTGTTTTTCTCACACGCATCATTTTCAATTTGTTACTGAATTTGATCTGCCATTCTGTTTGCCCACTCATTGAGTTACATAACCCTTCGGCAGTTCTTCGTAGGTGACTGTCATCCACGCTGACTTTAGTGACGTGTCATTAGTGAAAGAGGTGAGAAAGTCGATTAAAGTCATTTATGACTATGCTGAACTTATCACCACAAATCCGTGGAAGACTGCTCTAGTGACCTCATTATATAACATACACCGTTGTCTTAAGGCTCATTCATACAGTCATTTATTTCCCACTGATGTCAAAAGACAGACCTTACCATTTGTCTCTTAGCAGGCTTTGAAAAGAAAGTGACAACATCCTTTAATATGTTTTCGTTTTTTTCTGCTGCGCTACAGTTTCTGGGATATCTATTATAGGAGCACTGTCCAACTGTTGTCTGGAAATAAAAGTAACAGTCAGTGTAGAATTTAAACATCAGATAATAATCAGAATACAGATTTCTGAAAGGCAAGAAGCCCAAAAGGAATGTAAATTTTACTTTCAGAATTCTAACACGCATGGGGCTGAAGATCAACCTATTCTTGTTCACTCTGCTTCGCCATAGCTAACAAACTGAATGCATACTTAGTACCTAGTTCTGCCGTGCTCTGCTTCTCTTTTTCATAGAATTCATATAGCTAATAAAATTATATTAAGTAACCTGTGCTTACCTTGATATCCAATGTGTTGAATAATTTGAAGTCATTGGGTGGAAAAGCATTAGGTATCATTATCTCTAAGTTTGTATTTGGAGCCATGCCTGGTCCTGCATTGATAACCTTGCGGGGAAGAATGTTATACATTTAGAGCTTTAATTCGTGGTAGCTATTCAAGTAACCAAAAAAAAAAAAAAGTATAAATACATAAAACTTCACAGAACAGGGTGGCACCTGCATTGGTACGCTGTCATGAAAGTGGGCTCTGCTAGGAGTTGTAACATTTTGCTTAATTCATCCTGCAGGCTTACTGAACCCTTCGCTTCTCTGAACCCATTGAGTAAGTAGTGCTCATCTGCGATGACTACCCTGAGGTCATACAGACTGCCTTCCGGGAGAATATGCAAAAGAAACTAGGAGAGATTAATGTCTAATTCCTGCTTTTAATCCATTGCAGACAAATCTGATACTTACAGATCCTCTTATAAGGAGCTCCCAGTTCCTTTTGCTTACCGTAAGATAATTCCTTTTAAAATGTTTCTTAATGGAAGAAGTGGCAAGTCAGAACTGCTTGTGCGAAATAATTTTTCTCTGACCATTCAGTGGAAGATTGTCCAGGCCAAAAAAAAAAATTGTTCAAAGAGGGATTAACAGCCACTTCCCATCTCTAATGCACAAATGTCGCTCACCGTGCCCTTGTACTCTTAAAAAAGTTCCCTTATTGACTGTGCAGACTGTCATTAGATACACTGGAAATCTAAGCATTAACCTTCAAAACAAGGATAATAGGGTTTACAAAGAAAAACACTTACATGGAAAGTGAAATTGATATTCTCCTTCATACACGTAACTGGTGAATCTTTCTCATCTGTTCCATAAACAAACGAAGCTGGAGATACAAATCTACAATGGTTTAGAAGTTGTTAGTTAATAGAATTGCTGTGTATCGTTAGCATAACTTTCTGCTCCATGCTATCACCAGTAAGATTGGGTCTAAGAAAATACCTGAGTTTGCGTTTACGTAAATCTAGGAACACTGAGTAGAAGTCCTCTACCTTTGTACTCTTCCCTCTTAAAAAGGCAGACAAATCAGAAAAAGTCATAAATCCTCACCCAAAACTATGCTCCATGAGTGCCCCGCAACAAATCCAGAATATGGTCCATGTTAAGCAAGGAATCTGAGGATCTGCTGTGCTCTTATTAAATACCTCTTTCCATAAAAAATATTCCAGTTCTTAAAAAATACTTGTCTGTTAAGAGACAAGTTTGAAGCACCACAGATATCATTGGTCTCATCTCACAGTAGTGGAAACAAAATCTTAGAAGTGTAGCTGTGCCACCTCACCCCCAGGATTTTTCAGCGACATCACGCTTCTGCTTAAAAGCTTTGGGAATTTGGAATAGTAACAAGACAACAGTTCTGTGGACGTGCAGGTATAGCAACAGCTGGCTGACTTACCCGTGAACATTTAACTCAATCTCGTATTTCAGAGGTACAGCTAAAGTTAGTGTGTTATCCAGCAACATGTTCCCATCTTCATTTTTACTATAAAAACGCAATGAAAGAAAAATGAGTATCGAATGCATCATCATATGCTAAGCATTATTTCTATAAACAAATATTAAACAGACCTTTCGGCTTATTAAAACAAAAATGTTTTATTGGTAACATGTCAGGCAGTAAAAAAAAAAAAGGCATTTTATACAGGGAG
This sequence comes from Pygoscelis adeliae, assembly GCF_000699105.1. Lineage (NCBI taxonomy): Eukaryota > Metazoa > Chordata > Aves > Sphenisciformes > Spheniscidae > Pygoscelis > Pygoscelis adeliae. Next base: position 6,320,493 of record NW_008824035.1, read on the forward strand.
AAACCTCCTCATTATTTAAATATCTATTACCTGTTTTTTTTCTAATTTCCCTTTCTCTACAGATTTGCAACTGATGTGCTTTCTTGCAGTTGTGCTTTGCTAAGTCCTTCCAGTGTTCCCTATTCTGTTTTCCAAAGCTAGTGATATTTTTCATTGAGCAATTTTTATTAAACTTTACCAGGTAGCATTAATGATGATGTTGAGGTCATCTTCTGCTCTGGTAAACGAGCTTGCATCCAAGAGGAAACTAAAATCCAGCTGTAGAACAAATAAGATTTTCTTTATATCAAACAATAGTGTGTCTTAACACAGTTTAAATAAAAATATTTTATTAAACTCATTTAGTTTCCTGCTCTAAAAAAATTCAGAACTAAGAAAACACTTGCTTTTTGTGTCTTCTACTCCCTTTCTATTGACCTAACACATTTGTTCCTAGCCTTAGTCAGCTCACTTATCTAGGAAGCCAAGCACAACCAGTTGATGCGTAATACAAAGAATGTTGTCCCTTATTGAATTATTCCAGAGGGTGTTTAAGCAATTAATTTTAAAAGTAGCAGAGAGATTCAGATACCAACATGATAAAAGACGTTAATTGGGAATGACGGAGAGATTCTGAAAACCAAGGTTGCCGCCCCCC